>NW_009646935.1:960891-1201896 GCF_000708025.1 Charadrius vociferus | reverse complement strand
GAAGATCAGAATCTCAAAGCAAAATAAAATGTTTCATGATAATTCTTAGTCTTCTCAGACTATACAAAAAACTGAGGTGCAGCAATCACAAGGGCAAAATACTGCACTAATTGGAAACACTTTGCAGAGTTTTAAGAAAAGCTTTCATAAAAGTTAGTGACATGCTACATACCACAGCTTAATTTAAATGGAAATATTAGAGAAGCTTTTTTTTAAAAAAGATGTAATTAGGGAATCAGAGTATTTCACCTTTTAACAGACAAAACTAAACCACTGCTGGGAGTCTACCCACGGCCATTATGCTATTGCGTGGTGGACTGCTCATTATAGTTCTGCAGTCCTAAAGCACTCCTCTGCTTTTATCTCAGTGAGCATCTGTTTCTATTATTTACAGTTTCTGTTTCTATGTCTTGCCAAAAGCGTTAAAAAAAAAAAAACCCTATGTGTACAAGTTTAAACCTTTCCATTTGAAATAGATTATTCTTTTATAGTAAAATGTCTGCAAGGCATAAGTACATAAATTGAAATGCCACTTTTAGACAGAACTGAAAGTCTGGAGCTTGCTTTGGCCAAGGGCTACTTTTTCTGCTGCACTGCTGACACGGAACAGATTTTTATCTCTTAAATGCCATTTTCTATCTGTATGGGTGCATTTGGTTTCTTCTGCTTGGCAAAGGCTTGTCCAGATAACCACCCCACTTTTGTTGTTTCCATTGGCTTGTGTGTAATCATGCATGTCCCTAGAAGAACGAGCTGACCCAACCTTGGCAGATGTAGTGCGTGTGACAAAGTACCCGTATGGTCCAGGACTCTGGGGCATAGTGGTGGTTAAATCTAGCATTTTCATGCTTTGCGAAAAAACATGAAATCAACGCTTCTAATATTTGCAGTTGCAATCAAGTTAGTTTGTCTGCTCTTGGTGAGCGTCGATGCTGATTGCCTTGGATTTCTTACATTGTTTTTATGTCTCTGGTCATGTAATGAGCATGAAATTATCCTCACTGCACCATGCATTGCCTCCAAACAGTCTGCTAGAGCAGTTCAATTGCAGTGGCTTTGGTGATCTCAACTGAAGGCCAAACTGTTATTTTCACTTGTGAATCACATAACCAAGAGCAGAATTTAACTCCAGATTTTTTTTTTAATTGTTTCAGATAACTTTTCATGTTGCAAATGGTCCAGAAATAATATATGAAAAAAATATATAGAATTTCCCAAAGCCTTTCACTGACTACAATAAAATGCAATGTTATGAACAATGACCTCTTGACAGTTTGTCCTATTCCATGCTCAGAACTTGCAGTGTGATTAAACTTAATTAGGAGGCTTGCACATAGTTAATAAGACAGAATCACAGAATGATAGGGGTTGGAAGGGACCTCTGGAGATTATCTAGTCCAACCCCCCCGCCAGAGCAGGGTTACCTACAGCAGGTTGCACAGGATGGTGTCCAGGTGGCTTTTGAATTTCTCCAGAGTTGGAGATTCCACAACCTCTCTGGGCAGCCTGTGCCAGTGCTCTGCCGCCTCAAAGTAAAAAAGTCCCTCCTCATGTTAAGATGGAACTTCCTATGTTCAAGTTTGTGCCCATTACAGAATCACAGAATCACAGAATGGTTAGGGTTGGAAGGGACCTCTGGAGATCATCTAGTCCAACCCCCCTGCCAGAGCAGGGTCACCTACAGCAGGTTGCCTCTGTACCTCTTGTCCTGTCACTGGGCACCACTGAAAAAAGACTGCTCCCATCCCCCTGGCACCCTCCCTTTAAGTATTTATAAGTATTTATAAGATCCCTTCTCAGTCTTCCCTTCTCTAGACTAAAAAGACCCAAGTCCCTCAGCCTTTCCTCATAAGAAAGATGCTCCAGTCTCCTAATCATCTTTGTAGCCCCTTGCTGGACCCTCTCCAGCAGTTCCCTGTCCTTCTTGAACCGGGGAGCCCAGAACTGAACACAATACTTCAGATGTGGCTTCACCAGGGCAGAGTAGATGGGGAGGGTGACCTCCCTCGACCTGCTGGCAACACTCTTCTTGATGCATCCCAGGATGTCATTTGCCTTCTTGGCCACAAGGGCACATTGCTGACTCGTGGTCATCCTGTTGCCCACCAGGACTCCCAGGTCCCTTTCCACAGAGCTGCTCTCCAGGAGGTCAGCACCCAACCTGTACTGATGCATGGGGTTAATCGTCCTCAGATGCAGTACTCTATACTTGCCCTTGTTGAATTTCATAAGGTTTCTCTCTGCCCAACTCTCCAGCCTGTCCAGGTCTCGCTGTAAGGCAGCACAACCTTCTGGCATGTCAGCCACTCCTCCCAGTTTTGTGTCATCAGCAAACTTGCTGATGGTACACTCTATCCCTTCATCCAGATCATTGATGAATATATTGAACAAGACTGGACCAAGTACTGACCCCTGGGGAACACCACTTGTTACAGACCTCCAACTAGACTCTACGCCACTAATCACAAAGCTCTGAGCTCTATCTGTCAGCCAGTTCTCAATCCACCCCACTGGTCATTCTTCTAACCCACACTTCCTAAGCTTGCCTGCGAGGATGATGTGGGAGCCAGCATCGAAAGCCTTGCTGAAGTCAAGGTAGACAACATCCACTGCCCTCCCCTCATGTATCCATCCAGTCACTTCATCATAGAAGGCTATCAGATTAGTCAGACATGTCTTCCCCTTGGTGAATACATGTTGACTACTTCTGATAACCCTTTTTGCCTCCAGTTGCTTTGAGATGACACCCAGAAAGAGCTGTTCCATCCTCTTTCCAGGGATGGAGGTGAAGCTGACTGGCCTGTAGTTTCTTGGGTCTTCCTTCTTGCCCTTTTTGAGGACTGGAGTGACATTGGCTTTCCTCCAGTCCTCAGGCACCTTTCTTATTGATGGCTTCTACCTGAATACTGGATACTCATGGGGATACAGACCAATACAAATTTAAAATAAGAGCTGAGCACAGTGTTTTCCATTTGCCATTGTTCATTTATATAACGTGAGTATTATTTCTGTCAGGGGACGTTCTGTATAGCAGCTCTGTGCTAACATGAAATGAAGATCATCCAGATTGCTACCTGGGCAAAAGTCAGAAGAACACATTCAGTAGTTGCTATCTCAGACCTAGCTAATTTTAAATACAGTAGGTTGAAATATTCTCCATTTTCCGGCGGTTGAAAACCGATTGACTAAGAAACTGCTTACAGTCAACTTCTGGTTAAATTTCTATAGGAAAAGTAACCTTAAATGCTGTGACATTATGATTTAGAAACAGTTCAGTGTCCTTTTACCTTGGAGAACTGCAAAATGTCGCTCTTGGAGTGATGTGGGGCAAGGTACTGTACTTATTACAATTCATTTTTTATACTTTAATCTTCCTCTTTAATGATTTCTATCAATTTTCTTGCCTATTTTAGCAGCAGCCATACAATATTAGCTCCTTAAATGCTGCACAGGCAGTACAAAGGATCTTTTTAAAACTCCTGATAACAAAATATGACCTTTAATTTATCAGACAAGTCCTATGTTTTCTTATCTCCTTCTTGTTGCTTTTCATCTTCTCTTGCTTGCTTTTGATATAATACACCAATCTCTCAAAGTAAGCAATCCAACAGTGCACAAACTGAGACGGATATTGCATTATAGTGAGGAGGGGAGAGTCAGGATGAGCACACTATTCATTTAATTACTAATTAATCCAGTGAAAAATAATCAAAAACAAAACAGGGCGGAAGGTAGTTGGTTTGAAGTGAAGGTTCAGATCTCCCTGAGAGGTTAATGAGAGTTCTCAGTTCTATCCTGTAGAAAGTTGTAAAAATACGATTTAATTTGTTTAATATGCAGGCATGAAACAAGGAGCTTACAGGTGAACACAAGATGTTTTGGTACAGTCTGTAGTATCAGTGGAATGGGAAACAGCTGACACATACATCTTCCAATAAATCTGATAATTGGATTCTTCTTTAAAGCAACTTAAGTTTTGCTTTGCGTTTAGCAGTGTTATAAGCCACTGTTGAGATATTTCACTCTGCTACGAAGACTGCTGTCAGTCATTCTGTGAGCAGAATATCCTCTTGGGATACCTGATATTCATTATAACGAATCTGGGAGTCCCTGTAGGGTGGAAAGGACCATATTATGTTATGGTCATTTAATACGACCTTGCCAGGTTTGACGCTTTAAAATTTGGAGAAGTCATGGCTTATGATGGTTTCTTTTTTTATAGGTTAGCTCTTCTGGAATAAGGTAAGAGATTGTAGAGTTGCACTCGTTACTTATTTGCTACAGGTTCTTTCTCTAACGTTAGTTTCTTTGCACTTTTATCTTCTCGCCAAGCTGACGGTAAGGTTTGTTCAAGATGCCCAATGGGAAAAAATGCACATCCTAGAACTGTGTGTCTGCCTTCCCTTTGGACACCGGAGGAGGCCCAAATCAGCCTTCTGGATATGTAACTCCTTGTAAAATAGTCTTCAAGGCTGACTACTGTACCCTCCTCCATCTCTCCCAACTCGTCGTCCTACACGTTGTAACAGGTAGAGCTGTCATGTTTTAGCAACAGAAAAAGAATCACATCTTTATCTGGTCCATTCAGAACTTTCTCATTCCTGGGTCAAATACTGGATAGCCAAGTCTGTAAGCACTCAGCAAAAATCTGGGTTGGAGCAGTGTCAGAGTCCCCGACAAACACAGTGATTTCCTGGGGTGGACCCGGACCTCTTCTCCTCTGCCCCATCTAACTTAGTCTCATGCTTGGATATCCTGGACGCAGGGGGTTGTGATGGAAAAGGTGACCTTGTGTTTGCAGGCATAAAGGCAAGCTTACTGATGGCTACAGATGCTTGCAGGTAACAGTGGGGTTATTTATGAAGGCAACAGGCATGATCAGATGATGGGATGTGCTGCAGACTATTTAGGAGCTAAGTTTGTTAGGAGCAAGACTTGCTGGAGGTCTGCAGTGGCAGGTGAAGTAAGGTTATGCCCTAGCACACCCTAATGTACGTGGAAAGTCTGGGAACGTACGCTGGGTCTGCAGCATACACGTGGGTGGGGAGTCCAAGCCTGAGTCACCTTTCTAAGGGGTCTTTGGTCAAACAGAGCAATGTAGACACAGCCACTCAATTCCTTAGATGGCAGTTAAAGATTATTTAAGTTTGAATCTTAATATAGCTTTAGAGTCTGTCTGTATATTGGCTATTTGAAATGTATTACAGTCTGAATCTGTTGTATCGTCAACACCAATTTTCGTTGCGACTGTGATGATACTGAAAGCACCAACGTATGCCCAAGACAAGGAGCCAGTGTGAGCACCAGCATGACAAAATTACGTGCAAGTCATGTGAAAGTTTGCGCTTGCAATTGATAGCACTTAAAAATATCACTCCCTCTTTTGCTGGGAAGAGGCAAGTTGCACGTGCAAAATCATCTGTTGTACAAATTTTAGACCACGGTCTTTGCATCTCCAGTTTATTCCGACATTAATATATATTTGTATACACAAGTGTGTGTGCACAGTAATAGATGATTCGAATGAACTTTAGTATGGGCCATTGCCGAGGCTGTGCTTTCCTTTCCTAGCCTGGCCATGTGAGACACTATGTGGACTGTTTGCCCCTGTACCACAGAGCTGCTGCGGCTTCCTACATCAGGTTTCATCCCTAACTGCATCTGGAAGAATGGTATGGGTCTCTGTCTTCCTCTTGCAGACGTCAGGGGAGTCATGATTCAGAAATAGCAGTGTCACGGTCATGATGAGCAAAACTAGGGAGAAGGGTGTTTATAAATGGATATAGACCTTGGTTTCATTGCACTGTTATTTATTTCCCTAGCAGATCACCGAGACTAACAAGGTGAATTTGTATTCTGTTAAGGTGTTTCTTTCAAAGAGGATATTCTCTAGTCTAGGTTGTTCTTCACACACTCTCGATTTTCAACCTTCTTACTTATTCTCTTTCAAGGATGCTGCTATTTCACATCAATAACTGACACCTTTATTTCAGAGAACAAAATAGAATTACACTCCAGCACTGACAATATAATAAATCAGGAGGGATAAAATACATATTAGTGAAGTTCACATAGTTGGTTTGTCCCAGCTGACCTATAGATATAAAGGTATGATTAAAGTTTTTTTGGACTGCTTCTTCTCAATCTTGCCACAAGATTTAGCTCTGACTCAAAGATTTGACCTTTGCTGCTCCTCCCTGCTTACCTTGAGTCTATGGAATTATTGTTATTCCCTTGAAACCTTTCTGCCCGTACAGAATTAACACTGTGTTGTGACAAAATATTATCTATTTGGCAGAAGAATGAAGCCATCTAGAATTCAATCAGGTTAGACAATGTCACGGTGCACATCCTGAATGAATCATTTCTGCCTAGCTTTTTTAATCAAAGAAATCTCGGCCATATAACCAGGAAGTGTCATGCTGGGGAGTCACATCGCTGTCTACAATTAAAGTTTAGGCGTATCAGTTATTTTTTATGAATTACGGTTGAAAAGGATGCCTGCCAGAGCACTTCATCTTTCAGACAGGTAACAGAAATAAAATCTCCAAGCCACAGGCTTATTTGGAGTATGAAAATATTTATTAACCTTCTTGGAAGTGTTCTTACTGAAGAAGTTTCTTGTGGTTCACCATATTGGTAAAAACAAGCATAAATAAAGGAAGCATGAAAAACGTGCACTGAATACTCCTGAGAAAAACAATATATGGCATCTATGTTTTCCCTGCTGGGGATAGATAGCATTACCAGATGAAGTAAATGCATATAGTTGTACTGAATTCAGTGGAGCTGTCCTGTTCATTGTAGCTGAGTGTATGACCCAAGCCAGCTGTTTGGGAAGAAGCAGTTATTGAAAAGATGTGTGTTTTTCATGATGTAATAACAGGCTGTTTGTTGCTTTTAATGTCGTTTCCAGTATTTTCAGTGCTATGTATCTTTTTTTTTTTTTTTACAGTAGTTGTTAAGATCTATGTATCCGCTATTTCCATCATTACTAAACCTATGTGTTCTCCTTGAAACTAAGTCTGGACAAGTTCCACACCATTTCCCCCTAGCCTTTCCATTTGTGTTATATACTAGGAGAATTTAAGCTAATGTAATAGCGTCAAATTGAGGTTCATTTGACAATGCACTTTTTCTCTGATGAGGGATAGGCTAATGTAATCAGCAATTATTTTTTTTCTGTGACCTTTACAAATCAAATGGTTATTTCTTTGCTTTTCATTTGTATTTTGCTCCCAGTGGTGCAAGACTGCTGCAGTTAGTGTAAAATATAATTTACAGATAGAATCCCATTATAACAGGGTGCTGTATTCTCAAAAAATGTACCTACTGCATGGACTTGTTAATGAAATAATTCAAAGAAATGTATAAGCTGGCCAAGACTAAATTTATGCTGCTAATTCACAGAGGAGTTTCCACAATCCACCATAGAGATGTCATGGAGCAGCTGCTAAGTAGTGAAAGTGGAGGCAGCAATATACCTTGTCTAGGATAAATCCTGTGTTAGTAATGGAATTACAATAGAGAGATGCCATAGTGTGAGGGATCCAGAGAAGATCTGGTGACTGCAGACGATCCTTCTACCAAATGCACCTAATTTACACCCACTGGTTGAATAAACAACAGTTTAATGCCTTCCTAACACATGCAGTTGTGAACAGTGTCTCACTTTGACATGACTATGGTTCTTCTGAGGTCTAGGGAGCATTTTTTCATGAAAGGCATCCAGTGAGTAACAGAAGGTGAATCTGATGAGTGAATGATGATCTACACTCATGAGACTTCTTTTCATTGCATTGATTCCTTATGCCCACAAACCTCTTCTGAACAATTTAGCCTTTTCTTATAAATTACATAGAAGAATCGCCCTCCCCCCCCGCCTTTTTCTTTAAATATAGATAACAAAAAAACTCATACCCAACAGCAACAAAACCTCATGATTCATTTGTTTTAAGTTAAGGAAACCTTTTGGAAATAGGACGTTTTCACTTATTCAGTGAATCAACCAAATGCCTCAATAAAAACTGTAGAAATATCTTATTGAAAAGTTAAACGTAAGTATTAAAAGTGACTGGCTATCAGGGAATATAAATTATTAACTCACTGGTGTATATATATATATATTTTTAATAGAAGATACAAATACAGAACAGAAACGTGCAGGATCACACTACTTATCTTTGTTCCCATGTTGATCACATGACATTTCTCATATTTTTCCTGTACTATTTACATTTCCATTTAGTTGCAAGAAGTTTGTTGTAAGTGAAGGAGCCCAAGATGAAGAGCAGTAATTTTAAAGATCATAATAGGAAAAAAATAAATTAAGACATTCTGTATTTTTACAACATCTCAAGAGTTGCATTCTGAAGTCTTTTATTCTAAATTTTCAGCTTTTTTGGAAAGGCAGAAAAATGAAAGTTCCAGTAAAATATTGCTTTCAATACTTCTGAAAGTTGAGAATAGAGCAAAATATACACACGAAAAAAATGTATATATTTTAATATATGCACCCGTGCCCTTGTTAATATTGACATGCATATAGAAGTCCACACAGCATATCTGCCCAGAGAAGTTGTGGAACCAACTTCTATGGTTGTCCAGAGAAGTTGTGGATGCCCCATCATTGGAAGTGTTCAAGGTCACGTTGAATGGGCTTTGAGCAACCTGGTCTAGTGAAAGGTTTCCTTGCCCATGGCAGGGGGGGTTGGACTAGATGATCTTCAAATGTGTCTTCCAACCCAAACCATTCTATGATCCTGTGTTGGAAAGTGAATAGGAAAAGGACATCCTCTCAAAGAAAATAGATCAGCCTTTAGCATAGTGAGCTATGTCCATGCTAAACCAAACAAGGGAGACATGAAACATGGAAAGTGGCAATTCGTGTCACTGCAGAATAAGGATCTGCAAAGAAACGGCATGGTTTTTGGCACAGAAGCTGTTGCTCTTGCTATTTCTGGGGCCTATGGTACTGATTCTTCCCTGCAAGCCTGTTATGGCTTGTGATACTGATAGTGGGGATAATTGTCTGACAAACTAGAACATTGATTTTCTGAATTTGGATAATACTTTGGTTTGATAATTAGCAATAGGATCCTCCTAGCTCAAAAAATTTCTGAGCACTGCATGGGCTACTGCATCCTGTATTTATGTTTCCATTGCAGATAGAGGATTTGGTTTGTTGGTGGGTTTTGAAGTCAAAGACAGTATGCACAATTGAGCTAGTAAGATTGACTTGCGATTCAGACCTGAATTAGGAATGACTGTTTTTTACTTATCTGCTCTTCTTATCTCTCAGGTTATTTACTAATATGAACCAATACAATGGAAGAAAAAGGTATTGTTGGTCTAAAACACTACTGCCACCAAAACCCACCAATGGGTTTACCATTCTCCTAAGAAAAGTTTTAAGTAGAAGACATGGTTTTCTGTGGGATCACACCTTATATCATTCAAACTCAAAAAGCTGTAATTAAAAATAAATATTTAAAGTGATTTGCTAATTATTCCTCATTGTCTGATATTTTTCTGACTGTACCAGCCTTATTTTATCGCGTTGTTTTATTTAAAGAAGCTAAAGATCTCTGCACAGACTGAGGATAGATACAGTTTGCAAATATGACAAGTTTGTGTTTTGCATTACCGAGTTCTGGTTAGTTCTTAATTTATGAAACCCCACTACAGATGGCCTCTTGCTAAATTTTAAAGCACTTCCACGTTTCAGAACCGGGCTACCTTTCAGCAAGTCACTTTTGTCAAAGCCTTGGTGTTCCTTCAAGATATTGTCAACGTGTCCTATGAAAATGTATGAATGGTGAATACCCTGGTCTGTTCTGTACCATATATTTGAATCTCTGGAATTTGTTTAAATTAAGTGAATAAGAACGTATTTTTTCTGACTAGGAAATAAGTTATAGCAAGTCTGTTTCTAGACAGCAGAAGTAAGTGTGCCTTAGGTGGTGATTAAGAGTTGTGTTCTTCTTCTTTAAATGACTAACCTGGAGTGAGAGGTTGGATGTCTTTTGAAAACTTAAACCTGTTTCACCTGAACATGTTTAACTAGTTAATAAGAAACATCAAAAAAGACAAAACCCTGAGGTCAATGATCATTTTTTGTAAAGCCATTCGATGATGTTTAAATTTGTTTTTTGGGTCTGTCTATAACATAAGTTTAATAACCTAGCTCAAATGCAGATTTCTAATTTTCAATTAACATAGGAATAATTTTGTTTGCTAAAATAAAATAAATGAATGAATGAAAAGTCTGAACCATGAAATGTTCTAGGTAGCACTTTTTAAAATTCCAAATTTCAAAAAATCATGTGGCAACTGTATAGCTCAAGCTTTAAGTATTAACTTTTAACCTTTGACCTTACAGATTTTAACCAATGAAATGTCTCTTTAAACTTTAAAGGAAACAATGATAACGAGCGCCTGGCGATTGCTAGACAGCGAATTCCATATCGACTTGGTCGAGTAGTTGATGAATGGCTACTCGACAAAGGTAAAAAACATTGATTAAAACTTCAAATAAAAAAATAATTTGAACATAACCAAGTAGTACTTCATTGTAACACTAATAAACATAAAAAATAAATTTCAGTAAAACTAAATTAAAAACAAATTTAAAAAAGTAAAATATAGAGTAATATTTGCATACCTTGTATAATAATTTCTATACATTTCTAGAAGTACCAGCTGTTTAATAATCTTACCCTGTTAACTTAAGGTTAAAGGGACTGTTAAATATAATCCACTAACTCAATCTATGAAGGTACTCATAGCAAACATTAACCAAAAATTATAAATCATTCATAGATTATATTACATGTTGCAGCATCTAAATTATTAACTAAAAGTATATGTAGTTATGATATCTTCATTATGGTCCTGAAAAAAATTTTGTTTAAACTGTAGGTATCTTAAATAGTGGGCAATATGAATTGCCAATCAAAATGAAGTCCCTTTAACGTTTGCAACCTTCTAAGGGGATTTTGGAACAAACACTAATTAAAACAGAACTTAAAGTTGTGTGCATGCTTTTTGTGAGCAGAAACCAATCTGCTAAAGTGACTATTCTATTTACTAAGAGTGGTACTGTTGCTGAGGATTTCTCTGTTTAATGGAAATGTGCCATGATTTCTCCATCGGTATGTGTATCATTTCTGAAGCCGCTTTTACATCTAAAATCTTTTATTTTAATTGGTAGCCTTGCTGAAAGCCAATCAGACATCTATTTTTGAATCTGCCTCCGAGATACTCAGTGTGAACCATGTGTTTCTTTTCAGTGTGGATGTGGAAGGAAAATAAACATTTAAATACAAAAAGGAAACATTTAATTAAATGTAAACATTTTATTCACTTATATAGAGATATGACAGATTACTGCATAACTTAGTCTTTAAAATTCACTGGACCTGCTGACTTGTTGGCATATATATCAACTCTCTGTGTGTATATACATATTTGTATATGTCTATACATACATAATCTCACATGTACATACTTAAAGCTATAGGCCCTATGCTGTCTTGCGTGGAAAAAACTTTGGAATGTTGGCAGACTTGAAGAAAAAAATAATCTTAAGGAATTAGAAACTTGGCATTCTTGACACACACCAAAAGAGCTTAACACTGCTCTCAGGTAAAAGGGAGAGGGGTATCATTTGTAGTACTACACACATTTGCAAATATATTTGATTGGCCTTTTAGCAAAAAAAAAAAAAAAAAACAAACAAAAAAACCCACCAAAATGTCGCAAATTAAGAAAAATGCAAATGCTCTCAAAATTTATGCATTTCATGGACACCTCATTAAAAAGCAATGAATTATGAGTCAAATCCTTTTCTTATAGTTTATTGCTCTCATTATTCACCCCATGAAAATCTGTTATCACTCGTGTAGAGTATAGTGTTCACAGTCAACATTTTTGCATGTATATAATATTATCTTTACAGGGCGTCAGCTCACAATCTTCAATAGCCAAGCAACCATAAAAATTGGAGGCAAGGAACGTGGCCACCCGTTCCAAGGCCAGCTCTCTGGTCTTTACTACAATGGCTTGAAAGTTCTGAATATGGCAGCAGAAAATGATGCCAACATCGTGATAGAAGGAAATGTGAGACTTGTTGGTGAAGTGCCTTCCTCTATGACAACCGAGTCCACAGCCACAGCGATGCAGTCTGAGATGTCCACGTCAGTCATGGAAACAACCACCACTTTGGCCACGAGCACCGCTAGAAGAGGAAAGACCCCGACAAAAGAACCTATTGGACAGGTTAGTCGGCTTCCTCGCTTTTTGCAAATATTTTCCCATGTTTGAGTGTGGCTTCCTATATCGCGTTCACTCTGCAGATGAAATTGTTTCTGTTGAAGAAATGCATGAATTACAGATAAAAGTTCTGTACCATATATGGCTCATGGAAGTGATGTTGTTCAGCATTTAGAGGGAGACTTTGCTGTTCTTTTAAATTAGTCAAACTTAACAAATCAGATTTTTCTTGCGCTGAGTTTTATTGCCCCGTTATCCATCTTCATAGCGGTGCATATTTTTAAATACTCTTTCTTCCTTTGATGGCTTATATTGATTATTTTCAGGAAGGAATGCAGGTAGGAATGCAGGATGTGTGGAATTGCAAGTAACGAAATGAAGCGGTGACTTTATCCATGAGATAGAGAAAAGAGACCCAGTTTGAACAGGGAACAGGAAGGAAGTGTGAAGACAAAAAGTTGGAACAGGCCGGAAAAGAGGGATTTAGCACTTTCTCTAGTCCCACGACTGATTGTCTTCTCGGGCAGAATTCCTTATAAGAGGCAGCAGCAGCAAGAGGGAATTAAGAGCACTCTGCACCCTGGGAGACTCAGGCTTCAAGTCAGAGACTGTTGTTTACTGTTTGTTGAGGTTATTTGCATCTCATGAATTTAGTGATATATTTAGTAGCTTTCAGGTTTTGTCAGAATCTCTATTTAATATGGTGGGGAGTGGAATTTAATTATCAGGAAAAGGAGGGGGAAAAACAGGTGAGTGAATTAAGTACCTTCATCTTCTTGATAGCCTGAGTAACAGCGTTCAGACTTTGTGCTTTAAAAACCTAAAACGTACCAGGACATTTCTGTGGCAGAGAAGACTCTTTTAAATATATTCTGTTTTAAGAAACAAACAAACAAAAAAACAACACAGAAAAAAGCCCTACAAAAACTACCACGCACCAAAAAGCCCAAACAAACAAAGGTACACTGCTAAAAGCTTTTCCTACGTTCGCTTGGTTCACGTGCCTGCTTCTGCACCCACTGTGCCGTCAAGCCATGGCGGCTGCGCTCTGCGAACCAGAAGTAGGACAAGGAGCAAAGAAAGTGCCACGAGCCGTAGGGAGGAACAGGAGCACGACGTGATGAATGAGGTTAATTTTCTCAAGAATGGAAGAGAACGTGCTGATTAGACTGGGAGGATGAGGTCAAGTTGCCTGTTTTCTGTGTAAAACCTCAACTCACAGTGTGAATTTGACTAGGGCATCAAACTTGACACTTCAGCTTTTCCGTCTGTAGTATTTTTCTACACTTTATACTATGGGCTGAAAACTACAGTCATGTAAAAGTAAAAATTATTGTTTCATAAACTGAAGCGGAATATTTAAGTTAAAAGCGAGCTCTTAAATAACCATTTTGACTTGTGTTTTCAAACAAACACAGGTTTTATACATTTTCCTTGTTTATTTAAAGTGCATAAGAATCCAAAGGGAAACAAAAAAAGAGGGGGCAACTAAAACCCAACTAGAGATACATGGAACCAGCTGCCTCCCAAGATGGCACTGTTGTAGATCATCGGTTGCAGTTCTTTCAATGATTATTGTAGTAAGCTACGGTGGTTTTATTAAATAGGCAATAAATCTTCTTTGTTATTAATACTGTTTTAAATAGTATCTCCCACTTTATTATCCAGCTACTCTGATCTCAGTGTTTTGCAGCAATGAAATGTAAGGCTTCATGAAATTTACAGAGAGGAAGATGCATCTAAAAAGTGCAGGACGTCCTCACAGTGTGGAAGAATTGGGGCTAAATTAATGCTACTAAATTAAAATTTTAAACTAAGTTAAACTGTCCTAACAGTTGCAAGAGTGCTTTTGGCCTCTGCCACTCCCTCAGGTAACTCCCAGGCACAATTTGAGAGGAAGAACATCACAGGGACCATTCCCAGTTGGCACCTACCATGATCTGTGGGTGATGGGAGTTTAGTAGTGTAGTTGCTTTGCCAGCTGGCCGCAGTTTCCAGGAATATTCCCCAGTATGATTTACTCACTTGTTTGGATGTCTAGCCACTGAGATTTTTCTTTTTGAGGTGTCCCAATGTCATATTTGGGGAAGAAAAAAGTTTCTTAAACTAATAACTATGGGTGGGGTATAATTTTTTTTGATGAGGGGAAACAGACGATGAGGCAAAAAGATCTTCCAAAGATCTTCCATTTCTAGACTGGTGCCTGAAATAAAGCTTGGCCCTTACCGACTTTATCAGAGCATCTACTCAATTTTTTTAGAGCACCTCGCTACCACTGGAGTAGAGCGACCTCAACGCAACTGTGCCATTCCCTCATCCCCTCCTGGCTGAGCTGGCTGCACCATGAGGCCATCAGCACCTGCTCTTTGATGTCCCACCATTCCGAGCCTTGGGCAAGCTCCAGGAGCATCCAGAGGTGCACAGCATCTCACCAAAGTATGTTCTGAGGGTGAAGGTTTAGATCAACCTCTCCCACCTAGTAGCCTGGCTGGTGCGAGTACTTGATGCAGCCCGTTTGAAAGAACGTGGTAGGAATATTTTTGTATCGAAGAGCCTGAAATCAACATGTCTGAGGAAAGGGTTCAGTGTTAATGCCATTACAGCACATGGCATCCTGTGTCTATAACTGAGCCCTTCTTGCCATTAATAATACACAGTGGTTTACTTCAGCTATGTCTAAACATCCTGCCTGGTAGGATCCGTGTTGTCATTATGACTATACACTTAATTAGTCAGGGACTGTACTGGAACGCAGTTTGCAATCAGGCCTGTGATTTGATTTAAGGAGATTGATAACATCCCAAAGTCAAAGCTGAAATTTTTATGCAGGATGCTATGTTATTCATGCAAAAAACTCAGAACTAGGAAGCTACCAAATCAAATTAGGGATGTAATTTCTTCTCTTCATTAGTACCTGTTTTCTTATTCTCCCTGCATGTAATAATTTCTGGGCTAGTGACCCACAGGACTCCCACGGGTCTGTCCTGCATGGTGCTGAGTAATCATTTTCACTGGGAGATGAAGGCAGCCACCATCTCATGGAAAAATCTAATTTAATTTCTGCATTCCCTTTCCCTTTCGTCTCGTATATTTTTTTAATTTTTATTTATATATAACCTCTGCAAGAGCATCAACTACATTGACATACTGTAATGCACACTAAGAAAAGTTACCTTTCTAGCATTAATTAGGTTACTGTAGAAAATACGCAGCTCAACAGCAATTGCTAATGAAAAAAACCTTACATTACTGCAAACCAGTGCATGTCTGAAACAGAATAGAAGCAAATGATCTAATCAGTCAGAGATTGTTTGCTCCATTTGCAGAGGTATTGAATTCAATTAAAGATTACAATACTTAAAGAAGATCATTTAAATCTCTATTTATAGGAAATGTTCTTTTAAAAAACCTACAGTGTTAGTGCTTAAATTGATGGAGTGTGTGTTTCTCAGCAGATATCGAACTAATGCAATATATGATACAAGATAGGCATGATACTTCCAGAAAGTATGTTGAATACTGTTGTGTATGATTTTAAACAAATGAGATCTTAGTGCTTCTGAAATACAAAATGCTTTTTGTAAGTGACTCTGCTCTAAATGAAGGTTTTCCCTACTTGGAGGCTGCGTCATATTTTAACAATGGATGTTTTGGTGATGACAGACATCTTAATTATTATACTTGTAAATGTAGATTTTTCAAAGGGGAGAAAGGTACTTAAAGTCTATTGAATGTCAATGATAGGTGAATGCCTCATTTTGCTTAGCGCCTTAAAAACCCCCCCCACCCCCTTTGATTATAATGGCACCTAGAGCTGTCAGCCTTCATGCAAGGCACTGCAGAAACATGGGAAGTGACAGCCTCTGCCTCAAATAGCTTCCAGAATTAACAAAAGGTATCAGGTAAGGAGGGGGAAGAATAAATAATAAAAAAAAAATTTTAAAAAAAGGAAATTGGAAGGTGGGAGGAAGAGGGGAAATAAAGAAAGCATTGCGCCGTTTCAGTGTTAACCACCTACGTGCGGATTTGTAGCCATCATGGGAGGGATAGTTTACTGCCTGGTTTTTGATCCGGGCTCTTCAGAGAGCAGCCCCTGAGCTACAGCTGTCCTGTAGGACCACCACGTAGCTTATGGTAGACTCTGAAGCAGGAAATTTAAAGACTGGGTTGCCCAGCTGGGCAGTTGGTGCACAGTCAGCACTGGTTGGGTGGTCGACAAGAGGTTTCTCCTCCTTTACTCCTCACTTTGCCATTGGCACTTGGGGGAACCCATGGCCACCAGGGCAGGAGTTGAGGATTGCGGGGAGAGGTCCTTCACTACCCTCACGTTGGACTGGAGAAAGCTTAAAATTTTGTATACCTTTATGAGCATGAAAAGAAATATACAGCTATGTGTTGCTAACTTTTAGTGTGTCGTAAGCATGCACTGGGGCTCAGAAATCATTAATTTTGTCTAAGAATATCATCCTCTTTATGAAGCTATTCAGCAAAATAATACAGTTAAGTTCTTTCTTCTTTTTCACTTATTTTTGACACTTTTTAAAAAGCTCATTGGCAAGTTTTTCTATTCAGTCATGAAGGCGATAAACTTCTTTTAAAATTGAAAATAAAGGAGATTCATATGTTGTATAACTCCAGGAGCCAGAATGTTAAGCAAAACATCAAGTACTGCAAGGCTTGCAATAAAAATTGCAAGAGTTGGCAGAAGCAGAAAGGCTTCAAAAGGACTTTGAATATGGGTTTTGCTTGAATTAGGATAGCACAATCAGGCCTTTAGTATCTCTTTGGCATGGCTTTGTGGATCTGTATTAACTGGAAATCATAAATGAAGTGATAGTAAATCAAGAATAATACGCTCATTTCTCATCTGTTTCTAAGGATTTGATTATGACAGCCCATTCACAGAGCAGCCTCTGCTCTCATGCGTTGGAAGCCATTTCTGAAAGTTGTGTGCAAAATAGCGTTTTTTATTTTTCATAAGGGATTCTGGCAGTCCTCTTTGTTCTCATCAGAGTGGACTCTTATCAATAACACTAAGCTACTTAAACAGCAATTGCAACATACTGTGAGGTGATTGCATGTTTTGGAACAATAGGCACTGATTTTTGGTCAAGGAGAATTAAATTGACTTCATATTAAATTGATGAGCTGAAATTTGGTCAGTTGCCTTGGAGGGCATGCATCAGGTGAAGGGTATGTTTCTTTACATGTATTGAAGCGGCACAGTTAAATGGTATTCACTGGAGCAGGGACAATGACAGGCTTGGCTCAGCATCTTAACCTACCAAATAAAAACAAGCATTTGAAAAAGACAGGGATGTCTTCCATGGAAAGAGTTCAATTTTAAAAATGGTAGTTGCATACATGACCTTTATGCAGGATCGTAAATGTGAATATATTTTATAGAGACACACTAATTATGAAATCAATGTAGTTAATACAAGGAAGAGTATCTGGGTTTAAAATTATCCGCTCTATGGTTTGCAATGCCTGTTCTTATACACAGGGGTTAGGTTCTTTCTGTGCCTCTGCGCTTCTGCCGCTTCTTCCTCTGGACTTTAACATCAGCCAGTCCACAGTTCATCAGCCCTAGTAGGCAAAGCTCTTGCCCAGGGGTCTGGTAGATCACAAGGACTTGACTCCACAGATGGTCACTAGAGTAAAGTGAATCCCATAGCTTCCAGCATCACAGTGCTCAGCGCCCATACATGCTCTCTAGATGACAGAACCTGGGGAATTCAAGTGTTAGGGACAAGTCTCGTTTGCGGTAGGATCTCTGTGCAAATATGGTCGTTGTGGAAGTGCTCACATTTTAATTGCAGATAGATGGAAAAATAGCGCTTTTTGGAGCCTTTTTTAAAAAAAAAAAATCATACTATACTTCTAGTGATTTTTTGATAATTTAATTACTTTAAAACATAACTGTTTGCTAATACTGACACTCAAGTAAGATCTCTAAAAAACGGAAATAGGATACAGTAAATACTAAAATGTTTACTACTAACACTACCTATGTTTTAATACTTGCTACCTGATCACATCTGACTTTCCCATTCTCCTGCAAAGTATTTGCATTATGAATATTGGCTCTTCAGTTGCAGTACTGGAGTTATATAAATAGGGTAGCTTTAGAAAAGCAGCACTCAGCACACTTGCGCGTTGGGTTGTCTCATCGGTTTGTTGTTTCCAAGTACAACTTACGTGATTGCATGGCTGTCTGTCTGTCTCTCTTAATAAATATTGAATCCCTTGACTGATTCAGTCAAATCTGTCTTTGGCATAAAGATTTCAAGGACATTAAGCTCCCAGAGAAGCCAGATTGCATGAGTTCTGTTCAAATTGTTTGTCCTGGTCTTCTGGTGCCTATTGCAGAGCTGTGTTTTCCCCTGGTTTGTGTTTAAAAAGCAAAGATTAAAAAGAAGAAACAAAGCGAATGTGTGCTTAGGATGAGACTTTCAAAAGTTCCCTCAAACTCATTAATGTTTCTGTTACTTCAATGTTTTTGAAAATCTTATCCAAGACATTTCTATATACAGCTACTATATCAGAGTATCCTTAATGTGTAAGTTACTTAAGAAATACATGGTTTTGTGCATGCAGCCTTGCCATTGAACTACTAAATAATAGTAATTGTCATTAGCTTTATACTCTACAGAGAATTTTGCCTCTGGAACCAGAGCTGCGTGCCAAGCTCAGAGGATAAGACTCGCTGTTAGTTGTTCGCATTTGTTAGAGAGGAAGGGTTCATACAGGCAGTTTGTAGCACGCTGGGCCACCAAAGGCAAATCTTGACCAGTTGCTTGAGGAACTACAGGTATAAAAATGCCTGGACTGATCAGCAATGATACTTCACGTCTACTGCATTATAGAGTCCAGAGTAGACTGACTTCCATGTGGGCTGTTTGGTCTTTAGCTCTGCTGTAGACTAGCTTCAAGAGGCACCGTCCAGCCTGTTATGATGCATTTTGGTCATGAGACACGCTGCAAAGCCAAGCCTTTTGGAGAAGGAGGAGCATGGAGGGGACCCTCTCCATTTCACTCTGTGAATTGTTATTCTGACTTCACAATGGACTTTTAAAGACTTAATGGAAACTTTGAAGTTTCTTACACCGGCACCCCTCCATTGACATCCTTTCTTTGTTGTAGTGAAACAGCTGTGAAAGCTGACTGGGATAGGTTTCCAGCCCCTCAAAAAAGAAGCCAAACCACGCAATTTCCATTAAGCCAGTGGGATATGTCTAAAACCTTGAGCACTGCTTTGAAAACACCCCCTGCAGTGTGTACACACAGGGAAGAAAAATGTTTGTAAATTAAATTACAACATTGTTAGTATCCAAAGAACCTCAAGACACTTGTCTAAATTGTTGATTAATTGGTTGCAAATCAAAGTTTCTTTTTAAGTTCAGTTTGGGAAAAAAGCGTTTGAGGCCGCTTGCAGCTTCGATTTTGTTGTTCTTTCATGTTTAAATGACCAAGCTCATTTATTACAAAGTTTGCTTTATTATGTGGGGTTTTATAAAGCCAAATTGGTGTTATCCAGTCTCAAGTTCTGGCTCCTTGCATTGTTTTAAATATGATGAATTTTAATTTTCAAGTAGAGCAAGCACCATCTTGATACTAGTGGTTTTTTTCATAGCGTGCTGCTTTTCTTTTTTCCTACTACGTTGCTTGTGTCACGTTAGCACTGTAATACTTCTAAAACATCCCTTTGCATAATATGAGACATGGTATGTAATGGGTGCTGAGCAAAGTCCCCCCCAAATTTAGCCAGTGATTTGTTGTTGGAGAAATATTTCCTTTGCATTCACAGGCTCTTTTTTCCAACCGATTTCTTGAGAAGGGTCCTCTCGTATGAAGCGGTGCTTGGTTTTGTCTCATACTCTGTCCGCTGTTCCCCCTCGGTGCTTCCCAGTGCGCTAAACACACATCATTAGATCAGGATTATACGGAAATGGGATTGTTTCACCCAGGTGGAACAAGAGGCTGTTGCAGAGTTGGTGACCCACAACCGTACAGTCACGTAGCTGTTGCGCACCGTTCTGCTTTTGGGGATGGCTGAAAAGGCCTGGGTGTTACAGTCACTACTGATTTTCAGTAGCCTTGCAGGATGGAAATCCTTGTATTGTGTCTGAGAGCTGCTCTTCTCCTGTGAAAAGAAAGCGATAGTCGTTCAGTCCCCTTATCGTTCCCTGAAGCTGTGGTAAGCCTCAAGATCTTGTTCACCGTTTCCTTTGGTGAATTTCTATGACTGAACTACTGTGTGTTTTACGTACTTGGCTCGCACAATTTCCTTTCAGAGAGCACAAAATAATACATTCCATTTCTCTACTTTTGTGCATGATTCCTCAAGAGCAGAGGGAAAATCAGGGGGTGACGCTCCTCTCCCGGCGGTGGGGGCCCAAAGCAGAGACCCACCTCGGACAGAGCATAGCTTTGATGTGCTGCGACGCTTGCAGACACACCCCCACCCCCCGCCCCAGGCCACCGCAGCAACGTATCGGTCCTGCTGCTGCAGCAAATGGTGATTGCAATAGTTTCCACCCTCTATGTATATGAGTGGCTCTCAGGTTAATTACTGCGGGTTGCAGTGTTCATTGTGCTTTTATGTATGGCTGGCACGGACCCATCTACAGCAGTGTGTGGTCTGATGTTTTGTTGAACAGCAAACATGTATCGGAACTTTTCAAAGTGTAGGTGATACAGCCATATTATATACTGGGGGTTTCTTTAAACACGACTGTTTGTCAGTAATGTGTGAAGCCCTTCTGCTCGCTTATTGTTACTAAGAACAAAGCTTCATTCACAGGCACGCCTGCTTCATAGACTGCAGATTACTTTCTTTAATGAAATAACTCTTGGGACTATGTTCCGTTAATAAGTTAGTATAGAAGGTTTATTAAAAAAACATTTGCTATTTTTTCCTGTGGGTAGTACCAACATCCTATGTCTGTATTAAAAAAACCCAGTAACTATTTTATGACTTATTTCATTTACTCTGTTAGCTAAAGTTGTCTTTAAGTATTTGGTTCCATTTGGTATTCAGCATTTGATCTGAATAGCTGGTGCTCGGATTTTGTTTATATACGGTCATTGCTTCAGACTTAGATAATTTCTGATAGTTATATCTCCATGCTTTTACCTAGAGGATTTGCAATTTTATGACAAATAATTTCACACACAGACAGTGTATTATTTCTTTGCATAGTTTTCCTTTCTTTTAACCACTCTATTGAAATGTCCTTTTTTTGCAGTATGGTTTTGCAAGCACATACGTATACACACACACACACACTTATAAAACCCAGAGGAAGTTATTAGATTGGAGTTTTTTTAATGCAAAGGTGAACGGTAAAGTCTCTGAAGTGACTTAAGAGACTTGCCAGTTTCTCCCAAGAGGGAACATAAATGATGGGCAGAGACATCTGCATTGAAGAAGAGAACTGAATTTGTCCCATGGATGTAACTATACCACCCTTTCCTAGAAGTGCATAGAAACATGGACTCCACTCTGGAGGATGAGACGATACATTGACCAATTAAACAGAAATCAAAGACCTAGGTTTGTATTCTGAGCTGGGGGTAATGATACCATCTTCCTCCAGTTCATCTTTCGTCAATAAATTAACCTCCCTCCTGTGAGATGACGATGGGATGAGGATGAAATCCATTAATGGCTTTGACATGGTCAGATAGATTATTAAGGATTATGCCTGTATCTAGAAACACAGAAGTGGAAGTACCAGGTTTTAGGAGAACATGCAGCAGACAATTGAGAAGTAGTCCTGGAAAGAGTAGAAACTATGTGGGAGGAAGCCGGTGTGAAGAGATTGCACGGTGCTGACATACCCTCAGATCCAGGAAGAAAAAAGGCTCGCCTGGGGAATAAAACATATGAAAGTAAAATGTACTATATGATTTTGCTACATCTTTTAAGTTAGCCACATACTAGTTGTTTGGGACTTTGTGGGTGGATTCTGTCAAGAAGGAAGACTGAAGAGGTTGACAGGGTTGTTGAAATGCCCATCAGCTTGCACAAGGTTTTGCTCAGCCCCCAGCATAACACTATAAATATAGAGAACACATTCATTCTGCCATTTTCCTGCTTTAAAAAAAAAAAAAAGGATGAGGTCAGAATAAATGGCCTTAGACATAGCTTAAATGACACTTGCATATTATTTTCAGTTTTTTTAAAGCAGGGCATTAGTATCTGTGCTGAGTGGATGCTCTGATGATGCTGGGAACAGCAAGAGTGGGATTCTGATGTCCATGCAGCCATAGGTGACTGCACTAACTAATAGACACAGGAGTTGATAATTTGCTTTTCTTTTCCTATCCAGATTCTCCTGTGACTTTCATAAATGCGCTGGTGTTAATAAGTATAAGGCCCTAAGAGAATATTCCTCCTTCCTTCTGTCTATTTCTGGTCATATTTTGGGAAAACTAGCGCAGATCCAACCTCCAAGTCACACCAGACCACGAATTCACTAAAATTAGGTGTCTGGGAGTATTACCAAATGCTTTAGGGTGATCCAGCTAGACTGAATGTGTTCAGTAAAGCTGATAATTCCTTACATTAATACTAAGACTTAGTTGTTTAATTCCAGGCTCCCAGAAGTATGGAATACGACAGTCTGAATACATTTTCTCTAGGTGTAATGGATTTGTTAATTAACTGATATAATCCATATAGAAGCATTATCAATACCTTTGTATATCATGCCACAGCGTATGATAGCAGTGGTAGGTAAATCTGTGTTGCCTTCTAAAAATTACAAGTATTTGCATATGTATTTCAGTGTATACACTTAATTTTTTAGTTACATTTTTGTAATGATGTCCAATTGCAACTAGGATAGCATAAACACTTAAAATATTTCCCTGGTAATTTTATTGACATTAATATTTCCTCTCCTGGAAGTAGGTGCTGGTAGCCTGAATCACCATCTGCAGGAATAGTCTAAGAAATAATATTTTCTAGAGTAATCCAAACAGCCATATTATAATTAAATGAGAGATAAAGGCACTTGTAGCATTTTTCTTTATGAAATGGCAGTCATGGTTAAATCCATATGCACAAGTGGCAGGAGAGGAAGGTTCAGGATGGGATTATTGTGTTCCTCAATGAAGTGATCGATGGAAGAATCATTTGGGATGACCTAAAATAGTTTTTCCATTTTTATCACCAACATAACAAGAACAAAGGAAAATAAACTCTTTTGTTCAAATCAATTTCTGTTTGTTTTTTTTTTTTTTTTTATTCTTTATCATTAAGTTCAGGCAAATCTGAAAAAAAAAAGATTAAAAATGAAAATTCAAGCAAGACTAGTGTTTAAAAAAAATGTTTTGGGTGTATTATATTTGTCTAATTAGATGTAAATCTGTAAATGGCTGAGATCAGCCCAGTGTTATCAATCAACTGACTGAAAAGCTTTACAAATCTGCTGTGGCAGTGACTCCTCGGTGATCTTGACTGAACTTAGCGTTTAAACTTTTGCAATAGTTTTGTAGTGCTATGAGTCCCCACAGAAACAGAGACCATTATCCAATTTTTCAGTGTTATACAGGTAAGCCTTTAGAGGTAAGCCTCTAACGGAAATCCTACAATGTGGCGCAAAGCACTTAATTTAATATCTTCATATATTAAAAATGGCTATCGGCTTGCTTACCCTCTGAATATATTAAAATGCTTTGTTTTTCCATAAAAAGGAGTTAACAGATGTCTGACATGGTAATTCCTCCATACAGCAATTTCATTTTCTTTCTAGTGCAATATTAAAATGATAACAATGAACACTGAGTAACGCTGTTAATCTTAGTAGGTGGAAGTTACACCAGCGCTTAAGAAGCAACAAGTGGTGGTTTTAACTTGGTATTGAAATCACAAGAGGTGTATCGTGGTTTCCCGTCTTTAGTCCTGGGTTGATGGTAAAATGAGCTAGATTACCTAACGACTTCACCACCTCTGGACTGTGGGATGCTGATAGCGGTGAGGACAATAGCCCTGTTCAAGGGATGCTCCTGAAGCTCAGGGGGTAAATACTCTGGTAACAGTGAGCAGGAGAGCTACTGCATTGCCTGCCTGTTTCTTTCACGTTATTTCTATTCGTCAACAGTTACTATAGACCTCTCAACATCAAAGCATACCATTTGTCTTATGTAAAGTTTATTCCTCTGTGTTGGTGATAGATGAACAGTCTTGGATTTGTCAGATGAGAAGTCTGAGTTGTTGAAGGTTAGGAGGGTATTCTAGGACAGTATTACCTTCTGCTTGGCGTATTCCCAAGGCATCAGCTATTAACCATTACGATGAAAGAATACCAGGCTAGATGAACCTCTAAACTCACCAGCTGTGGCCATTTTATAACATGGTGTGGCTTTTCTTTTTTCTTTTTTTTTTTTTTTTCTCTTTTCTGCTTTTCTGAGGAGAGATGCTCCTATTTCAAACCATGGTTGGGTTTTAAGCCCGCTGTTTGCAAACTTTGCTCATGCTGATCAGCTGACGAGTAAAACAAACCAAATGACAGGTTTTCATTTTGAAGTCTTGGCAAGCCAAGTTCATCAGTATGAAACGGTACCCGTATGACCTGGGCAGATGGAGCCAAGGGAAAAAAACACTGAGAATCACTAAAGAAACTGTATTCAGGTGTTTCAGTCAGATAACAAGGAAGGTATGTATGCCCACAGAAGAAAATAGGAAGTTAGAGTAAAACTCTCAGCTGGCATTCCTTTACCTCCTTCTCAGTCAAAGAAGAGAAGAATGCAGTGGCATGGGTGAAAGTCCCAGCATGAGCATGGTTTTCTTTGCAAACGCTAGCGGTAAGGTAGCGCTCTAATGCTGCATTATCCGAGTATTGACTGTAATAGGTGAAATCGCTTTATTTTCTTTCAGTAGTGTAAAAGGACATTTTATAAAATCTATTGCTGATGAATAAGGCATATGAGATTTTTCAGATGATGCATTTGAGGGTGAGTACGCAGAAGAATTCCTATTCAAGATAGCATTTAAATAGATGTGTTTTCTTTAAACATGTGCTTAAGTAAATGGCGGAATTGGAAGGGATTTAAACACGTGCTTTTAAAGTCTCTTCTTGAATGAGGAACCAAATTAGAAATAATGCTGCCCATTCCAGTGCCATCTTAGCCAAGGACTGAACAAAAGGTAAAATCTGAATCAGTTCTCGTTCATTCTCTACAGAAGAAGGAGTTCTGTTTTCTTTCATTTTTCTCATTAAGGTGTGACGTGAGGTGTGATTCTGATATCTGAGCCACTCTTTTGTAATAAACATTTGAAATGAACGAATTGTTTTATTTCTGTCCAGGTTGGATGCCTGTGAGTTACATTCTACAAAACCTCACCCTCAGGTGATAAGGCACGTAAAGTGCATTCTGATTTGCTAGTTTTAAATAGCTCATTAATCATTAATGCCAGCATTCTCTTAATTGTGGTTCTTTGTGACCAGCAGAGCATTTACTGGTGATCTGCAGAGAAGATGGCTCGTTACTTTGTTGGCTGTCTTCCATTTTCTCCACTTGCTGTACCACACTACTGGTGGTTAAAAATATGTGAATAAATGACAGATTTTTTTTTTCTATGTACTCTGCTGCCATATTTGCCACAAAAGCCTGTATTTAACTTCCTGTGGGAGCGAAGTGATCTTGAATAGAAGGTATTTAAGGGCTGAAAAGCCTTTATAAAGATGAAGTTTGGACAATGAAGACATTTTTGAGAAGTTAGACTAAATTAATTTTCTTAGAATATCCCGTAGTTATAACAGTCCTGGTGAAGCTGAAGAAGTTACAGGGTGCAAGCACACTGGGTGAATACACCCAACCATGAATAAAAGTAGACCTCAGATCTGGCAATATTATGGCATAGTATGGTATAATATAAATTTTGGTATAACTTTCCTCATTTCACACTTCCATGACTCTCTCCAAATTCCTAGCTCTGACTTCAAAGAAGAGCTGGGATAAATGTGGCTGATGCTGCTACAAATGTCAGTCCTTTCTGCCAAGGCTGCCAACAAAGCTCTCATTTGATGCTGGAAGCGGTGGGTTTTTCGCTTGCAGTCTGGCAACCAGAGTGAAAACACCTGTTGAAAGCACACAAGATAACAAGCAGTCATTGCACAGAATAACTTGCAACCACTATTGACCAAGAGGAGATTGTAACTTGTGGGCTAGAGAGGATGAACTTCTGTTGCAAAGTCCCTGGGCTGTGCTGGCACACTTCTTAGTATTGTCAGAGCTCCCACATTTTTGTTTCTTTGAGAGGAAGTGTTTCTCAAAGAAGGACAAAAAGCCATTAGTACAATTGAAAGCAGCCAAATAGCTAATTCTTAAAATTTTATTTTAATTGCAAATGAATATGCCCTGGGAGTTGGATCAGAAATGTTTTTTATCCTGGCACCAGAAAGAGACAGAAATGAAAGGGTAACAGATCCTTGACTTTGGCTAAATAAACAAAACTGTTTAATGAATGCTTCCTACATTGAGCCAAATTCTCAGTCGCAGTGGTACAACTCTATTGACTTCAGTTACGGGCATCAGTGTAGCCAAGAGGAGAATGTAAATGACAAAATTCTTTCTATGTGCTACCTCGGAGGCAGCCTGTGTTTTGAAAGGACATTCGTTGCTTTATTTCTTCATATATAAATTTCCAACAAGCCAAATAATGAGTTTGAATTATAAAAGAGGAAGTTAAAAGTTAAAGGTGACAGCACAAAGATTAGGGAGACAGAGTTTTGACTGGAAGAGCAAGATAAGTTTTAAACAAAGGTACGTGTGCGGATTTAACATACGCTACCGCTACCACCACCACCAAGACAGATAAAGCTGTGAAGGAAAGAAGAAAGTACGTGCTATTGAGCTGAGAATTTCAAATGAACAAATGTGCAAAGTGGCAGCAAATCACTTGGGTTTGCAGTCAGCCCTGTTAACCACAAGTTACTCAGGTAGGCGTCAGTCCTGTGTGCTATAGTATATGCAAATGATCAAAGATTTAGGTCCGAAGTTAGTGTTCATTCATACAAGACAAATTAAGAACAATAGAATTTGTACTGGGGTAAAGACTATCTTTCCCCTGAATATTATCCTGTCATTTCAGGTAGTGTGTTTAGATTGCTGACCAATTTCCTAATTCAGATATTGCCAGTACTTGAACGTTGCCTGAAGTCATGTGGGACTCGACGCAGTTGCCTACACAGAGGCATCTGGTGCCATTTTGGATGCCCTGGGTTATCTGAGAACTTGCACGGGGCTTGCAGATGTGACGTGGGGCTTGCGGGAGCCCTGCGCCCTCCTGGAGGGGTGGGTGAAGGGCAGCCAGCGCTGCCTGGGGCGTTGAAGGTGGGCACGCTGCTGTGAAGCCCATGCCCTAGCCATTAAAGGAGCTTTCATGGCAACAAGAGGATCCTCCCTCCAAACTTTCTAATCTTCCTTCGCTCAAAATAGAATCATGCTCCTAACAAAGTAATGGCAATAATCCTAATATTTGACTTTTAAGACATCCTTTCTGATCAGCGTGCCTCTGTGGCTTTTGTGAAGGAGATGGAATTGCTCTGCTTATTTTGCAGAGACACAGAAGCGAAAGTGACTTGTTCCAAATCAGCAACCAGCAGAGACAGGGCACGGGACAGCTTGGGTCTCCTGAGGCTGCCTTTGTAGTTAAAAGCTGTATTTGACACAGGTGGGTTTCACTGTATAAAATAAGTCAGTAAATGGTTACAGATCTACAACACACACAACCCTGAACTGCATTAATCAGGTTTGTCGTTTTTTTTTAAAATCGTATAGCTGAACATAAGAAACTATTTCAGGTTAAGCTGCAGTCCTAATTTTCAAACAAACAGGTTTTTTTTCTTCTCTCGTGAGAGGGGGGGGAAAGGTAATTGTATTTTGTATGGTGATAGGGGATTTGTGCTGGATTCAACCAGCTGCCGAAATCAGTGATAACAGCCACTGGCTTCCCCCGCTACCCTCGGATAAAGAGCTGCCGCTGAGTCTATTTCTCAAGCTTAAGCCGAATTGCTTTGAAGGCTTGTGAAATTCAATTTGCAAGAGAATGGAGGATTCTCTCCATGTAATTTCAAAATGTGGAAAATAGTAATTGCTTTTACTTCATTCAGAGTATCCGTATAGGTAAGCAGCGGCATCCTTTGGGTTCCAGCTTCCTCTGCCGCTGGAGTCGGTAAGAGGTTGAAGCTGCTCGTGGCTGCGAGCGATGCTGGACTCCACAGCTTCTTGCCACAGCATTCCTTTTGGCGGGCAGGCATGTCAGCTCTACGGCCAGTGCTGTGTCTTTATATCTGCTTAAGGCAACACTTTGTATCTCGCCAAATTACATGAAAAAGGGTTTCATTACAATAACTCTCTCTTTAATTGCCTGCATTTGTATTTGTCTCTTCAGCATGGAAGATAATCCTGTATATGAATAATCAGGCTTGATCTCAGATTTAGAAGGTGTTTAGATTTGTTCCATTCAGTAGAGAACATAAGTATTAGCGGATTTTTTACAAGTCTCCTGTTAGGAGCCATCCTTGATCCTACGGCTGGCTTGTCTGCTGATAATCTTTTCCTGTGCTTGAAGAGCTGACAAAAGCATCTGGGCCTCCCTGGCAGTAATTAGGGCGAGCTAACTGCCTGCTGTGCTGAAAAGTAGCTCTGAGATTTGAGGAAACGCAAGTGCAAAACTGGCAGGCCTGCCCATACCTTGTTTCCTTCATACAAAGGAACCACTGCATTCAGTTGCATTTCACTGAGACCATTATCTTGTTGGGGTTTTTTTGACTCAGAAGTTTTACTAAACTCTGGTGTTATCTTGAGAACTCCAAGCTCAGAGTAAGTGTGGTGTGTTTCTCCCTTGCACAGCTGTAAATCTAGAATTGTCTTTACAAATTAATCAGAAGCCTTCCGTTTTCAAACACTGAATTGTAAAAAGCTAATGGAGGAACCTTCCTCTCTCCAAAGTCTTTATGAAGACTTACAACAGCAATTCCCTAGTCAATCTCTTGCTGTCAAGTCATTGGCTACTAAGTATTTATGAAGTCTCCTCCAAAGTGAAACTTAAGCATACATAAACCTGTAGGTGGGAAAAAAGATAACCTCAGGCTGCAATCTAGTAATTTGGTGTCCAGGCAGCCTACCTCCCTTAAAAAAGATTGAACAGGAACATGAGAATGGACTGCTTCTAACATATTTTTTACTAACTCTCACAGCAGCCTCTGTGCACTTGTGCTTTCAGGTTTGAACAGCCTTGCTTACTACGGGATGATTTGCAAGCTGAGGGTGTAAGTGGTGTGTTGTGAATGACCACATTCCCAGCAAAATGTTGTGGGGAGCAGCAGCTAGTTCTGGCAATTTATCTACTTGGATTTGGTGTTTGGGTTGTGGTTTGTTTTTTTTATTTATTTTGGGTTTGGGTGTTTGGTTTTTTGTTGGGTGTTTTTTTTTTTTTTTTGTGGAAAGAGAATAATGGTGTAATTCGTGAGCAAAATCCTGCCTGGCTTCTGTATAGGCTAGGCAAATTAGGGCAAAGTAGCCTGTTCCTTTCCTCTAGTGGACTTTTGCAGAAGCTGGATGCAGATTGTGATCTTTTTGTTGAATACGGAATAGCATGAGAAGATGCCCTGAGATCCTGCTCCGTCTACATGTCTGTGTGACAGGTCCTTGTTACCCTTGACATCCCTTTCTTTGATATTTATTACAGTGCCATTACAAGGGCTCTGTTCTACTCCTAAAAGCTAAAGCAGCATCTTGTGATTCAAATGGTCAGAAATACAAATCTGGCACTATAAAAGAACAGATGTTGTTTTCTGCAATTCACCTGAAGAGTTTTCTTTAAATCTTCATCTTATTCTATGACTTCCTAATTATCAGATCCCCTTCTTGCATTACTTCTCACGTTGTAGCATGTTGATGCTACAACATTTCGTCCTTCTCTGCAGGAAGAAAAGTAGCGTCCCCTCCTTCATCATAAGGGACACAGGATCATAGTACTGGCTGACAGCCAGTGCTGTTAAGTCCTGCAGTTATTTTTCTTTCTCTCTTCAGAGGTAATGATCAACAGATCTTGATTTATTTTTTTTATTATTTATTTTTTAAGATCACAAATGCATTTGCCACAGCACTGCACCTTTGCTGTCACTTATGCTCAGTTCCACCTCGGTGTGCCCTTTGTCTGTTTTGTGATACATGACACAATTATATCTCAGGGAGATTTGCTCTTTCCATCCCTATGTTGTATGATTAATTTATATGCAGTCAGTCCATGCTTGGAATGAAATATGTTTTTAATCTTTCTGCCTTTCTTCACATTTTTGTGCTCAGTGGTTTGATTTTTTTGTTTGGTTTTTTTTTTTTTAAGAGGGAGGTTTCCACAAAGCAGTTTTGGGATTTATTTTCATTGAGAAGCTTAGTTAAATAATTGAAACAGCCAAAAAATGGCTTAAAAAAGGGCAAAATGTATTTTCTTGTTTTGCTTCATGAACAGCTGAGTTTGAATACAGATGCAGACACTAAAGTAAATTAGATTATCTCAGCTCAGTATTCTGCACCACAGTTCCAATCCCCATCACTGTCCCAATCCCCATATCTATGAGATGGAAAGATTAAGTAATAATGAAGACATGTCACTGCACCTGCTTTCACTGTATCAAGCTACATACAGTAAATCCACCCGTAGTTTCGTTTTTCCCCCTTAGGCATTATCTGTTGTTCACAGCTCCCAGCTGAGGGCCTGATCTAGATCTCCAAAGACCCGAAGACTCTAAAAACACATTTCTAATCATTGCCTCTTTAGATTTGCTTACAGATTTCAAAAAAACAAGCTGCTTTTAAAGGTCCGTCTACATAAAGTAAACTGTAAGCATTTGAGTTGCTGTGTAGTTTCATTTGTTAGAACTTTAGTGACGGTTAAACGTTGAACATCTGGCACATTAAGGCGGTTTAGTGGCTACAACATTATGACTGGGACGGGCATGTTTTCAAAGGGTGTTATGGAAAAGGTAAGTGTTCACCAAAATAAGGTTTTCAGGGGAGTGTGTGGCCTTTGAGTCCCCAGGAGTCACCCCACGACAGCAGAGAAAGCTCGCGTCCTCCCCCGTGCACATGAAAGTAGTGCATTTGCTCAGCAGTGGTCCTGCAGCAGCTTCTGGCCTTGCCTGGGACCTCCTTTGCCCATCCAGCTCAGCACGGCAGTTAGCTCCCGCTGGCACGGCTCTGAGCTCCTGCATAACGTCTCGGGATAATACAGATGCGATGAACATACGGCTGGTGATAGGATAACAGGAAATAAATCCACGGAAGGGCTGCGAGTCCAGAAATAAGGATCCGTTACGTCGCTATGCTGCTTGAATAAATTACGTCCATGTCAAAGCCATGTTTTGTTTTGGCACTGGCATGGCCTTTGACTTTCCATCCCTTTCTCTATTCCAACTTCTTTCTTTTTAACTCTCTAAACTGTTCTTCATCCTGTATCAGTCGGCATTGTTTATGCAAGAATTTCTCTTTTTATTTTTTTCTGCTTCGCTAGTGTGCACTGTGATGATGTTCCCCTTTGCTATCCTCCAGCTGTTTTTCTTTTTTCTTCTTTTTTTTTTTTTAATGTCAGATGGCCCCTTGCTGTTAAGGTCATGTGCCATCAGCCTCACTGGAGAGCCTGACTTCCATGGCAGCCATATAATTGACTTGATATCATCTCACTGAAAGGTCACAGTGTGCTTTGCAGGGTGCTTTTCTCTTGTCTTAGTAGCATTTTGGATAGGCAATTATGTTTCATGCAATTCCAGACTCTCAGTTCAAATTTACAGTTTTTCTTATTCTGTAAATGGAAAATATATTTCATATTAAGCATAATTTATTGTACTCAACAGCTGCTGTTATGATGCATCAAAAATGGCCTGTCAGGATTGATATGTTTACTCTGAACCACAACATCTGGAATTTCCCCATGTGTCCCTGTCCTCGCCTGCCCAGGTCTGAAGCCCTTGGCTTTGGAAACCAAGCCATGTGAGATGAAGAGTTAGGGAGCGGGAGGGAAGACTCCTACAGACCCTGCAGCTCTTCCTGGCTTCTGCTGATGCTTTTCCTAACACAGGGAGAGATGTGCAGATGAAAAGCAGGGCAGGATGTGTCTGGAGATTAAAATTCTGTTTGAGTGCTGAAGATGGCTCTTGTTCCCTGTTGTCCTGCAGTGGCCTAGACCCAAAGTTACTCTTCAGCTCGGTGCTGACTCCTGCAGTTGCAGCGGTGAGGATGTTTCCTATTGTTTCCAGAACAGGACCAAACATCAGCCCTTCTCCATGTATCAGTAGTCCAGGCATTGATTTGTTCCCTGGTTCTTCTGCAGCAAGTCCCTATCTTTTTCAGTGATGCGACAAAAACATGAATAATAGAAGTACTTCAAGATAAATGCTGTTAAAAACTAGGTGCAACCCTTGTAGCATTGCCATAATGATAGCATCTTTATTCTTTTTGTGTTTTGTTTTGTTTTTTTTTTTTTAAATCTGTCTTTTGGCACCTGTACCTTAGAGTTCACATTGTCAGGTTTTACTCTGCAGACCAGAGAGCTAGAAATTCAGCATTCTAAAAATTAAAATGAGATTATGATATGCACATTTGAAAAGGCTGGAGTTTAGAGAACAGTGCCAGATACCATAAGACCTGAAGGTCTTACGGTGAAAACTGGCCACGTGTGTATGTGCTAGAAAAGACTGGAACAATGGTTTCACAGGAGTGTCGCTATAACATTTTATTAATACACTAATAAACCTAAACTTTGGAAATGGCTGGTACTTTCGTCTAGAATAATTATTATAATAGAAGACTTCCTGGGTCATTTTTATTGCTCTCCTGTGGGGCTGAAGCTGTTCTGGTGTAATGGAGTTTGCATATTCAAGATATTTTAAGACCTATGAGAAGGTCATCTGTTAATAACGAACAGTGAGTCTGAACAGCTCTGCTAGGCTCTGTTTTATAGCTTGTCTTTGGACATAAATGTAAGCTTCAAAAGAATAATAATGCCCAAGCCAGTAAATAATATATCAGTCATCCTTGCTAATCTAGAAAAACTGTGTGCTCTAGTTCAGCCTACAGACATTAACTGCCTTCATTGTCTGAACAGAGACCTTTCTAAATCATTTGCCTCATATAATAGATTATGAATCAATTGCTGTGAATTGGGGAGTTCTGGTGACTTCCATTTTATTGGATTTAATCTTTCTCCTGTCATGGGTGTTCCAGGGAACCGGATCTATTCATTATGGCCCACTGTTGATGGCAGAGATGTATTCCCTTGCAGGAAAGCTTCTCCTGCAAGCTGTAAATTGAAGCTGAGAACTGAATTTATTCCTTCTAATACCTCATGCTGAATGACTGAACTTCAAACTAGTCCCATAGCATCAGCTTTGGTGTTAGTTTGACAACATTGCATTTCCAGTATTTATCTGAATTGCATAATTTAGTGCAAAGTATTGCAATTGTTCTTTTGCATGTACTGTGCTTTAAATAATACTTCTCTTTTTTCTATTCCCATTTTATTAGCTATCAAGTAGTTTGTATGCCAGCTGGTGTTTTGAGGTTTGCCCAATGTATTTTATGGTTGTATTGTACTGAGTTTGAGTGTTTATACTTTGCTGATGCTCCATCTTTTACATAAGCCTGGCAACGTAGCATATATATCATTCAAGACATGATATTTGATGTTATTTCATTTTTCTGGGCTATCATTTTCAAGCAACACCAAAAATTGCCTTGATTTTGTCAAAGAAGAGTGCATTTGAATAATAATCAGAACAAAGAATGAGAAAAACCCGAATTTAGCAACCCCAGGCATTTGAACAGCTTCACCTAATCATTTTTGCCCTTTCAATAATGTTTTTGCAGCTGGCAGTGAAGTCCTGTGATCTTACATACAGAGGAGACTGCAGTAACTTTGCAGGGGTTTTTCCCTTCTTTTTTTGTCTGGACAGGTTTGGGGTTGTCATCTATTTTTGTGCGAAGAGCAGATGTCCTTATCTTTACAGGACAAAATGCAGTTGAGAAATCAACATCTTTTTTGATGTGGACAGCTCAGTTCAACGTATTTGTCTTAATGGTTGTAGGCACTGGAAATGCTTGGATATGAGAGATTGCAAAGAACCATCCTGTCTGTAGTTACAAGTGGGACCGTGACTCAAGCCTGATTTCCAGTGCCTCCTACTCCTGTTTTCTGGAAAGCAGGCACTCTCAGGATCATGTGGGACCAGATTCTGAATCTCCACTGAGTTCCAGTGCTGCAAATGTGAGTTGCAGTGCTGCAAATGTGAGTAGCCGTGTGCGTAGGCATCTGGAATAAAACTACATGGCTAAAAATGCACGCAGAAATTTTGGTCAGTCTCCTTAGTTATGTGGGGAGGAAAAACTTGCCATTGAAAATCCTTTTATGTATTTTAGCCACTTCACAAGAGACGTGTGAAAGCTTTTTTTATTTCTTTTTTTTTTTTTTATTTCCCATCTTTGACTTTTACTATATATTTCTGCTTTCAGGATCAAGCATTTCTCCTGTCTCTGTGGCCTCTCTTTGACAAGTCTATTCTTCTAACCAGCTGTGTCAGGCTTCAGAGATCCTTTTAGAAACACCTGTCCTGTGGTATAGAGGCTTGACAGTCATTCAATTTATATCCTTTACTAGTTAAACTCCTGAGATTCAAGTGTAGGGTCAAAGCCAAAGTGTTTCTTTTTTTTTTTTTTCGCGCATTGCTGCCAACCAATGCTAAAATAGAAACATTCTCCAACAGTATTAATATTAGTGCACAGAGAGGCACGCTAATTGTGCAGAAAGCTGAAACATGAACCTTTCAACTTGCCTCGCCATCTTTCTCCTGTGCCCAGGTGCTAAACCTTTGCACTCCTGTGCGCCTTTAGCTTTTCATGGTTACTCTCCATTGGACCCATACCAGTACTTCTCCTAGGTGCTAGCTCTTACCCCAGGGCATAAACCCAACTCGTGAATGATCTTGTCTCTGTCGTGTGGTCTGCCTCTCAAATAGTTTCTTTTTATCCTACATGTATGAGCAGAGTTACCTTCAGAGAACAGAGGACTTAGAGTAATAAAGGTACCCATTAAAGGAAAGCATCCTTGTTCACAACCAGTAATGAGATTGTGAGTTCATGAGGTACCAAAGAGATGGCTCTCAGGCACAAAGCCATCAATGTGCTGATGCAATGTCTGGGTCAGCAGGTGAGCAAAGCTGCCCTGTAGCCCATCCACATGAACCACTGGCCATGAGATCTGTAGTCCCACAAGAAGTGCAGGAGTGCAGATGTTCTCCATTTCCAGTCATCTGCAAGGGAAAGACCTCATTTTAGAGTTTTCTGTCCCTCAGCTGGGAAAGAGATGTCATTTTTATACCCTCTGTGTCAGTGGTGCTTAAAAGGCCTTGGGAACACATAAAATAAAATCCACTTGGGATTTTGAGGTTAGTTTTTCTTTCCCCTTCAAATAGCCTGGGGCTAGTATTCTCTGTGATCCCTTAACCACGTAGGTTCAGTTTTAGCCTCCACATGAAGTAAATGGGATGGAAGCAGGATTATTTGAGCAGGAACTTTTTTCAAGTAAATGTAAAGAAAACAGTACTTTCTACTTTTTTTAACTGAGAGGAAAATGTGGTGGAAGTTTGGAGAAATTGTTACTGGCCTGAAATTCTTCACTCATTTTCTCTATTTAGATGAGAAAAAACACCATATCATAGACAGATTTCTTGCAATTGTCTTCCCATTATAAAATAATGCAATAAAATAACACTGAAAATGAAACAGAAAATGAAAAAGATGAGAACGTATAAGGAAAAGGGCTCTTAATGTTTAATAGCTACCACTGAAGTCCCTAATTCAGGCTACCAGTTCTTACGTTTCTGTAAGTAAGATGAGGTGTCAAACATTATTTAAAGCCTATGTGCTGTGAGATTGGACTATGCTTTGTGTTTCACAATTGATAAAGTATTGTTCCTAAATAAATCTTGCTATTCTAGCTGCAGTGACACAAATAATAGAACATGAAGGTGTGAAAGAAAATGGCCAATTTGAGTGATACGAAAAGAAGCTAAGCTTCATTTGGTCTTAGAAAATAAGGCACGGTACAGATATGATTGCCTTTCTTGAATGGTTGTATAGGATTGCTACTATATAAAGGTCTCCCTGCTTACATTTTTGGAGTGACTCAATGATTTGTGTATGTTGTGCAGTGTATTTTTCAGTTTTGAGAGATGTGTTAAGGTAATGGTTCTGTAAAATGTTAAATGTCAGAGCTGTATAGCTCATTTTGTCATCAGATTCTGATTTGTTTGCAAATTATGTATTCATGTGTAAGGGTGGCAAAACCAGGCAGAACACTGATCCTGAGAAAGACCGAAGCTCGCAGAAGTAGTTGTCATTTTATTTTTGTGTCTAATGGTCTATTTTTAAAAGCTAAACTTCCAGCACCAGGCGCTTAGGAGAAATTAATTCTTCTATCTTTGAAAAATAATATCAGCCTAAGTTACACCTTCTGGACCTCTCACACCCTTTAGCATTTTTACTGTCTGATGCTGTTTATACTTCAAGATGATTTTCAACCTTTAGCCTAATGAAAGAAAAAGTATGCTTGTTTCTTTATAGCAAATATGTAAGTGGCCAACAGGTTAAATATTACATTTACAGAGAAAATGTAGCCTGACTTTATAAGAAAGTCAGATTGACAAATACCATTGGCTTTGTGTGTTCATTTCAAGTTGGATTTAGCTAATGCCTGTGTGGTTGTAATCTCTGTGAGGTTACTTTATTACTTAGAACACATGTTTTGAAGTGGCAGTCAAAAGGATGAGGGCTGGGGGTTAAAAGACTTTCACACATAATAATTCTTAATCAAAATCTCATTTGGAAAAAAATGGCGTCTGGATTCAGCAAAGCAGTAAAGCACCATGACTCTTCCAGGGAGTACAGCAGCCTGTCTTGACAGTGATTTATGTTCTTTTTTGCCAACCATGCCCAAGTATATTATCTAGGTTGACATGCATATGTACATATATCAAGCGAGGTCTGAGCACCTGCTGCAATCCCCATACCGAATTTATCCTCGTTGATACCTTTGGATATTGGTAGAGAACGAAGGACACAGTCCCTTGACACATATCAGCTAGATGTAGCACGACATGATTTCGGCAGAAGCTGGGTGTATTTTTAGACTCCACGGCAGAAGTAATTAAGAGTGGAATTTGATTGTCATCTGGCCTTGCAGTTGTTCTTGCTATGAGAGCCTGGCAACTTGTAATCTTACAGGTCAACAAGCACCCACCTAGCTTCCGTATTCTTTGACATTTCAGGGGCTCCTTCTGTGTAGCCGTGAAGCAAGCACTCCGTGCGAAAAATACTACAGCAATAGACGTGACTCCTGAAATCTTGTCAAGTGTGGAATAATTTAGATTGTTCTACAGATCCTATGCATAGATTTTCCTAAATTAAAAACATGCTTCACTGTTTGAAAAATACCTAGCCTGAGTACTCCAGCCTTAAGCATTACAAAAAGGTCACTATATAATTTCCTAGAAAATTATAACCTTCCAATAGGTTTTGAACCATCCTGTAAAATTTAATACAAATACAGTATTCCAGCTTGGAGTTTTTTAGGACACCACTGAAACAAACCAAAAAAGACTTACAAATTAAATTTGGTAGAATAGCATTTATATAATCTTTGGATATCACTACAACTATATTAGATGGGATTTATTCACAGAAGTTATTTGTGCACTAGTTTGTCTTTTCTTAATCTCTTCCCCTCCACCTTCAATGCATAGGCTGTTTTTTTCTGCGTGGAGCATTATCATCTTTTTTATTTGCCTCCAAAAAAGTCTTGCTTAAGCTCTTAAGTGGACTTTGAAAATTATTTGGTTTACTTTTGTAAACAGCAAGATATGACAAGCCAATGCAGAGCCTCTTAAAACTTGCTAAAAACTGTGCAAACTCACAGCATGCTTTAAGAGATATAGGGCAAGAGCCATAGAGACCTCCAACATCCAAGAATAGGTTTTAGACAGAATGTGGGCAATTTAAAAAAAATAATTTTTAAAAGTAGGCCAGAGCTCCTCTACTTGGCAGAAGCTTCTGGGCACTTAAATGAATTTTGCTCTGAAATTTGTTCTCTAGGCCCCTCAGCTTAGGGTTTCCCCCGTTGAACTAGACATGAAGTTAAGCCGCATCTAAGTCATTTCAAGAATTCTCCGCGGTAGAGGCTGTTTTTTATGGATTGTGTCTGAACCTCCTGTCACTGAAGAGCTGGTCAGGATTTCCTCCTGATGGTACAATGTAGCTTTGTAACTTCGTTGAATTCACTGAATTACTACGTGAGTAGTCAGATTCCAGCCCTGTGCCTGTGCACCAGAAAGAGGAGATCACACAGATCTCATTCTCTGCCTTATTCAGTGGAATCATCAAGTTGTTATCATCTCATTATTACATGGAACATTTAATGGGATGTGTGCTATAATTATGAATTTGACCAGGACACATTAAGGAAAAATCTTAGCGTTTCATCAAGTGAATGGATCCTACTTCTGAAGATGTGTGAGGTTATTTTCAGGAGTAATGCACAAAAGTGAAGAGTTCAGCCTTGATTTATGAAATCTACAAGGCACATTATAAAGCAAATTTGAAGGGCAGTATCCTAAAGTGATGAGGACATCTGGGGAGAGGTTCAGCTTTTTTCAGCAGTGAAAGAAGTGTTGGCATAAATCACAAATGGGCTGTTCTTTGGTTGGAGATGTATATTAGTGGGAAGGCTATGAAATTTGCATTTGATTCAGGTTCAGGCTGAAGTAGCTCAGTGCCAGACTTCAGATCGCAAACATAATTCTGTGATCGCCTTTTGCACTATACTCTGCCACACAGTGAATGCCCCCAAAACAGTTTTGGGGAAGCAGAGCTGTAAATACATCCGTGCTTACCGTGTTGAAGGTGCAGATTGTTTTCAGTGAAGAGGACTGACTCCATTAGAACATCCTTCAAATTTCAGAATCAGAAGTAACCCGCAACAGTTTAAAAGTAAAGCATTTTTTATCAGTGTAAATGTACTATTTGGAGAAAAATAAAAGTTACAAAGAATATATGTAAGCAAATAAGCCAATTTACTCAGGATTTTAGTGAAGTTTTTTATGCCAAAAAAATCTGTTGTCTGAAGCTTCTTCAAAAGAATTGCAGGTTAGGAGCTACAGAGATGATAGAAAATACTTTTAAATAAGATATTTGATGCTTTTGCATTATCTACCCACTGATTAAACAACATGTAGCACATCCATTTTCCTTTGATTACTTAAACCCACTCTAGAAATGTGTGGGGTGTGCATGTATCTGGGACTGATTTCAAAACAGGTGTTTCTCGATGTTTCAACTCCCTCAGCTTCTGTTATGGAAAGGCTGGAGAGCACATTCAAAATGTATTTAGCAAATACAAACAAATGTACTTGAAGACGCTGTCAGCTGTGCATGACATTGTCTCTCTGTGATGGCGTTGTGGCTAGATAAGAGTTTTGTTGTCTGCAGTGGAAAAGACAAATGATGAGAAATGTGAGTTTGCACACTTGGGATAAAAAAACCCAACCAACAGATGAGGTAATGTTTTGCAAGAGTTTGAAAAGCAAAGGGACATGGGGAAATAAAAAGCTCTAGTAGCATATTATATCTGACATTGTTGTCTTTCTCTGTGTTCACTCTCACCCACACAACAGATCGTTTCTTAATTTTTCCATATGTGTTTCCTTTGCATTTTTCATTAATTGTCCTATTTTCCATAATTAATTGCATACTTCTAGATTTGTTCCTCTGCTGAAAAATTCTGGGTGATTACTCTCTGCATCCTTCCTCCCTTTTATTTAGCCTATTTAATCATTATTATCTTTCCCCTCAAAACCTATCCCCAATATTATTTTTTTTTTTCAGAAACAACAGCATTTCTCAAGTTGCCATTACTCATTGAACTTTAGCAGCATCCTTGCATCTGGTAATTCCCCATGGCTCTGTTGTTCTCTTGCAGTAGTAACAGCCTTATTTTTTCTTTTCTGGGAACACTGAGGTGACTGATAGCGGCAGTGAAACTTTCAGGAGAAAGCTTCTAAGTCAGTATGTGTAGAAATAGGGTGCTCCTGTCAATGCCACAAGCAGCTGTCTTTTTGAATGGACTTTATATGGTGCGCAGAAGGGGGCTTTATTGCTTTGTGTGGAACACGTGTCTCATGAGCAAGTCCGTCTCGGCACCCTAACAGTGAAGTCTGTCCTCGTCCCAACGGATGTGTCGGTTCACCTGGTGCTAATCCATGCGCGTAGGCTAAGACTCCGGTCTAGTTAGGTTGCTTATTTGGTGAGCCCTTCTGTGATCGTCAGGGAAGGGGAGAAAAGACCTGAGAGGGGCTTCATGAGTGTTTTTCACATCAAAGCACATTTATATGGAACCTGATCTCTTTCGTATTTGTCCATATATTTCTGCTTTCAGTGGATTTTTAATCTGCAGTGGCATTTTTGCTAAAAATGATGTAAACTCTTTGTTTCCTTCTCTCCTTTGTTTGCCTTTATTTCTTTTAGCCTGTTAAGAAAAATAATGGAAAAAGGGAGAAAGAAAGGGGTCAAGAACAGAGGAATCTAAAAGCTTTTGAGTCAAAGCAACCATAAAATATTAACTTAGTTAAAAGAATCACAGAGAAGACTGTCCTTTGTCTCACTGTAAAGTTAGGGCTTTATATGCGTTTCCTTGTGATCTAGTCATCTGTCATAGAGGAACCAGAATTGCTTAGAGTTTTTTGTTTTGGGGAGGTATTGCTTGTTTATTTTAAAAATAAAAACCTTCAAGGCTTCTAATTATGCAGAGGAGGAAAGACATCAGGTACCATTCCTTGTTGATGTCATTGGTGGAATGACATGTTCCAGGTTTGGGGTGGGCCAGCTAATTTTAAACTATTGAGTCACCACTCAGTCACTCGCTTGCAGCACTGGACTACCATGAAATGAAAACATAGTGTTGTCTTTACAAAACAAGATGTAGGAGTAGCCTGTGAGAAAGGTGTTTTCTTCTTTGTAGAGAAGAGTGTGTTACATGTGTCAAATTTCAACACTGGGAATATAATTGGTTGAGGTATGAATTTCTTGGGTTTCCGCTGTAAAAGTGTTCATGAGAAACCACTGCATGTAAGAGGGAAAAATGCATGAACATAGGTGTCTGTGCCACTACAAAACTACCTTTTTTTTTTGCTTCTTAGGCTGAGATAAGCCTATTTTGAAGGCTGTGGCGATAGGAGCTTCTTTGGAGACCAAAGGAGAAGGTGGAAATGTGAGGAGAGTGATGTTAGTTTCAAGATGTTTAGCCACGCATACATTTGTGAGCTACATACCTTCTCAAATAGCTTATCTTACTCCTCAGGAGCTTACTGTTTAACAGTGGCTCTTCCATCACACTTTTCCCATGGTCCAGCTATCAGGGACTTTTGCTGTTTCATTTGTGAATGCTGTGTGCAGTGCTTTTAAAAGAACATTATTTCGTAGCAGAAGTTATAGGTTTTCATGTAATAAAACAACAACAGTACTGTATATTTATATAGCCCTTTCCTAACAGGAGATTTCTGAATGTTAAGAAGGGCACAATCATTTTATTATATGATGGGTTTTATCTTCATATCCTGTCCTTGTCAGAGGATAAATGATCTAGGAATAATCATCTTGTGCTTGAAAGTTCAAAACTCCTGCAAATGTATAAGGTCATGATCCTTAGTGCTGTCTCATTCATTGAGCTCAATGAAATTATGGGAAGAAGTTTCCTGACCAAAGTGGGCTGCTCCGTTGCCTCATCTTACTGTGGGTCTTGTCCTGAGGCAAACTGCTGAGTATCTCCAGAGCTTCTTGACCAAATTGCGTGGTCCTCTTGGAGCTCAGTGTTCCTATGGCTGTGGGGTTGGCTGGTTGGTTGAGTTACCTCCCCTAAAAGTACCTGGGCAGCAGCAGTCTTTAGTAAGAAGAAATGGTTTCCCTGAAAGCCAGAAAGGAAAGATAAAGAATTTCCAAATAGCTGCATGTACAAAAGCAAACCCTGTTACACAGACGTTGCTTTTCTGGCTCTTTGTGTGAGCACATGTTTAAGTCGTCTGTATGTAGTGATTTGCCAGTAGGCTTTTAGCCATAGTTTCTGTTAGGAAAGGCTCTGGGAGTCATAAAATTTTTGTGTTCTCTAAACAATTAATCAGAATAGGAACAGTTATTATTTCTTTGCCGCTTTTCTTGGGATTGGAGAGGTGAGGAGAGGCTGGCAAACACTACGCAAACAGATCTAAGAAACTGTAAACTGTGCTTTTACAATCAATAGAAGTTGTTTTAAAAATTTCATCCTTCAGTTCCCTGCTTGTTTCTAGTTACTAAATCCCATGAAAAAGGCATATCATTATCTTATCCTCTGCTCCACCATTTTGAATGTTCAGAGCCCTTGATAAATTAACAGACTGGTTATTCAGAAAAATAAAATTACATTTCTGGATTGGATTTATGATTATTATGCAAATGTAACTGCCATATTCTGTGCAGAAAACACATTTTAAAGCCTGAAAATAGCAATAATCCTGTTCAGGAGCTACTCCAGTTAATACTTTCCTATATAGAAATGAGTATTCATTAATAACTTCTGGATTGTTATTAGGATTGTTTTATTATAACATGTAATTTGCTTGAACTGACTACGTCTTTCTCAAAATGGTTTTAATTACAGAAATAAATGACAAAGCTTAGTGGAGATGCTTATACAACAGTGCAGTCATTTTCTGTATACCAACTGGAAATTCATTCTTAACAGATGGAATTCACCAGTCTGCAAAGAATGATCATGAGGCCTTTGCACTGCTTAAAACTTTACTTAATCTGTCTCATAAAGTATGAATGTGAGATCATACGTGCTATTCCTTCTTGGCTTTTGAACTATTTATCAATTATTCTGTTGTGGCTGCCAAAAAAAAATAAAGAGTTGATCATTTTACTGAGGATGTATTTTGCTATTAGGAGCAATTTTATATGTCAACTAGACATACCACTGTGGGTCAGAATAAAGGTATGGCTCAAAATATTTCCTTTTCTTTACAGAGACTGTGACATTTATCCTCCTTCCTTCTGGGGCTGTGGGCAGTACCGTTGCAGATTATGTTAGCCTCGTCTTGCTCGCTTCTTTTTTTGTTGTTGTCATTCTGCCTGACTCTGTTCTTGTAGCTCTTGTTGCCTTTATAAATCAGTAGGTATGACCTTCTTCCAAATTCTGATTCAGGATAAAGGCTGTAGATAGCCATAAGATGAAGCCAGGACTTTAAACGCAACCTACCAGGAACAGAAAACCAGTCTTTTCCTCCTAGTTGATGAGCTGGTTGATTGCAAGTCTCGCCTCTTCCTTGAGACTCACTAACTTTAATGAACAGCAGCAAAAACGTAGCCCAGGAGTAGCTCAAAAAGTGGAGGTGCGCTGATTAGGCATGACATAAAGAAAGGAGGCATCGTCAATATGGAGAAAATGAGGGTATCAAACTGAATGACCCTATGGATTGGGGTAGGAGCAGAGAGATGAATTCATTAGTATCAAGTGCAAAATCACATACTTAAGAATAACAAGATACTCGGCTACAAGTTAATTGCTCATCAGTTAGAAATGAATGAGAAGTAAAAGCATGCGATGTGCTAAATGACAACAGGATGAGTAAGCCGGAGTGTTGTGGCCATGAGAAAGGCAATTGTACTGCTGGCCCTTATCAGGGAAGAGAGAACTGGTGGTAATCCTGTCCTACAAGAGAAAAAAAAAGGGTATAGCTACGTCAGCGAGTCACCTCAGCTTTATGTGGACCTTGCAACACATCAGTACTGTATACCCACTGGAAATGTGGGAGTCTTTATCCCAGTGTACCTCAAAAAACCCACAACATTAAGGTAGTTACTGTAGAGCATAAGAACTGCTGTGAGTTCTCATCCTTGCTCATCTGACACGATCTTGTTCGCATTTCCATCCTCTAAAAGAACGTCGCTTGTTTGAACACAGCAAACACAGCAAACAGTGACTAGAAGTGAAAATAAATGAACCAGAGATGGGAAGAGGACAATTTATGCCAAGGATTGAAGTAACATGAGAGAAAACAGAGATAAACTGGCCGCAGATAAACTTAGGTTAGGAATAAAAAGAGAGTATCAAGAGAGTAGTGTTGCAGTAGGAATAAGTCAAAAGTGAACTGGTGCGATCAGTTGATAAAGAGGTTCTGTGCTGGTGTTGACCAGGGCCTAGCCCTGTTCAACCAGGAGGTCTCATCCAGCTCTGCTTTCCTGTAGCATCAGTCTGGGTGGAAGTGATGCTTCCACCCAGAGCATCACTTGGTGATGCTGATGGGATTGGGGAGGTCTCTGGTCGAACCTCTCCTGCGCAGAGGAAATGGTCCTCCTGAGAGATGGATCCAAACAAGAATGACCTGGTGTGGCATCTGGCAAACAATAGCTAAAAAAGACTTAACAAAGAAATAAATGTTAGGCCAGTAGGCAGGACCCAGAGGTTTTCCAACCAAATTTTGCACTAAGTAAACATTTAACAACAATGTCATTAATGAAATAAGTTGGATCACCAGTCGTGGACTCCAAGGTAAAATAAGTTCAGCATGAAAATTATCTATTGATTCTAAGCATAGTGACTTTTGACTTTTTATTATATATACACAAGCATTTGCATCTGTATCCTATATTGCTACGTTGGTTTTTTTTTTAAGTCTGCTTCCATTCTGCCATGTCTTATTCATTTGATTATTTATGCATTGGCTACAGCAATATTCTGTTAAATATTGAAAATTTTGTGATTTAAATGTGACTGTGATTTGAGTTGTAAATACTTCTTATGGACCTACAGGCTTAAATTTAACATTAGGCTGGTTTTATTTATTTTTATTGTTTTAATTTTGTAGCAACACCAAGAAAGGATATACTTAGTTCATTAACAATAAATGAGGCAATAGTGCAGCTATGCTGTCAAGGAAATGAAAGAGCATAGAAAATACGTTCAGGACTATTTAATTAATGTTTTTACTCTGCATTGTCCTACTTTTTATTCTGTAGTCTTATTTAAAACACAGAAAACATTTTTGATAGACAAAGAATAATTATCCTGGTTGCTTTCAATTAAATACATATACATTTCTATAATGCCAAGTAAAATTCAAGGACACTGTAGTTTAAAAAAAAAAAAAAGCAAGCAGGGTGGGAGGTCTGAGCAAATGAACTGTGTGTTTTTGTAATCTGAATATATGAATATTGTGGCAGAAAGTATATCCCTGCCTCTTCATTGTTAGAGTTTAGGTGCTAAATCCACTTCTTCAGTGGCACAAAGATGGGCACTCTGATAGAGCCTGGAGAGGACCTGGCTTTGCTTGACCGAGGAGGATGCTGGTCCAGCATAGCTGTGCTGCAGCTTCTCTTCGCAAGGCTTCAGCGGAGAAACCTAAACCTGGTGGGGAGTCCTGAGGGAGAATAATGTACTCCTTTCCTTCCCTCCTTTGGGCAGGAAAACCCTCCTATGGCCAAGGAGCTCTCCCTGGCACAGGAGGAGGTGCCACCTCCAGCAGCCAGAGCGAGCCTGACCTCCCGGGCTTAGCTGGGGCAAAGCAGCTGCGAATTTTACTGCAAAGAAAAGAAGAAAAACCAGATTTGCATTCCGCTTGTTTTGATTCCACTACTTAAAACTAATCTCGGTAGCTTGCTTTATTTTCTTGAAAGCTGCTTTGTACTGACTAGCCCTTGGTATTTGTCAAATTCTTTGTTTTCTCTGCTTATTCCCTGCTGGCCTGCTCAGAAGCTAGTTAAATTATGAGGATTATTCAGAGCTGCAGTGGATAATAAAATGGTCTATTGATTAGTAGACTTCTAATTACTTGTCTCTTAGCATGAAAGAGAAATAAGAAGATTTGATAGTAAACAAAGCAGAAAACAAATAGGGTGTTTCCAACATGTAGGGGTATACATGCTTGTGTGTGGCCTTGTAACATGAGTATTGTAATTTCTAGTTTATCCTCATGAGCTTATTTGACTGCTTACAGAACTGTGACCTGCACAAGCAGACTGTTTGACAGATAATCAGCCAAAAATACAACTCCTTAATTTTTTCTGCAATACCCTGCATATGCACTGGAAGAATAACATCACGATGAGCAATATGGTTTTGACTTTTCACGTCTTGTCGTAATGAAATGAGAGTTATGGCTAATTTGTGTTTTAACTAGGTGTGTACTGATAGAAATGAATATAAATAGCGTGTCAGAGTTTTAGCTTGGAAAACCCTAAACACCAGTACATAGTGAAACCTTTTGCTTGCATCACGTGCCTCCATAATGGTTCAACATGTCAAATTACCTCTGATCTTCCCTAAAAATGATGCATACTATGTACTTCACCTTCAAACCAGCTTCTCTAACAGCACTCATCTTAAAAATGTGTGTGAAATTTTTAAAGATGCAGATCTACAAACCTACAGGCCTTGCCCAGGAGGAGAGTATCACCGCCATCCTCTCCTCCTTCCTTAGTGCAGACTGGGACTGGTGAGGTGATGGCAACACTGCTCGTGAGAAGACTTCTCACTTGTGCTTGTAGGTGACTGTGCTTCCCAAAGAGGTATGAAAGCAGAGGACAGACTTCATGATGTTTTGAAAAATAAGGACTGAAATCCTTGGCAGAATTGCATTTGATTTCAGAGGGACCAGGATTTCTCACAAGTCCTTTAATGCCTCTTCCATGATCCACAAAAGTCTTCCCGTGAATTTCTATGGGCTCTGCATGCCTGTCTTATTTTTTTTCAATCTCTTTCTTTAAATGCCATGAACTTCAAACTAAAACCAACTGATACCCCTAACAACAACTCTGTATAGTTCTTGCCCATGGCAAAATGGACAAGCCAAAGCAGTAATTTAATTAAAGTGTGAAAACCATGTAATTCTCATGAAATGTTCAAATGCCTTTTTTTGTTTTGCGTTGTTTTGTTAGAGGACCAAGTATGAATTGCTCAGTTTCCTGTTCTGTTATGCTCTTCCAGAGAACATGAGTTTCTCATTGAGAAATTAAGGAGTTGCCATTGCTTTTAATTTTGCCTGTGGGTTGATTTGACTGTGGCGTAGTTTGCAGGGCTCTTCTCATTTGCATGGTTTTCCTCCATGGTAAAAACCCTTTGCCTTTTAAACCTGGCTGCTGGCAGAGAGGCAGGTGAGCAGCCCTGGGCTTTGCAGATGCAAGCAGTTGCATCAGCCCATCAGTCTCCTCTGTCACCCAGAGGTTGATGTCAGAGCAAGATATTCTCCGCTAAATGTGAATTCCTTCCTTAGTTTGGCGGTCTTCCTCCAGGCCTGTAATTAGAGCCTTCCTGATAACTGGCACATAACTGCGCCCATGAATTAGCTCACATGAAGGTTTCTCTCTCAGTGTTTCCATCCTTGTCAGCTTACAGGAGGCTCAGCTGCCTTCAGCTGCTACTTGAATCCGTTATCCACGTCAATCATCCTTCCCGTAAAAACCCAACCCACAGGATCGAGGAAGCCCTTAGCATCGCCACGGTCATGGGAAAACCACCCTGTTTTCGCACACGGAAGTGCTGTGCTGTGTGAACAGCCGGCAGTACATTGTGTGTGCTTTTCTGGGTGTCTGTCTAGTTATTCCGGAGCTGCTTTATTTTTCCACGGAGCGTAGCAAAAAGAGACACGGCCCAGGCTCTGCTGTTTACCTGACAGAACAGTCAAAACAGGTTTCTGCTTAAAGAGGCAGCAGTAGACACCCCGTCTCTGCGGGCTTCTCCACATTAGGGGATAATGGAAGCGTTTACTAACACCCAAAGAAATTATTTATTAGGATATGAAACCTTTAATTTAGAAGGAAGGTTTCTCATTCTCATATATATATTTTTTTTTCCCTTATACTCCCACTCTGCAAAACGTAGCAAGGCCAAAAATTAATGCATTTGCACATCTATTTCTGAGCTATGTGGGTGTCTCTGAAAAGGTATGATTTTGAAGTAGAACAAATAATATACTCGTAGCAATCTTCTTTGAACCAACAAGGTTTTAGAAACCCGAAGATCCGGATCAATCAAACCTGGTATATTACATTCTTTGCTCTGTTAGTTTTAGATTTCAACTGTTTTATAAATGTTGAAATTGCAACAAGAATTCCCCAGCTGCTAAAAATGGCTCTGATGGAGCAGGGCAGTCACACCTGGGGAAAATACAGTGGAAGCCAAGACTTCACCTTTCTTTCTGCTCCCCTAACTATGTGGTACGACAGGTTTGTGTCTTGTGGTATGCATTTCATCATCCCGTATATGTTTTGATGTAGGCAGTTGCCCCTGCTAGTCATACAGAAGGCTGAGACAAGGGGCTAAAGTCTTTCCTGACCCTGCCAAAGTTGATGAGAGAAATCGCTTTGAATTGAATAATTTGTGAAATACACAATCATATTGAAACATTGAAGTATCGAGTGTTGACAAAGGTATGAAATGGTATGAATAGCTTCGTTGTTTACAGAATAGCCTCATCTGCAGTTGTTCCCAGTTTATTTATTTGTGTGCACACAGATGTGCGTTATGTACGCAGGAGAAAAAGAACACAAAGACTTTTTTCTCCTTTATTTTGCTTGTTCTTATTTTGGGGAAGAAAACGTGACCTCTGACATGCTGAAGAGCACAGAGCGAAAGGCAGATGTGGGGCTCTGTCTCATCGTGTGTCATCCCGTCCCGTCCCCCAACTTCTGTTTTCACCCCATCACAACTTCTTCTGCATCTTCTGAAACACACACCTTGATGGTGTGCTGCTGCAGGTGCTGGAGCTCTTTCTCCCCTCCCCTTGGGATCCTGGTGCTGTGTGCAGGAGGAGAAAACCTTTACGCAATTTACAAGTTTGCTTCTGCCTCAGCTGTGCCCAGCTTGACCCTTTCCCTGGGCTCATCCGAACGCCAGGGGATCATCTACCCCTCTGAGCCTCTGGAGATAATTCAGGTTCCCTAATAAACCTGGGGCGTGAACTGACATCCACTGAAACGGGAAGAGCACCTGTAAAATCGCTGGGTGTTGGTTTATAATAATAAATCAGAGAGATTCAGTCCATCGTTGTTCTGCGCTCCCTTCGCCCCCCTACAAAAGAAGCAGGCGGGTCCACGAGATTCCTCCGTGGGGATTTAGGACTGGTTTATTTAGGACTTTGTAGCCTGTGCAGAGGTGGAGGCGGTGCAGAAATCAAGGCAGGTGATGTCTTTACAAGTCTTTTAGACGGTGGACAGTCAGGTCCAAGTTAAGGCAGCCTTAATACTTCCTAGATTAAAACAGGAGGGCAAACCCCCTTGTCCTGGTCAGCACAGGATAGCAAGGGGGAATGCTTTCTGCGTGTCACACCTGGTATCTTTGTGTAGCTATAGGGACAAAATGGATACTTGTGAATAATTAGACATTGTCATTCTGGATTATTTTTAATTAGCAAAGCGTGGGCATGATACCTCCGAAATTTCAGAACGCTTCCCTCAGTTTGTCTCATCTGATCTTTGGATATTTTTTTCCACTGAAGGGCATCATACCCTGTTTTATTGTATCTGCTTCTGCAGATAGGATCAGTCTAGGAGCAAAATTTCTTCCTCTTTCTTCTACAGGTGTTCAGCTTTAATCCACCAATGTCTAATTTTGCCATTTCAAAAATGCTAAGGTTTGCAGTTGTTTACTTTTACTCATCCTTGGAAAGATTTCAATGCAAGTAGCTGACTTCTTTCTTCTCCTTAAATCTGTATCTACGCATCTTCCCATGTCATTTGTCCCCTCCACCCTAGAAAAAGCAATGAGTACTTACGACTATACCAGATATAGGTGTGAGCAATCAGGTAGTGTTAATATTTGCAAGGGCAAGAAATGAAATTTATGGAGACAATTGAGACAAAATAAACATGCCGTAGATAATTAGCATAATAGCTGCATATCATCAAGTTTTCCCTGTGTATTATTATGACTGCGTTGATTAACCAGGTGTAGAGGGATTTGAAAAGACCAGAAAAAAAGGTAGGAAATAGTAAGGCGGAGGTAATAGGAGGCGGAGAATGAATATATATATGTGTGCCTGGCAAAAAGAGTACATTTCATTTGCGTCTTGGCAGTACGGGCTTTGGGACTGAAGTCTGATGGCAGCTGGTAGTTCCAAACAGGTACGATTGATCTAAATTATGGTTTCTTGAGAGGGTAATTTCTTCCGGCGACGGTTTTTCCGCTTCCATTTGCTTAAAGAAGGAGGAGGATCTTGACCTTTTGAGTAGTGGAAGGCAGTTCTCTTAAAGATTTTCATCGCTGTCGAGCTTGTTTTCCTATGATCCATGGGAACGGAGGCGTCTGTGAGCCGGCCTGATGGGCGCAGTTTGGCTGACAGCACGATGGGAAAGTTCAGACCTTCGGGAAGGAGATTACAGACTTCCTGCCAGAAGGGGGTAATTTTGTCACAGGTGCAGAGTACACTAAGTGTTACAGAGATGACAGAAAGTGTTGACACTGACATTTATTTCCCAGAGTTTGGTAGTTTAGCAGAGTGGAGTCTTGCAGAAGTCTCCAGGGGGAAAGCAAAGAAGATGGCACATTGAACGACATCCCAAATTCTGTCCCAGTTCTCCTGCGAAAAGAGTGAAGGCTACCTCCATAATAGCAGCTCTCTCTGGAAAGGGAATGAATTTGCGTATGAGTAATTATGAAATTAAAACCCACTGTAGACTGCAAATCCACATACGCCTTAAAGTTGTTAAATACGTTCCCCAAGAACAATATTTGGAGGGTTGCAGGTGAGAGCGGGGGCCCACCCGAGCACGAGAGGGATGTGACTCTCGAGCTGAAATGCCAATTTAATCCCTGAGGACACATAGAAGTTTATATTTAAAACTCACATAACTTTCACGTTCATTAAGAGCATTAGAAGTGGTGGGCACTGTATTTCAGCCTGTGAAGTGGCTGTGGAGGATTGTAGCCGTGTGTGCACATGGACGCGTGTATCTGCAGTCATTGATGAACTCCTGCAAACCATCAAGTGCTTTTGGGTTTTCTTCACACAAGTTTTAACTACGTTATTTGTTCATGCAGAACTTAAAAAGTCTTACTCTCATCTCAAACTGCTTCATTTGTGCCTGCCCTTAGGTCAAAGTGTAAGAACTTAAGGCTTCCATCTCTCTCTGAATTGTAGGTGCCAATTTTTTTTTTGATAAAATGGTATCTGCAACAAAAAAAAAAGGGGGGGGGGGCTTTTTTTGCTCTCAGGTAGATCTTTTTCCCAGATAAATTACAATAGTTTTCATTGCCTGTTCTGTGCAGTAGCCAGGATTTTAATGATGATATGTCTGTACAGTTCTTGTCTAGTTAGTGAAATATGTAGCACATTTAGATTTAAATCAAATCTCAAGTTTGGCTGCTTCTGTTCTCAGTTGTTTAGGTTGGACTTTATGTCATTTTTTGTGTAGGTTTTTCAAGTATAACGCTGTTTCTGCATTTCAGTAACTATACAGATTTGTCTTTACATTTACCACAATGTCCCTTGCTGTGAAATATATGCTGTACTACTCATTTCCTATCCCTCACTGCATCAACAAGCAGGTTTTTAAGCTATATTTTGTATATATTTGGCAAAATATATACATTCAGCAAAACTCTCTCACGTACAGCTTAAGAGTGTGTACTCAAGCAAGTTTGGGTTCATCGCTTTTTTGCATTTAGTGTTATTTTTTTTATATTTGGCTTTGATTCAACAAAGCACTCGGGAATTTACTTAAATGTAAACTCATGAGTACTTAAATGTGAAGTCAGGTGCACTGCTAAGCCCGTAACGCTTCCAGCGGCTTCACATCCTTTGGGTAAAATCTATCCTAACCACATTGTCTATAGTATCTCCGTGACACACCGGAGCACGTCACACATGATGCGCGTGCAGCTGCATCTCCACGAAAAGCAAAAAAACCCCAACCCCAGCAACCTGAACTTGGTTAGATGGAGGGATATTCTCCAACAGAAGGGATTCCATTACAAGCTGGTTTTTGCTGGGCACCCAGAATCTGTATGTTATACCTTTCTGACCTAGCACGGCTCAGAGCAAGCTGCGCTCTGCAGCATTTCTACTGGTACTTTAAGGCAAAGCTTCCCAACCAGCATCCCACCCTCACGGACATCTGCTCAGCATTTGAAAGGTGTCAGGATCTGCTGTCCATCCTGTATCCCATCGCTGTTACTGCTACATTAGTCCGCTGAAAAACAGCACACGGGACATACAACAGTCCATTACTGTTAATGGTGTTATTATAGAGTCGCACTACCGAAAAATACCGCTGAAGCAAAATATTATAGATAATTTCGGCCTGTCTTTCAGGCAGGCGCGTGCTGGGGTTAATGAAAGTTTGACTTAGTGAATGTGAAAGGACCCCATTGTTTGGACTGCTTGAAATGGTATTTAGTATTCTCATTTAGGTAGTTTTCTTAGGAAAACAGGAGGGGTTTTCTTATTCCGTTTGTCCCCCAGAGGAATTCCTTTTGTTGAGGACACAGCCCCGACACGGGTTATTGTCAGGCAACCCAGGGAAAGCGGTGCTGATGCCAGGAGGGTGGTCAGAGCACAGATGCGAACCATCAGCGTTGCCCTTGCTGTCCTCTGCCCGGGTCCCTGAGAAGGGATGGGCAAAAAAGGCCACAGGGATCGACCATTGCCACCCCCGCAGCAGAACGCTGCGCAAGCAACCACGTAGTTACGGCCTGATGGCGTCCTCTGCCATCCTCACAAAGGGGAAAGGTGCAGAGTCATGATCTTGGGATTTCTAGGGTGCTCCTCAGAGGGCCAAGAGTTGCTGAGTGGAAACGCTGAGAGATTTAGAACTGTGGGACCTATCAGAATATAATGTCCGGCTCCAGGGGACCCTTTAATTTTGCTGGCCCGCACTAGAAGAAAGCAAACTTACAAAAAGATGTGTAGACCAAGTGAGTATAGTGCTTTCTGCGCCATCCACTGGGCACGTTGTCTTGAAGGTTGCTGGTCCCGGGGTGAAGAGTGAGGTTCTGCCACGAGGCAGGTGTAAAAAACTCCGGGTGATGACTTTTCCCTAGTGGGTACCATGTAGCCCAGCACCCACGTCCTTCAAGGAGCGTCGCTGCTATCTGCCTGGGCTGTTATTCTGGAGTTCATAGGGGGGAAAAAAAACCACCCTACGGACACCTATTACACACGCTTATAATTTAATAACTGAATATTAAAAATCCAGGCACTATTATGCAAGTCTACCAGATATACTGAGCCACGCATCTTAGGGTCCAACCTGGCCCTGCGTTTAGAGGAAGGAGATGCTTCTCATAGAGAGATCTTATTAATCCATTTCAACTTATTTTCCATGATGAAGTATGTGAAGAAGCAGCATGAGCTTTGTTTTACTGCCACGGGATTTGGCCATGAGCAGTAACGTCTGTGCGGACGTGGGGTTTGTCAAACGGTGTGGCCAGTTCGAAGTGCCTTCAGAAACACAGAAGGTGCTGGGACTGGAAGGGACGTGAGAGGGAGAGGCGCGTCAGGGCAACCTCGTCATCTCCGAGCTCCTGGGCGGGCGACGGCAAACTTAATTTCACCCAACTTTTTGGTATCTCGCTTGTCTTTTTCCTTAGCGTAGACATCCGTTGTGCGGAGCCATTTTGGGGGGGCTTCTGGAAAAGCCCTACGGGAGAGCGCGGTGGGCACTTTGGTGACTTTTAACTCCTGCGACTGTCACGATTTGCTAAACCTGTTAAGGAGAAGAAAAAAAAAAAAAATAAGAAGAAGGGGAAAAAATTCTTTTTAGGGCAAATAAAGAAAATGTTTAATGTTTTAGAAGGCATCTGTTGAGCAGACGTGACGGTTGGAGTTTTTTGGGTTTGCTGACCAGCTTCCGCGCTCCCTCCCTCTCCCCTCATGGCCGGGGAGGGGAGGGGGGTGGGCGGCCGGCGCGCGGAGTATAGTGGACATCGTTCTGTAGCCAGTCTAACAGTCCTGCACTTAGCTTTTGGTTTTCACTGGATCTTTTCCTTAGGCATGTTAACTTCGGTTTTATAGTCTATCAGGAGGCACTGCATTTAGCTCTCCCTGTTCGAGGTTCACTGACCTATAATCCTACTGAAATGGAGTGTAAAGCCCATGAAAATTTCACTGCATTTGCACTTAAGTGGCATATGGCCATAGTGTTAATTAAAAAAAAAAAAAAGGAAAAAAAAAGCGAACAAAAAAAAAAAGCTGTAAGCACGCAGGGTAGCCAGGCAGACATGGATATGAGATGGCACTGTGAAAACTCTCAGGTAGCTTCTTCTCTCCCAGCCGATGCAGAGCAGAGGCGAAGCACTGCAGCATGCAGGGTTTAAGATACCATTAGGCTGACAGCAAGGAGGAGAAAGGGGAGAAAAAAAAAAAAAAAAGAGAAGGGAAAAAAAAAAAAAAGGCATTTGCACCGATTACTGAAAATGACTTTTTTTTTTTTTAAAAAAAATTAGAATATGTCTCCTTGGAGATTGCATGTCATTAATATTGAGATAAATTTCTGCACGATATCTGTTTTAAATATATTAAAAAAAAAGCTTTTAAATTTTATTGTTATTATTTTATTTTTTTTCTGCCTCAAGAAAATAATGCTTCGGTACCCAGAGCATGGATGCTTCTGTTGTTTTTTTTTTTTTTTCTCTTCTGCTTTTTTAAAACAATAGAGATGGGTTTTAGCATGTTTGCTACAAACGAGTATAAAGGAAAGGAAAATTGAGAAGAATCAAATAAAAGCATGAATAAAAACTGCTTCAAATAGTTGCCAAGCTGCTTTCTTTTTAGTAATCTAGCAATTATTTTGGCTTAAATGATGCTTAAACCCTGACCATGCATGCTTTTCATTTTGGCTCAGAATATGCGTGTATGTGTGTGTGTACGTATGTGTGTATTTGTTTTGATTTGATATTTTTTCAGTGAACATTTGCACAACTGGAATTCCTGTGAGTTATATGCATGTTTTGATAAGAAAAATTGCATACAAATGAATGACTATATCTGATTGACTAATATTTTGTGATATATGATGCAAAGTAGCTTCATTTTTAAATAAGTTCATTCTAATCTTGGAGGGGGGAGGGTAAATCGCTGCATGTTTATGACAATGAAAATGTTTGTGTATTTTTTAAAGGTTGATTGTTTATTTGCTTGTTTCTAACACTGAAGAGCAAAAGGGGTGTTCATTTATTTATTTATTTATTCATTTAAAAATAACAAACCTCCAAGGCACCTAATTTAAAAGAGCATCGGTTACAAAGCTTTCCATATTACCTGAAAAGGAGCAGAAAGGTATGTGTTTGTGTGAGAGCGCTCAGCTCCTCTGGGGAGGAGGGCAATCTTTTCTCGCTCCTTGTTCTCCCCAAGAAGAGTTAAAATGCGGTGGCACTATCGCGCCTACGTGCACCATGGGAATTCTGCTGGCAAAACCCGGGCTGGCACCAGGTGGGACATGGGCGTATCGCGATAGTGAGCAAAGACAAAGGTGAGGACGAGGGTTGCCAAAAGGGGCTTTTAAAGAGAGGCAGCAGCAGCTTTTGTCAGTATATGAATGTCTAATTTTCCCTTCGTTACATAGGAAGTAAAAGGAAAGAGCTTTTCTGATACGTTGTTTTCTTTCAAATGAATTAGAGGATCATATAGCCAGGGAGATGGCGGTTCAGATTTATTCTGGTTCATGGGTTGGAAGCAGGGTGTTGAGAGGACGTTTGGTTTTGGGGGGCTTCTTTTCATGATTGTGAAAAGGTTACCTGCTGAATTGGATCTGAGCTACCTTAATTTTTTTTTTTTTTTGACTGCAGTTGTGGGGCTGAGGATCAAAGCTTTGTACCTCTGGTGCAGCGGATATATTGTGTAATCCTGTTTGGGTTTGTTAGCTGGGCTTCCTCTGAGTTCTGCCATTAAGCCTTTTATTTTTTCATGTATGCATTTAAATCTTTTAATATGCAATTCTGTAAAGCAGTTCTTCTCTTATTGCCCTGGGCTAATCCGTACCTGGTTTTGCTCTTCCTGTAGCATCTTACCCCTCTGAAAAAAATTTTGGATGGGTGGTAGAGTTTTTCCACACTGAATGGTTTTGGCCTGTTGGTGACTTAGGCCACTGTTCAGGCTGAAAACTTTGTGAATTGAAGTTGTTATTCCCAGCTCTCGTCCTAATACTCTTCCACATCACCTAGGCATCATATATAATTTGACACAGCTGACAGCATCTCCTTAGAAGAAGCTCAGGGCTGAGCCAGAGTGGAAATTGAATTGCCTCTCGACGCCCTAATATTAATGATCCTTCCAGGTCAGCACAGGAGTAATTGCTAGGGCAGCCTGAGGAATTGTCCATTAAACCTGCCTAGATGGTAGCTCACCTGTGGAGAGATGCATCCAGATAACATCTACAAATTGAATTCCATTTGCTGAATATAAGGTCTGCTGGAGTTAGGAATATCTCAAAAGCCAACATGTGGTCTCAAGTTTAATATTAAGTGATTTTTCTGGTATTTTAAGATCGATTGTAACTAGGGCTAGACAGATTTGCCTTAGATCTGTCTGAACAAAAGAAGTACACACAAAAATCTGGTTGGTGGTTGCATCTCGAAGGGCAAACTTGTAATTCCGTAAAGGTATAGTTTGATCTAAAACCTTGTGGCATAAAGCAAGAGAAGGAAAGTTCATGTTGTCCATGTTCTTTAGTCCTTGAGGTATCTGCACGTTTAAAAATAACTCATTAATCAGTCAAAGTTTGTATACACCAGGGCAAGCTGATGAGGTGGGCAGCTGGACCTTTAAATCCAAAATCAATATTCAACAGGAATTCAGAGGAGACAAACAGCCTAAGGACAGTGTTTAAAATCTCAACTGCACTTTATGTCTTGGAGTAATGCTGATTTAGCAAGAAATCCCAGTCACAGTGCGAGAGGATTTATATTTTGACCTTGTGCATTTGAGATGACATAAAAAGTTAGGAGTTGTCAGCATGGCTTTACTGCGAGGAGGAAATGCCGAGGAGGTTCAGCTATCTCCTGTTGCCCTTATGAAAGGTACCCGCGTGGAGTACCAAAGAACACAGGTGTACAGAAAAGACTAAAATACTGATGCTTCTTTCAGAGCCAGGTAGATGATTTAACAAATATATAACCATGGGGATAGTCTGGTGACACAGGTGAGGGATTGCTCTAACCTGCTGCAATCCAAGTGGGAGATATCCTCTAGGAGATCTTGGACCACTACCTGTTCATCTGTCCTCTGTCTCTTCACAACCACTGAAAATCGTGGTGGTTTTCTTTAGCGGCCGCGTAAACTGTGGCAGCTCTGTATCGCAAAAGGATTTCTCACTCTGCTGACACCCTTCCACCTTGGGTCACCCATTGCCACTGCTTACAGCAGTTGTTTCCTCTCCTTAGAGCTATTTATGTCTTCACATTGTTAGAGATGGTGTTGCAGCTTGGTTGGGTTGTGTGTATCTAAAGAAATGGCCAAGAGAAATAGTTGAAGAAAACATCAAATTCAGTCCGAGCCAAGAAGGAGCTTGACAGTTGGAACTTGTTGATAAACAGTACATGGTTTTAATAACTTTTTGGTTGATGTTTTCAGTAGCTTGAAATATTTAATAATTAGTTAATAATAATTATTAAATTTATTAATAATAAGTGTTTTTCAGCAACTAACTGATCAGCTTTTCTGATGCAAAAAATAGTTTTACAGTTGTTTTGCACGTTCAGCTGGTAGTAATGTTGGATTTCTGGCTCACTTGTTCTCTCTTTTTTTTTTTGCAGTTCTGACATGGTTTTTTCAATCCACAGTCCTGACATGGTTTTTCAATCCATAGGGTATTTTGCTTGCAAGTGGCTCTAAGCAGCAGATCCAGGAAGAGTCTGACAAAAGCATGAGAGGTTGCTCTCGTGGGATAGCTGGAATGATTACAGTAGTTTGCTATGCTGTTCTGCATTGCCTCTCTCTTTTTATCTTTGTCTACATCTGAATTGTCCTCTATTTTTCCCTGTGGGATGCATAATTAGGTTTAGCGATGTGGTCACACGCAGTTAAGTATGGCTAATCCTTTTTTTTTTCAGATCGTATCTTGCGGTCCCTTTTGGGTGAAACTTTAGGTAATACCTCCAATCTAAGTTCCATCTCGCAATGAGACAGAGTAGGGGCCAAGGGCAAAACTTAGACTCAATAGCTTTTTGAAAGCATGTGGAGTGACTGTACGTCAATGGGCAGCCAACGAAAGCCTTGTGGTTACTCATCCATAGTTCCTCCAAAGAAATACCTGTGGGGACTGTTTCTGTGCAGCCCCTGTGCCGTGGCTGGTTGGTTTTTGATGGGATGCTGCAAAGGAGGTCAAATTATTGTTCTGTGCTCATACATCCAGATTGCTACTAGCAGGAAATACTGCCCTTTTTTTTTTTTTTTAGCTTCCCTACTAATGCATTTGATTGTGTAAGGGAAAAAATGCATGCAACCTTTAAAAAAAAAAAAGGCGGCATGGCCTGGGATTACAAAGTATGTTTTGTATGTGCAGGAAAACTGGGCGTTGTGGACGCGCAGGTTAGTTTTGTGCAGCAGTGTGGGTGGGTTTCCAAAGAAGGTGGATTTAGGGAGAAATTCTGCCAGCGTTAAGGCCAATGGAAGTTTTGTCATTGACTTTAATGTCAATGACATGTAATCCCTGGCAGAAGTTTGAATAGCACAGAGTGTGAAGTCCAAGTAGGTAAGGACGTATGAATTGATTTCTAAACCAAGCTATCTCCTCGTTGATTGTTGCTAAAGGTGTATCAAAAGTGAAGTGAAAAATGAGCAAGATGGTATTTTCACCAAAATGATTCATTTTGAATTCTGTCTCATGGACTAAATGATGACTTGCCAGTGAAGAGCTGAGAAGCTTTCAGGTGGTACGGCGTTTCTCACGCTGATAGGCTGTAACATCCAGGACCTTGGAACACCTTCTGATTTTAGTCTGGTCATGTGTTTTTGATGAATATAATAAGTTGTGGGCTTTAGCACAGAGTAAATTGCATTTCTTGGTCACAATAACGTTAGTGCCTTGTTCGCTGGTTTCTCTAAGTTGGTTGTGATGTGGCTGCAAACCAATAAAAACTAAACTACGTGAAGTAAAGACTTAAAGTATTTTCTTTAAGTTTCCACCAGTTTTGTATTTGTTTTTTCTTTCTTGTAGTTTTTCTGAATTCTTTTATTCCCTTTCCTATCTATTTTCAAAACTCCCTTGCTAGTTCACTCTCGTTGTGGAGGCGAAACCATCATGCATGCTGTTAGATGCACTGGAGGCTGGGGGAATGCTTTGCTTTTCTGTGTTGTTGTTTAGCGTTGCTTCACCTTAGTTGTTCAAGGGGTTTTGTTAGATTTCAAAATCCTGACTGAGGTTATTTGAGCTGTTACCCAAAAGTTGGTGAGCAAGTTCAGCGTCGGGAAAAGGGTGGTTGGAGTCCAGGGCTGTGTGTCTGCACTGTGGCGACGACTGATTTTTACAGCTGTCTCGAAGCAGAATGTATACATGGGCACAGCTGCATCGAAGAGGTGGAGAACAGCTTTTGGTTTTCACCTGGTTTATCTTGGATGACCAGAGGGTCTTTACGAAATGTGATGCCCACAGAGTACACAGAAAATGAGCAAACGTACATTATTTGTGTAGAGTTATGTTGTAACAGGAGAAGCAAAAATGAAGTTCATATGGCCCATAGGACTAGAGCATGTTTTTGAGTTCCTCGTTTGCTTAGTAACAGGGATATGACAGCGAATGAAAAGTCACAATTTTACTTTACATATAACACAGGTACATTAAATACTGGTATTTAGATGTCAGTAACGCACCAAAGATGGGGGAGCTGAGGAACGGAGCACAGCGGAGTTTTGCCAAAGAACAAACCTCCGTCGTGTTTCAGAGCAGTGAGGTGGCAGCGAGGAGTGGGTGGGAGACCGCTCAGCCAAAATCACAGCAGGCCAGTAAAAAAAATCCCCTCCAGTAAGCTCCACTCCCAAATGCAAATATGTTCTGCGAGGTTGAGGTCAACGTCAGCCGCCGTTTCCTGGGCAAGCTTGCTTCCCCTGGCCCGTGCCAGCTTCACAGCGGTTCGCAAAGCCAAGCTAAAAATGTAGCTTGTGATTTCATAGAGGATGTCCATCTGCACTGAACAGCCTGAGCAGCCCCGGGCCCTCGCCCACAACTGCGTCTGCGGAACTGCCGCGTCCCACGTGAGCAGCGGCGACCGATTTCAGCGCCCGTTGCATCAGTGCCAGAAATAACTCTCCTCTTGTCCTCGGCATAAAGGGCACAAGGCTAGGGCACTGCACCCTTCTCTGTCTTTAGGCTTAGCCCCGAGAAACGCAGTTTGCATCCTTTAAATGGGTTTAAACTCAGCCTGGCCCAGTGAGGGGTCTCCATGGGGGTCCCCCGGCACGTTCAGCACGTGTTAGATGATGGTCACCTTGTTCAGTTTTGGTTTGGAAGAGACTTCACGGGAGAGCCTTTCTGTTACTCCTCTTTTTATTTCTTGAAGTTGTTCTAGCTAACTTCGCAGAAAATGAGATATTTCTGCTAACTCTTGCGGGGGTCAGGGCGCACAAAACAGCCAAGAGAGAATCAGCGTAATTTGTTTCTTTCCACCCGTATCTTAAGTGCTAAATCACACGATTTTTACCTAGAGGCATAACAAAGTAAGACCCCGCGTTTTTCGATAAGCTGCACTGACAATTGTCATCTTTACCAGCCCTAACCCTTCCCTTTTCAGCTCTATCCTTGCAGAAAATTTTTATCACTACGTAATTCCCCTTTCTGCTGGGGATACCTAGGGAATAACATAAGTAAAGTGGTAGCAGAGACATCTGAAAAGGCTGCAAAGGCGACCTTTGCAAAATACTCCTTCAGGGTTACTGGTGATGATGTGTGAGGCAGAGAGGATACAGTTTGACATTCAAATCTCACTGTTTTTGTGCACCAGACGGTTACAAAGGAAATAATAGCATCTTTTAAGCCCATAGGAATGTATCTGTCACTTTGTCTATTTTCTGTTTTCTGGCAGGCTAAAATAGGGGACTGAGGTGGTCAACCTAGTCCTGAAAAAGTCTGAGACAATTTTCTTGTGTCCAAACTGTCTGTAATATCTGTTCCCCATTGCTGTATAGGTGATTTATCAGAACCAGGAAAGAGCAGCAGCTTTGATGACAGCGGGATCGTTCTTGCAGTGCGCAGCCACTGCAGGGCGAGGAGCTCTGGCAGCTGATCCATGACCCTTGCTCCTGCGTTGCATTGTGCCGAGGCTGACTTGACTGCTCTGGTAGACTTTGTGTTATTCTTTTTATAGCCCGCTATCCAGATGGCTTCAGAGATTAAAGTCAGCTTTTCAACGGCAGGTATTGTCATACATGGAAATATAGCGACTGAAAGTAACCCGAGCAAATGATCTAAAAATACAGTGGGAAGTGACTAATTCCCATTGAAAGCCAACCTCAACTGTAATTCATTTCATTTCCAAGAGAAGATTCTCATTTACTTGTGATTAATTAGACAGAACCATCTGAGATTACTCAATAATAAGATGACCCCGGAAAATAACATTATTCCCCTTGAATGAACTATAAGCAGCTTCAGTTGTTTATCAGACTATTAGTGCATGACATATGCCTGCACTACTGATGAGCTATAGAGAGCAAAATGGAAAGATGTTGCCTTACCCATGCTGATAACTGGAGTAAGAACAGCTGAAGCTGTGGAACATATTGGTTAAACAATGTTCTCTCGCAATGTGGAAACCAGCGTTATTCAGAGCCCGACTAGAGCCTGCATCCCTTTTAGGCCAGTGCATCCACATGGGCGAGGGCTTGCTGGTGTGGGTCCTGGCCCTTCTGGCCCCACTTCCTTGTCAAATCAGCGTGCGGGTCCAGAATTACCTGTATTTCTAGCTTGAATGTAGACATTCCTGTTCCTTCACCTATTTCTGGGAACTTTGCGGCCTTCATTCATTTGTGAATATGCCAGATAATTTCTAGGTTTTAACTGAATTTGAGGATCCAAGCAAGAATTGGGCAAAATGGATATTAATCGCATTATTCTGGCATTGTGGAGAAAGTTTGTGTGTCTGTTTAACTAACCCACATGCAATTCATGGTGAGCTTTGCAAACTGTCTTTTATTTCACATGGTCTTATACTAAAACTTCAGTGCCGTTATTGTCAGGTATTTCAAATAAATCTTTTCCCGTGAATATTCTCTATTGGGCTTTTCCTCTAGTACCAGTGTCCCAGAACAGAACATTTATCTAATAGAGGGCATTAGGAGGGCCAAACAAATTGTGTCTTCAGTCGAAATTATCCTGAACGTTCAAGTTGACAGTTTAAATATGTTAGAAAATACGTAATCATGCAATTTCTTGCATTTTCCAGGTGCCATTTGAGTTATTATCCAGATTCGGTGTTTTGCATGTATGTTTATAACCTGAAATAAGTCAGCAATTCAGTAAGCTGCTTCTTTGAGGTGGGGTGGACTTTTTCCTCCAGTAATAGTTTCTTAATTTGGAGGTGGCATTTCTTCCTCCTGATAATGGTTTTGCATGGATGTATGCTCAATTGTATTGGTGCTAGTAACTGGGAGGGGGGAGGATATTCTTGGAAGAAAGGAAAGGCAGGAATATCCTATTGCAAAATAATTGGGAGTGGGAGTTAAGGCAATTACTGCGTGTTCTATATATGCTGAGTTTTGTCTCCAAGTGCCATCAGAAGGTGGTCCTGCAAATTAGACACTACCACCAAATACGGTCTTCAGACCTGTGGCAGTAGGTGTGATGTCAGCAGTCAAAAAAAGTAAATTTTTTTTCTTCTTTGTAAATTCACGTAGACCTAATGGAAATGTTAGCAACTGCGTAAGTTGTTGGATCTGATTTCCATGTGAGCTGTTCTGGCTCTGAAATACTGGAAAGGATGCTCCGGTCAGCAGGTACTCTCAGTCTCCAAAAAAAGAAGAGGAGTTTCAGTGGGGAACCCTACCGTAGAGCATGCACAGGGGTGGCATCTGCGATCAAACCACCAATGCTCCTCCTCGTGCTGGTGGCCTGATCTGGGGCTGTAAGGATAGCGTGTGTGCCCAATCCTGAATCTCTCCGGCTGAGGGAGCCGGCCAGGTCTGGATGCTGAACTGAGCAAAACACTGGCTTCATTTCAAGGATCTCTTAATTTTATTAGGTTGCCTATACGAAGGAGGTGTTATCTGACTACCAGATACATTTTAAGAGTTGAGATTGTACTCTTTATCAAGGAAGTCTTGTTTATCTCACACTGCAGAGGTCAAATCAGGGGACACAGTAGTGTTCTCCTTACCATCAATTTCATGCCAATTAAAATCTCAAAATAAGAGTCCTGTTAATGTCTCTGCTGCTCTTGGTAGTGCAGTCTCCTTTTTATTTTTTAACTTCATTTACAGTGGAAGACTGAGTATTATACTCAGATTTCAGAACCAGCAGCCCCCTGAAATGACTGGGAACAATACCTGCTTATATCTGTTATTTCGTGCTGGCTGAAAATTCAGCATGGCATCATTGCATCTGTCCCTACTCCATACCTGCTCCTCTGGAATTGCACACTAGGCCAGTAGCTCACATGCAGTAGTCCCACTTAGAGCCATATCAGTACAAAGGGGAAGGGATCTCCATGCAGGAGCCTGCCTGCAGTATATTTTTAAAACAAAACCGCCAATACGGTATAACCATCCGTCTGCCACCAGGATCTTGCAAGCTTGCCGGCTTTGATTCCTGCCTTTGCACGCCATGCCCGTGAAGAAGGTCCCCTTCCCAAGGTCACACACCAGTGTGCTTTTATGCTCAGTGAACGGATGAAGAGTTATACAGAACAACAAAGTGAAAAGTCTCTGAAAGGATTCATCCCTCAGCAGGTACTCTGAATCCTGCACGCAGCCGTGGAAGTCACAGAGAGTTATAAATTAGCCTTGTGGGGACAGCTAATTGGCAGCTTCTCCTTCAAAACGAGACTTTTCGTGCAGCGAGTATGTGTGTGCGCATTTTCATACTCGGGCAGAGTTGTAAAAATATTTGATACGTAATGTCCCATTTTTTCTGCAGCGATTCAGCTTTGGAGGACAGCTTATGTATTTGAGAGTGGTCATAGATAGCTCTCGGCCCTGATGCAAAGGGAAAAGATTGTATTTGAGTAATCTGATTTCAGTCAGAGAATCTTCTTTGGACAGACCTGCTCTACGACCCCTAACTTGAGGATGTTGGTGCCATGCTCAAGGGCACTCCGTAGACCAGAGCAGTAAACACTGATTAGCATCTTGGTGGACAAGAGAATTAAAGAAATTGCAAAAAGTCAAAATATTTCTTACATGAATCAGTGATTGGGAAACCAGTCTTGAAAACTCCTGTAGCCCCTTAAAAAAAACAACCTAAGAAGGGTAGGGCATCTTAACCTTCCAGAAAGAACAAGCAAATCTCTTCAGTGACTTTACAGTTTATCGCTGTGGTATTCTGAGGCATGAGGAGGATACCTGAATACCACTGCCAAAGAAGCACGGGTAACACATGAGTGAACAGAGAGAGGATTCGGGCTGCAGCAGGCAACAGGGAAGTTTTATTTTCTTCTCATTCCACATTTATGGAAACTTGAATTCCAGCAAGCCCTGAAGAGAGAGTAGGTGCGGGCAGGCTTTGACCCTGTGGATTACAGCACACATTCCTTTACGGTTACTGTCCATCTCTGTATCACAGTGAGATTTACTGAAATGCGGGATTAAGCAGATAAGCAATTGGTGGCGATCTGGAAAGTACAGGAGTTGTGTTTGTCCCAAGGAAGGGCTGCAGGGATGCTGGAGAAGATTGTTAAGTACTGTGTGCATTTTCCCACAGCCATAACAAGAAAGACCATAAGCAGGTGTGGATTGGGCTGGTTTGGGGAGGAGGGAAAGCAGCCTGGAAAAAATGGTAAGGAGCTGAATAGGCAGTTGGTTGATGCCAAAGTTCACCAGAGAAGACAGAGGCAGGACAGGGTGGGATGGTTTTAGCTGATGTTCACAGTACACCTGGCATTTATCTGTCAGCTGCTGTTGTGCTGCTGGAAGCAATCAGTTAGAAAAGTTGCCTGATGGGGTAATTCACAAAAGGGAAGTTTCCTGTCTGTGAATAAAAGGGCAGCAGAAGAGGCCAGCTTGCTGTCACTGCCGAGTGTGGAAAAGCATGAGGAATATCAAGCTCAAAATAAAGAAACTGAGATCCAAAGTTTCCATTATCAAGAGGTCCATTCAACCAGAGAACTGAAAAGATGCTGCTCATTAAAAGGGGTTTCTGATATCTGGACATGTATTTCAACCAACCTTTAGAAGACTCATTAGAACCCGTTTTCTGTGTGTGGCTTCTGAGATGCATCAATAAACATAAGGCATTTTGAGGGAGAGTGAGTGTGGGGATTTTAAAATGAAGTCAAGTTTTAGCTAGGTTTTTGCCAGGTTTAGTAAAATGACCTCTGACAGAAGGCAGGGAAGTCTAGCTCAAGACACAAGTTTTAAACAAAAACTCAGAGTGGTTCGTTCACCCTTAGTGGTTTATTCATTCATAATTACCTAAGCTGAGAATATAAAACTGAAGAAGAATTTCAGGGTTGTAAAACCCAGTCTGTTCCCGAAGTTCTCCTCTAGCATGACAGTTTTAGATGGGCCTTTCTAGTAGTAGATATGTATTAGAAGCCTTTAGGCAGGAAAAAATGCCCAGCATTGCTCATTTGGTGCTTTAAATTAGTTGTTTAGGTCTGCTGAAGAGTGAACATATTTTTCTATTTTATTTTTCTACTATTTCACTAGGCATTGTTTTAATATAGCAAGACCCAAACAAATTGCAAGTGCAAAACTTAAGTATAAACATAGTTATATACCGTAATGAGGACTTGCATTACTAGTTACTGACAGAGCATAAACTAGATTCCTGTTACTGAACATTTTTCAGATGCTTCTTTCCTGACACCAGTAATTTTCAAGTCAGTGATGCCTTCTTCAGTGTTGGTGTTTTTTAAAAGTCATCACTATTTCGTGTTTATTATAATAACGATAGTAAAACATTTTGGGGGTTAACAAAGGCTACATGATATGTCCTCATTCCCCATGTGTGTGTTTCAAAATGTTGACAAAGAATGCTTGACCCAACAATGACTCATGACCTCTGGGGTGGCCTTTCACAGCCATCCTAAGGAAGAAATCCATTATCTGAGAAATATTTCTTTACATGAACTGTGTCATTATCTAGAATAACCATGTTTTCTACCAAAGTGACTTGTTAGCAACAGTCCATTTATTTAAGAAGATGTCTCAGTAATAGTGGAACAACTGAGCAAATAATCCTAACCCAGGGGCTCCTGCCTTCATGATCTGAACTTCTGCAGAACCTGTTGAGGACATGGAGGCTGGTAGATCTGTCAGTCTTTATCCAAGCAAAATTCCCTCTGGCAGCAGTAGGAGTAATGCCTAGTGAGACCTATAGACACAGTTAGTGGAATTACACCAGGGGAATTCATCCTCACTTCTGAAAACTACTTAAATCCAGTTGACAATATGGGAGGGGAGCAGAAGTGGGAGATGAATTTAAAGAGCAGTTAGGGGAAGAGTTTGCTTTTAAAGCGATTCTGGCTTTTTGCTGTTTGATTTTGAAATTATTTTAATTGTGTTTCATTTAAGAATGTTGAACCTTTAATGAAAATGAGAAATTAGATGCTGCCGTTAGAGAGGACATTGCACTCATTAAAAAGAGCAGACTTGGATGCAGGAGCTGGTACACAATGCCGAAGCCACTTTTGTTTTTCAAGGAGTTGATTAAAGTGTTTCTTGCCTTTGTGAACATCGATGCGTTTTACATGGTAATACGAAATATTCTTTCATCTCCTTTCTTTTCTTCAATATCCTTGTGCTTAAATATCTGTCCTGTGATGAACAGCCAAAGAGGTGTAGGTCAAACATAAGCATTCCTATTTGTCATGGTTAACATCCATAATCTCTTCAGTGCCCCTAACAGCTTTGGCTGCAGGTGTTGGCACTTCTGAAGCTTCACTGGATTTCTGTGGGAGAGGAAAATAAGAAAAAAAATACCAACAAAATGAAAGTTCCTGTTTTACATAAATGTCTTTCTACTTTGGCTCTCCACAGTATAAATTATAGCATGAAATATTAATTTGTTTCAAGGCATGGTTCCGTAGCTTGTTTGCTTAACTCTTGCAGTATTTTAATGAAAATCCAATTTGATTTTGACAGGTTAGGGTTGTACTTTTAAAGGCAAAGTGGCAGATTTGTAGATAGTGATTCCTTGAAGAGTGATTATAGAGACAGTTGCTTATATAATTACTGTGTTATATGTGTCTTTCCAGTGTTACATGACATTAAAATACGTCATCAATCCATATTCTTATTATCCCCAGTAGCTAAAAACACAGGGAACGAGAAAAGTAGACCATCCACCATGAGAAATAGAATGGGTCCTCGAAGGAGGTCCTGATTGCTTAAGAAAATGAGGTATCGTGTCCGATAAGATGATTGCGTGCATGTATTCCTGAGATTCTGGCATCCCACTTTGCAGATAATTTTCTTATCGAGGATAATTAGGGCTATTTGTTGCTTGCATGTTTCTATGTTTTAATGCTGAGCTGCTGCTGCTGTCGCAAAAGTACTGTTTCTCCCTTGGGTATACCCAATACCGTCCCAGCTCTCAACTGTGCACTGAAGCATCGCAGCTCGTGCCTCTCTAAGCTAAGGCGGCTCCCTCACCAAATCAGGCAGAGCTGGAGAGGCTAAAAATAAAGCATAATAAAGGCTCTTGAAGATCATGGGTGATTGCCCTATGTAAAAAGAAGCAGGGACGCTTAAATTAGTTTTATTTTGCAAGACATAAGGCTGTGTAAGTGGGAGGGGGGTTGATCTAAATGCTTGGATTTGCAACAGAAATAATGAGTTTACTGCATCTGTAGTGCCTCTAAACATGCATAGTCCTTTGCAAGTAAAAGTGGGAAGTTTAGAACCATTGCATGCAGTCCATGGTGTCTCCAAAAGTGGATGGTTCTTGACATGGGAAAGGCAGTGCAGACTTTGAAGTTAGGATCTGATCTGAAGCCTAATACAGCCATATGGAAGGATTCACCAGATTCTTTGAATTGACGCTTTAATGAAGTTTTGAGTCACACAGCAATGACCTATGTGAAAGCAGCTGTGAAACAGTGATTGTGTCTTTCTAAACATTATGAAATGCATGGATTAAACACAGAATCTCCCACAAACACACGCACGCTCGCTCTGCCTATTTTCTAGGTACGAGAGAAGAATTAAGTATTTAGTCATTTTTCTCTTCTGCAGGTAAGATTACGCTGTCTTTTAAATTATTCTTTCTTAATTAGTGGTTTGGGTGCCTGAAACAGCACAGCGAGTTCAAAGGTTTATCCATAAGGCTGAGCATCCCTGTGCTGGAAAAGGCCCGTTGCTTGGGCAGGTTATTGTTTGAACCAAGCAAGTTTCAGCTACTGTTAATAAGCTTTTGAACAGGTTTTTTGTTTGTTTGTTTGTTTCATAACAATTTCTGTGGTGTTTGCTCTGTGCTTAACCAGGTAAAGTAAACATTAAATCTCAATTAAGATTGCTATACTCATCAAGCAGAAATTCTCGGTGGTATTCAGCTCCTCCAGCCGTTGCTTTCGGGAAAGCAACGCTGTTAGTTTTGCATGAGATGGATGCATTATACGCCTACAGACAGTGGGCAGTGGGCTTTTACGAAGTCCCTTGAATACGGTAAATATGCTGCCACAGATGCGCTTGTGAAAAAAATACCCTAGGAAATTGATCGCAGGCGTGCTCCGGTTGCCCGTGTTGTGTAATATTAAGGTATGGCTTTAGCATATGGAGCATGTTTTCTGGAAAGTACAGTCTAGCCTGAGAAACAGCGTAGAGCCAGACTCAGCCTACTGCAGCCTTATAAGTGATAGATGGTACCTCGGTGTATCTCACCCGAACCCCGCTCAGAGTAGAAAACCCGAATGCTGGGAGGGGATCCCTGTATCCCAGGGGAATGAAATAGCTTTAAAAAAGGGTACAATAATGGAAAGGTAAGGTTTTTGTAACTTATTTAATAAGTAACAGAGGAGGGTGAACCCCTCAGCATCCATAATAGAAGAACTGGGAGTTGTGGAGATCCTTCTCTGGCAAGCAGAGCTTCCCAAATAGCAAGCGCTTGCGCGGCGGAGAGGGAGCACCGCTGACAGTGCCCTCTCCTCTCATCGTGGTGTACAAGTGCCGGCTCTCCTTTGCCATTCGCGCTTGGGGAAGCCGTCTGGACCAAAACATGTGGACGCAGCGGGTGATTTCTTGGTGCTTCACTGGAGGGGGACCCAGTGTGGTCATGAGACAGGTCAGTCAGAAGGTAACGGTGGAACGGGACAGTGGTTGTACGTCTCTGCCTGTCTCCGCTGCTGGTGCAAAACCCAGCGCCCCGTTTCCTTGGGGAAGTCGTGCTTCTCCGCGTGTGGGGAGAACGTATTTGTCACTGCCTTCGTTAGGCAGGAAGGAGGGCTGCCTCGCCATTCGCTTTATGGGGAAGAGCCTGGGCTCACTCGTACGTGGGCAGCCAAGCCCGGTGGGCTTCAGGGCAGAGGGGGTTTTCAGCATCACACAGCGTCGCACCGGGAAATGCCTAGCCCAAACCGACATCTTTGCATTTCATGCCGAAGCTGAACCAGGAATATGCAAAGTGTGTCACAAAAAGAGCAATTAACTTCTGTTTTCAAATAAAAGAGAAACAGGCAGAAAGACACAGGCGTGTTCACCTGGGGCCTCTGTATGTTTTTGGTGCACGGCTTTTGCTGGGGAACCTTGAAGAAGTAAAAATTATATAATTCTGTCTGTTCGGTGAGCTGAATTATTCATTTTAAATGAAAATATTTATAATCATGTGTCAGAAAATAAGTGTGATTCCTAAGCAACTATGCCTAATAAGAACCCCATGGTGTGAAATCTAGTCTATGGCTGCTAAATAGTTATCCATCTTAAAGCTGTGCTGGCCTATGTGTATTTTTAGGCATCCTATCAATAAATATTTTATAAAGTGCTGCAGACAGTCGAGGGAGGAAATGTTCTGTTGCAGAGGAATCCAATTTCAGGTTCCCCATAAAATGATGTGTTTTATAGGGTTTGATATCCGATACAAAAACAAGGATGTTGTATAAAATGCATCAGATGTGATCACTGAAGAAACCCCGCTGTGTTGTGAATAATTTGCAGTCCTTCAAAGAAAACTAGAAGGGCTCTAAGCAGACTGTGTAGTGATAAATATCAATCTACGTGTGTTCCTGTATTGATGAAAAAGGCTATTTCTTACTTTTATTAACAACAAGGTCAGATTGGTAGTAAAGGAAAAGAAGACAAATGATTTTTATTGATACTTATGCTACATGTTTAATGGAGAATAAATTTTGCAAGTGCTCACTAAAATTGCGTATGCCGTTGCGAGAAGTCTGCCATCTCCAAGTCAGCATTTGGGAATTATAATCACTTCTTTGAGGCTTCGCTCCAGCATTTCCAGAACTCCTGATTTACGGCGTCGTGCGGTGGTGGCACTTGTTGTACGTACACTTTCTGTGTACATGAGAACCACCTGACACTCAGTCTTCTCCTGTTAAATTGATGCAGGGGATAACAGCCTTCCTGAAGTACAAACTGACGCATACAGCTGAGGTTTAGCTATTAGCATAATCTTATAATGGCAGATTTAACTTTCAGAACAGAGTTGCTGAGAGCACCCCGTCTGCTGGCGTTTGCCGTGCCCTGTGGAGCTGGAGAAACACCCGGTCATGGTGGAGAAATGGCAGAAGGTGCGGTGGAGCGGTGGTGCCGTGCTTTCTGCTCAACAGTAGATGAGAGCCCCTGGCCAGGACCCCCGTCCTGCCTTTAGGAAGCAAAGTACTAATTCCTCTCCAATTACCTGATTGGAAACGATCTGCCACCCCCTCTCTTCAAGGTGGGTTAGTGCCCACCTTTTTCTTGAGGTGCTTTCCACGTAAAGCCATCTTGACGTTGTTCAATCAAAACTGAGCTGTGGGTGCAGGAGGTTTTAGGGGGGAGAAATCGGCCATTCACTCTCCATCTTGCTGTTCTAATTGGAAGCTGTTGCATAAAGCTGCAAGTGGGAAGCTGTGCACACCAAGGGGATAATTTCTCGCAAAGGAAATCCATAACCGAAAAAGGATTTTGTTTCCTTTGTTTTTCCAGCAATAAGACCCATACACTTTACCCAGGGCAGTGGTGGAGTCCCTATCCCCAGAGGTATTTAAGGATCATGTAGATATAGTGCTTCGGCAGATGGTTTAGTGTTGGGCTTGTCAGTGTTAGATTAATGATTGGACTAGATGATCTTACAGGTCTTTTCCAATCTAGGAGATTCTGTGATTCTGTGAATTAGGCAAATAGCAGCCGATTAATGGAAAACGTGTATTTCTCATTGCCATCCTGGAAAACAAGGATTTTCTAAGTTCTGTGTTGTTTTAAAAAGCTGGAATGGAGGGCAATTGGAGATATTGTGTGTTTACAAGTAAATGGTAGGATAGGGGAGGGCATGACAGCAGGCTTTTTCGTGGGTCTGTAGCTTTACAGCTACCTGATATTATGGCTAATAAAGACAAAAGGGGGTAGGTTTCAAGATTGCGGAAGAAGGAAGAATCCCATCAGGAGGGTTCAAGTTCAGAGAAAAAAAAGAGGACCGCATACTCCCGGGGTGCGGTGTAATCTGGGAGAGGGTGTCTCAGGTCTGCAGGGCCCATGTCTCCCTAGTCCACAGCTTTCTGGGAAGGATGTCAGACTCCCTTCTTTTTCTGTGTCAGGGTGTCCCCCATATTACAAGGCAGGGGACTTACAGATGAGTTTTCTGGACATCTTTTCCCCAGTCAGTAAAGCCTCCGGGACTGTATAGATGTCCGTATTTCTGTTGCCTATCAAGAGAACTTTACTTTTAAATGTCAACCTCATCATCTCCTCATCTGTTTTTAATGTGGAGAATTGGGTAGGGCAGCTCTATGCACAACTGCTAATTATTAATATCAGTTATCACTTGTTTTGTTGTTTGGAGTTTAAAAAAAAGAAGTAAAAAAAGCTAAGGGTTGACAGGGCAGCTTGTATGTGCTGAAAACAAAGCAGGTACTTCCAGACAGAGCATTAGCATGTGTCAAGTGCATTTTAGAAAATGGCTTTGCTCTGTTACCTGTAAAAATACTACAGGGAGTGGCTAGCCTACTCCACACATTGATGGATGAAGTTAAGAAGTATGACTTTCATGTGTTGAAAAGGGCTTGTGGATTTTGTTTTGAGGCAAAAAAAAAAACCAACAAAGAGAAATTTTTGCTTTGCTCAGAGAGCACTCAGTTATACATGTTGGGTTTTTTTCTAGGATTTTCATCCCCCCAAATATCTGAGTGTAAGTTGCACAAATAGATATTTTATACTTACGCTAATTCAGACGTTGCTGAAGAAGAAGCCTGGAAAGAACAAAAGAGGGGAGGCTGCAACATTTTCATTATGCTGAAGCAAAATATTAAGACATGCTGAAATATTGTGTGTATTAAGTCAATAGTCTGCAGATACTGGGGAGGAGACGTTAAGGAACTGCCTTGCCGTGTATCTGGTATCTGACAGAGTTTAGTAAGCAAGTGCAGAACATAGCCAGGTCCCCTGTGGCCTCGCTTTATGTAGGGCACTCGCTTTGTTTCGTGATGGATCTTTCGTTACCAAAGACTTTGTTGTGAAATTAAGCATTATGCACTCCTAGGACACATCCTGTTCTGGCTGCTGAAGCAGTTTTAAAAGTATAGGATCAATTAATAAAATTAATTGGGGATTAAAGAAGAGCAGGTTGAAGAAAGGGCTTCTAGCTGGCTGAGTATATGACTTGAGCACCCCAGAGGGTCTGGTCTGCGGAGGTAGTTTGTCTGCTGTCTGCGAGTTTTATGTTCATGGATTGCTTAGCTAGACTGAACTACCTTCAACCCTAACCCTCCCAAAGTCTGGGATACTTTGGCTCTGAGGTTTTGATTTGAGGCCTGAAGCTGCCCATTAATATCACAAGCATTGCACAATTGCATTTATTTCTAATGGATGTAGCCAGGAAAATTTAGTTTAGCTGAGCAGTGAAGTATTACTAAATGGACAAAATACATGCAAGGGTGATTCAGATATTTCTGCTTTATCTGCTGCTTGGGCTTTTGAGAATACTTGAACATTGCATTTTCACACCCCTCGTTTATGCTGAATGGTTATAAAATTTTATCTTGATCTAGGCTTTTCTTTCTTTGCTTCCAAATATTAATCTGATCTTAAATAACCGCTATTCAAAGCAGACCCCATTTGAATAATGTGTTATGCACAATAATTCAGAAAATGTAATTGATCGCTTTTAGAATATATTTATATAACTTTGACTTCATTGAAAAGAGCAGTTGAAATATCTAACCGAATGCATAGATATAAAGGGTTTTTCTGAACATGATTAAATATTAGTAACAAAAACTATTCTTCCATTCCTAGTTATTGGAAGTACATCACTATAACTAATTTACAGATGTTATTAGGATACAATAAGCATCAGGCAGTTTATATTCTAGTTATGAACAGCATACATGAGCTGAGCAGGAGGCTTGAGAGCTAAAATGCGACTGTCACGTTTCCACAAATAATTGCTATAGCAACATTGCCATAATGTCTGAGATCTGCTTCCCTTGGGTTCACACCTAAAGTTTTCTTTATCATGAAACAAAATGCCTTCTCAGGTTGAAAATATGGCGTAATGGTGAGGATATTGATGGCTTTTGCATTTTTTATTTATTTTTCTCAAGTAATTAAATTTCAAATGTTGAGAAGCGTAATGGAACATTAGGGGAAATCGTTTGCTGTCATAGCGTCCATTTATCATGACATTCAACATTGTGTGGCTCCTTCCATACAATTAATCTCTGCAAATTGGTGTGATCAGGTGAAGAAAATCTCTGTGGGTGGTCTCACCTAACTTGTGGAGTTTTTCCATCTCTGTGTCTGAGTGCTTAGGTGCTACATTAGTGTTCTGTAAAAATCAATCAAAATAAGGTTTCGGAGTTGTTATTTCTCTTATTTCAAATTGCTGCACATTGTTGCATCTCTGCTTATTAGGAGCTCTTTCACTCATAGCACTGAAATACTGCATTGCATACGTATCAGCTTTCTTGAGGGACCCTAAGAATACAACTTGCATGTATGTCATATTTTTTGGCCAGATTCTTCATCCCAATTCCTGTTTTGTACTGTAGGATAAAACTAGCAAGGGGTGCCCCGAATGGCAAAGGGTGCATTGCAGAGCAGCCAAGGAGCGCTTGCCTGTTTGGTGTCTGTCACAGTCCACTCCTCAGTGGACACGTGATGGTTCGTTTCAGCTGTGATCTCGAAGCGCAAATAGAAATGGCATCAGGCCCAGGGAGTTATGCTTTCAACACACAATCACTTTATTGGTTTTGCCCGTAAAGCGGCTGGCGATAGAAAGAAAGAAGAATAGGAAAGATGAAGTAAAAAGGGGGGGAAAGAGGATTATAGCTACCACTGCGGGTCCACAGGCGTCCCAATGGTCCCAAATCCAGAAGGCATTCCGCTGCTTCTTCGTCAACCGTCGTGGTCTTTCAGTGGGGAAGATCTTCAGGGGTCAGTTGTTGAGGAACCATCTTTTATGTCAGGTAGCACACCTCGCTCCTCCTTGGACCCACCTCCACTCCACCTCTGTCCCATGGAAAGGTGCCAATCTCCGCCTCTCTGGAGTAAGGTTTCCACGCATGCCTGGAGAGGAGTGTCTGAGGCATGGTCAGCTTCGGAGGCAGGTAGCTTCTTACCAGGAGATGTGTCTTTGTATTATAATGACATTATAATGAGGAAAGTTCAACTGAGGTTCGAGATTACTTCATCGATGCTGGCACAGCCAGTGTGGTCCATCTTCTTCGACAGCAGTTCTTCGCTTTGCTGTTCCAGTAGAATAGGCTTGTACCATGTGCTGATATTGTCCGTACTTTTGTACCAAGGTATCGACATGTCTCGTACCCATGTACAATGGTCACACCTCAGTCCTTTCTCTAAGTCTCAGGACAGCCAGCTCAGCAAGCTGCTGCAAACTCATGTCAAGCTGTTAGCCCAGGTTTTGGGGGCCTAGTTGCTGATGAAAATGTTGAGACAACACTGATCTTCTGATCAACTCTTATAGTGTCATAGTGCAAAATCTTCATATGCGTCTGAGGAGTATTTTTTCTGCTTGATAGCTGATCCAGGAGGAAAGGGGTTGAACAGTGCTTTGCACGCAGCTCCTGCACTGATGTCCCTTCCAAGCAGCTCAAAATCTGTTCCTCTGTGTTGAAGTTTATTACGGATATTAAAATTCATGAAACATGGGTAACGTTAAGTGAAGAGTATTACTCCATTATCATGATGAACAGAGAGCAACAGATGAAATAATTTCACCCTGGCTCCTACAGTGACGCAGTGAAGTCTGAAGGATGACTGCAAAAGGTAGAGCTCTTTGGGCAACAGAGGACTTCGATCATCCGAGCAGGCTAATTAGAAGTCTTCCAGCAGGGAGACAAAGGTGAGCAGAGGTTATAAAAAATGGATATTGCAGTGATATTAGGGAGAAGAGAGAGGTCCCACGCTCCAAAGGACAGACCTCAGGAGAACAGCAGTGGAGAAGGAGGAGGAGGAGGTTGGGTCCCTTGTGTAAGACCAAAGAATACTAAAGACGTGAGAAATCAATGATGGGCAATGTATGAAGGTAGTTTTATTGCTTTGTTCAGGTCTAAGAAATATGGGGAATCTAAGAAATCTGGAGACCCTAGCAATTACATGTTTTTGTAAAGATGTTTAAAAAAAGGGGGGAAGAAAGAAGGAAACACCTCCCTGTACTGAGGTGGTGTGCTACACTGCTGAAGGGAAAGAGATGGTATTGAATCTTCCTCAGACTCATAAAAGCTTAAGAGACTTGAACATGACCTTTCAATGGCTGTCCAACGTGAGGAATTCAGGGCGTGCTGACAATGACAAACTGCCTGCATGCTCGATGTTGAACCAGTGGGAGGAAGACTGAAATAGTCTTATTTAGTTCAGATTTTCTCATATGTTGGTCTGCATCGCTTTGGTTTGTGTGGTTTGCTCTCCTGACAGCAGTACATAGCTGTTACAGGGAAGAGAGCTGCATTTGAAGAGTTGAGGTGTAGTGGAGATTGGTACGCAGTCAGACACATCGAGCATGTCAGCGTGAGTGTAACGACTTGCCCCTGTAAAGGTTAAAACACATCATGTTGCTGCCATTACACGAGTATTGATGAAGCAGTGCAGTCTGACCGCTTCAACTCCTCCTATTGATGCACAGGGTAAAACCATGGGCTGGCTGGAGGTAGCTTACACTGCCCTCGAAAGCTACGCAGAAAACATTGGGTCTTTTTCCTCAGCATAAATTTATTCACCTGGGAGTTATACCAGTTTTAATTAACTTCATGTATATCACAATAACATTCAAATATAGACAAGACTGACAGACTCGGTAAATTTAATTATAGCCTTTCCTGACATAGCATGCCTATTTAGGGAACCTACTGAATGTCTTAGTTGCACCAACAAGAACTTCTTCTAGACTCCCATCTAAGTTTTAGCCTGGGTCTTATGAAATCTTTCGTAGTTTTAAAGAGGAACCTTTCACTGTCAATTTGTTTGTGCTCCAATCAAATGAAATTTCCGTGCTTTTGTGCTATATTTCAACAAATAAAATTACAAGGTCTTATGAAAAGAAATTTTAAAGGATAACTTACAGGCTCTTGCCAGAGAATAGAAAGACCTTATCAAAATATAATGCCATGCTGGATAACTGGGATGTGTATGGATAGTTAATTTCTCACTTTACCCTGGATTTTAATTCTCTGCCATATTTCTAGTAATTGCTCATAATGTAGTAATGAAGGTGAAACATCAGACTTTATGTCATTTATTCATTTTAACTTACATTTTTTTGATTACCTCATAGCAGAAATGTCTTTGGAGTATGTCTCGGAAGCGTGCCGTGTTGCAGTCACAACAGCGGTTAGTGCGTAGCCTTAAACAGGTTCAAGAATAAGATAATTCCCTGTGGGTTTGGGCTTTCAGTTTTAAAGGATATCACAAAAAAATGATGGGCCAAATACACAGCTGAAGTGTGAACGTTTTGTTTCTCTGGAACTGTATAGCTATACACCAGCTGACATTCAAAGATGTTGTTATTAATCGGTACCAGCATGTTATTAAAGATGGCATCAGACGGTGCAGGCACAAGGCGTGTGAATGAAGGCTTCACGTTTAGACTCGAGTTCTGGCATCCCCTAATTGTTGGGCATTTGTTCCCTTTCACACTTAAAATTTTCCAAATCAAATGTTTGCACGTGGTTTTCCCAGTTGATTTAAAAACAAACAGCAGAAACATATTCCACCATGTGCTATGGAACTGACACCCCGGAGCGAACAGCTGGCACAGCTGGAGCCTGTGGATCCACCTTGCAGATCTCTGAGGCTGAGATAAGAATGATTGGCGGGAGTCTTAGACTTAATGTCCTTTAAGATGATGGATCCTCATGGACCAGACATCTGCAGAAGAGTTGAAATCTTTGCTAGAGTGATTAGCAGATAGCTGCTGACAGTGGATGGAAAGCTGAAATCTCAGTGCCTGTTCTGATGGCTACAAACCTGCAATTTTTCCTGCCAGTGGCTGGTCCAGCATCCTTTGTCCTTATGCCAAGCTTCCCCATGCTCGTTGTTCCTTTTAGCTCTCTATGTGCCACTTTGCTGATTTACTGTAACTCTCTGTTCCTCCTTCCTTTCTTCTCTTTGTAAGGGTGCGTGTGTCCCCCACAACCTTACATTGAGCACAGGGTTTCATTTCACTTCCCAAATCCTCCAGCAGCTTATCTCAGTTACTTTTCACACATTTCTGGCCCTTCATCTGAGTATCCCATCTTGCCATCGTTTCAAGCCTGATTTCTCTCCTCTTCCTTCTCAAGTCTGGCCTCCTCCTCCTCACTGCCCAAATGCCATCAGCAGCAGTACGGACAGCACAGGAGAAATTGTCTCCCAGGTGTCAGTTCCTCTCTTTGCTATTGGAAAACCACTGCCTATCCTCTGAAGCAAAACCATATTTTTAGGTCCCAAACCCCAATGATGTCTTGTGTGAGCTGCAGTTTTTCTTAGGCTGACGGCCTTGGGTAGATTTTCATACATGTGATGAAAAAGGCAGGTTCCTGATTAAAAACATGGTTGTAAAAAAATGTCTGCATGTAAATAATGTCTCTCTGTCTTCCTCTTTTTCATTTTTGCTTAACCTGGTTGGAAGAGTTCTAGATATGTTTCATTACAAGTGTGTGGGCGTGCACGTAGATTTAAGATTTGATACACACACGCTTAAAGAAGTACCAGCAGGGTTGGAGCGTATCTTTAAAAAGCTAATTTGATAAAACTAAGAGCAATCACAGACAAGATCTTCAAAATGGAAAACACTGAGTCCTAACTATAGGTATCGTACTAGTCTATGATCTATATTCACAGCACTAAATTAGTGACAGAGATAAAACTTATCCAAATAACACAGGTTTAAACTTCCTCTGCTTTTTGTTGAAAGTGATTACTTAAGAAAATTGAAGCCTGGAAACAATTAATGGTACGTAGTGTCTTGAAGGCTAAATGATGCCATCTGAAGCGCGTGCCACTGCCACAGCACTCACCTAGAGCATCTCCCAGGCGTGTGAAGCGTTGCTGCTTCCCTGTAGCATGTTTGTCACCTGAATTTTGAGTGCCCTTTGTTAGGCAGTTATGAAATAAAAGCATCATTAACAAACCCAGATACCTCTGTGACAAATGTACACTTTCAGAAACTATCTAATTAACTGTATCTCCAAAACAGTGGCTTTAATGAAACTCTTATTTTAATTGAAAGGCAATTAGGCATTGTCTCCTTCCAATGCATGTGTAGCTAACTCTTGTTGGTATTAACAAGTTGCATTTGCAGAGTGAAGCTCTGTAGGACATTTTTTGGCCCAGCAAAATTCGTGGGTTATTTCCACAGTACTTTCCCTGGTCCTGCCAACGTTGTTTGAGTTTTTAAATTAAAACAGTAAGATAAGGAAATGTGGCAAATTTTTAGTAGTAGATCTAACTGTTTAATACTTTTAAAGGCCATATTTCAAAGACAGGTTTGTGAGAAGCCAGCTTCAATTTTCCTTTCCCTGCTTTGGGTAAACCTGTGTAAACTGGTGATACTGGGGGATAAAATGTGACAAAGGAACTGGTATCTGGGAGGGAACAACATGCACTCTTAGCCCCTCAAAAATTTTGAATTTATTAGAAAAATCAAGGAACAAAAGTGTTGGCAGCGGGACTGGCGCTCATCTTTTCCTTCAGGAAAGGAAAACTAGGGTTGGGAGAGGGATGCCAGCAGATGCTTACCTGCTCTGACTGACTTCAACTAATTTGCATTGAGTAAAAGCTGTGCTTAAATGAACTTGAAAAGTGTGGTATGGGTAGGTCAGTGCTAAATAGAAGATTCCATGTTTTCTCTTTACTGTCTCTGTCGCTTGTCTCTTTCTGGGGCAAGATGAGATCGCTGGTTCACTTAGATGGCTAAAAAGCAGTCTGATAGTTTATGCAGTTTGCTACATTTCTTCTAAAATTATTATTTTGTGCTCTGTGTTTTGACACAAGGTAAGAAAGGTTTTTCCATCCTGAAAATATGGTGAGAACAGAGACTGCACACACGTTAGTTGCAGGAAGTATTCCTTGTGAAGGGCTTTTCTTGCTTTCCTCTCTTTTGAAATCAGTAATAAAATTCCCATGGATATCGGTGGAGCAAGATATTCTTGTGTGCCACAATTTAATAGTCAGGGACACTCACAGTGAGTAAAACTGGCAGTACTGTAATTGTATAAAAAAGATGGAAGTGTAGTTCAATGTAAGTGCCTTTCTAACTTCGCTGTATAAGGGGGATTTTTGTAACGAAATGAATCACAGGTTGGAAGGGACCTCAGGGATCATCTGGTCCAAACTTTCTTGGGAAAAGCACAAGATGGCTCAGCACCCTGTCCAGCCAAATCTTAAAAGTGTCCAGTATCAGTTCCAGTCTTTTCTCTAACTTTATTAAGTTTTGCCAAGAATGGTCTTAAACCATGTGTTTAAGTTGCAAAAAAAACCCAGCCTATGTTAGCAGCTCATTGATCAATTAAAAGCAACCCCACCTCCCCAGCAAAGAGTCAAATAGTAATTTTTGAAGTCTTTAATAATGCTATGCCTGAGTTTTCTGAGATGAATACAAATGCAGTAAATCTCATATTCCAAAAATTCAACAATCTCTGTACATGTGATTGGTAATACAGGAATATAAATTAAAAGGTTTGCTATCATTGTTGTAATGTTGCAGTTTAATAAGCACAGAGTCTCTGGGTTAAAAAGAAAAATAACCTGCAAAAGTCTCCACTGTGTTTTGTGAGTTCTGAATTAATGGAGACCAAAATGTTTACTTCAGCAAAAGAGATGGCTGAAAATAAAATGGTATCAGAAAATACAAGCGTAATGCCCAGAAACATTTCTGTCATAGTTAGAGGCAAAATTATTTTCTTGCCTAGGAGAAATTAATAGGATTCCATTTCATCAATCACATTCCATTCTATGTATTTTAGGCTTACTGCAAATGTAAAAACGAAACAAAAATCAAACTGCATTTTTGTTGTTCTTGTTGTGCAATGAGATATGGTGTTTATGAGAGAAGAATATTGATGTTTTGAAGAGAATTTTGGAAAGAAAGCACAAGTGACTTTTAAAGAGGTCACAGTTTACCTGTCCTTTGTTCTCAACCTATTTTAGTTACCTGGGGGAAATAAGGGTGAAAAAGGTAAGCTGAAGAGATGCGCAGCTTCTTCAGATCAGTATGGTCTGTGACAGAACTATTTGTAACTGCAGAATGAAAATTAGCCAAAAAAAAATATTTCTGAAAACAGAAATGTTACAGCACTGTGAATCTAAAAGATAGATGAGAGAGAAATAATGGGACAATTCATTCATTCTTCATCAAAGCCCTGACTGCTTTAACAAATGGCACAGTGTATATAATATACTGGGCATTATGGAATTAGGTGCATTAGGCTTTGTTTGCTGGCATGTTGCATATCAATACCTACTTTCAAGGATAAAGCCTAGGCTTGTGTCAAGTCTCTACATCTGTGTATTCTCCAGCATGAGAAACCATTGGGCTGGTTCTGCCTGCAACCTCACGTGGGTTGCTGGGGGCTCTGGGGGCACCGAGCTGCGGGGTCAGCCGGCAGTTCCCAAAAAGACGGAGAGAGGAGTCCTGAGAGCTGGGACGTGAGCTCCCGTTTCCGTCAGCCCCACTGCAAAAGGGAGGGAGAGGGCAGGATGGAGCAAAGGGAGCAATGTACACATGGTATGGAGCTCATACATTTGCTATTCCCAGCCAGCCACCCCTCCCCCATATCTCCGGTAGGAGGAATAGAAACAATTTGGTCTTTTTACTGTACCTGTAGTTCTGCATCAATCAAAAAAGCAAGACCGTGTCATACCATTCCCAGGAAAGATGTCAAATGCCGGTCCGTTCCTCTGGCATTGCAAAACAAATTTAGGTCTTTACCAATGCAAAATGTGCATGACGCTGACATGACTCCTCATGCAAAACATGCCATCGGGCTTTTATGACATGAGTTGGCCTTGATGTGAAGGGTGTGAAAGATGGACAGTTCACCCTTCACTGCAGCCAGCACAGTTTGGAAGCATTAGTCTGATGTTCATGGTAAACATCAGTTGTTCCCTTTATAAATACCAAACCCTGTGCTATAACTTAAGACTTGGATCAAGTAATGAAGTAATTACTCCAAAAAATAAACCTTCTTCCTACCACCGAAAACTGAGAAATGGTAACTCCCATCCTTGATACTCTGTCACTGTTTGGTTGCTGCGTGCTCTGCTCCCAAGAACCACAGCTAGGACGGGATCAGTTTGTTTCAAGAAGAGAAATCCAAAATAGCCCCGGCTGTTATGCAATGAGTGTGGAGTTAAATATCTCCTTGCAAGGCATTTAAATATGAAAGACTGGCCAGTGAAAAATGCATTGGTGGAGATGTGTCCGCTTTCATTGGTTGCCGAACAGGGAGAGAAACAGGGAGAAAAACCAGTGGGTTAATTTTCCAGGCAGCAGCTCCCCAAAAGTTACACAAGGGAACAAGAAAAGAGACATTTGTAAATAAAATTAATATAGAAAATGGTTTTGGTCTACATCTGTGAAACGAACATTATTCATATGTTGCAGGAGGTAAGGGACGCGAACTGATAGCAAAAGATTTGGATTATTTACTTATTTTAAGTTAGTAATACTTTTATTTTTGAAGATTAATGCAGAGTGCTGACTGGCTAGCTGTCCAGGTAAAAAGCTGTAGCTTTGCCAGCAGGTGGATTTTCTCAGCTCTGCTTCTGCTTTTTACCAGATGAGATAAATGGCTCTAAGACTTTGACCAAAGCAATTAACTTCAAATTCAGAGCTTAAAGGAAAGCCACAGAGTTTTGTTGACATTATTTAGTATAAATCCTTTCCTCAAATAGATTTCCGCTATTTGTCGTAATTTTGCCCGTGAGAATTTAGATGTTTGGGAGGACGAGGGGAGCTGGAGTAGTAATACCAATGGTGTTCTGCATGGAAATAATATTGTGGGTTGTAAGGTTGTTATGTGGAAAGATGGACTTTCTGTACTTTATGTAGAGAGGTAGAGGACAGGAGTAACGTTATTCTGCGTCGGTGCGCGGGGCAGCCACGTTCCCATCACTGCTGAGATTCGGGGACGGGGGCTGGAGGTGGCCTGCAGGGCATCTGAGGCATCGTCTGGAGCTTTTTACCTACACCTCAGAGTTTAATTTCTACAGCACTCATTTCATTAACTGAAAGGCCTTATTGTGTTTGGCTATTATAGCCTAGACATTTCTTCTGTGAGAGGAGCTTGCTAATCAAGGCTTTTGCTTTCTCCCAGTGTCAAACTCTGACCAATTCAAGAAATAACATGATGGTATTAATTAGATGAGAGTCAGTTTTGAGGAAGTGTTTCGATTTTCAGTTACTGTATTTTCACATTACAGGGTAATAATATGTCAGCAGTTAATAAGAGATATAATAAATATTGTGTATATGCTTGAAATATTAGCATTTTAATATCCATGTCCAGAAATAACATTTTTTTGTAGCGCAGCGCCGAGAAAATACTTTTTGTATGTGGGTGGACGAGCAGTAATTGATGCACATGTACTTGTTTGACCTATAGCAGGTTAAATGCAACTTTAGTGGCAGTTGTTTAAACAGTATGTCATCTAGAGCTGATATTACTGCTAGATCACTATAGCGTCTTTCTCAGCAAACTGCCTCATGCAATGGGAGGTTATTAACACCAGGGAGAAGCTAGCTGAAGAGTACGACTGATTAATGTGACATACTCAAGTTTCTTTCTACAACTCTCTCAACAACCAGTCATAGAGATCTGCTTCATACACAGAAAATTAAATTTAAATTACACAGTCTTGGCTAGAAAATTGTGCAGTTAATCCCGTCCCAAATATGAAATTTGATTTTTTCCACATGAAGTCTTTTGTGATTTTTCATGCCCTGTTGGTTTCTGCCAGCATTCCCATTGGTTTAGGTGACTTTATTCCTCCACTTAAAAGAAAAATAGGGGAAAAAAGGAATATATGCGAGGGATTGGTTTTTAGGAATGTCCCTCACTGCCTCAGAAGATAATGTGTCCAGTGCAAAAGTACAAAATGGCTGCTCTGAGCTCCCTTCTGTAAGCATTTCAGGAACTGTATTTTTAAAGGAAAGTTTGCCACAGCTAATGAAGAAGACAGTAGTGTATATCTGTTGGTTTTCCAAAACCTTTGTTTATACCATGGCTCTAGTTACATACCCTTCTGCTAAGATGAAGCAGACCTCTGTGTTTAGGTATCAGTTGTAGCTGATTTTTTTCTGAAATAAATGGCAAGTGTTTGAATAAGCTTTTTTTCAGGAGGAAAAATGAAGCAATGTAAGCAGAGACGATAACCGAGCGTTTCAGGAAAGGGGGAAAAGAAAATTAGAGGTTTAATTTCCTAGTCCTACATCTGAAAGTATGGTTTTAGACAGTGATTTGTTAACAGTCATTAAATCCTTACCCATTAATCTTGACATAATCAGGCCTGTCAATATCAACTCCCTTGTATCCTGGCCATCCCCTTTTACCGCCTCGTCCCCTTTGCTCCGTGACCTTACCATTAATTTCTCACTTTCTTTGTTACTACCCCTCCCCGCCCGACCATACTCCATCCTCCTGTTCCTTAAACCATGGGGCTGCTGGTGCTGCCTGCCTCTTCCCGCACCGCTCCGGCTCTCCTCACCTCTGTGCCTGCTGGACGGGGTTTTAAATACACCGAGTTTCCTGAGAAAGGCTCGCAGCCTTGGCAGCGCTCTCCAGGCACCATCTGTTCCCAGCATCTCCTTGGGCAGTCGCGGGCTCTTGTCTGGCTTTTCTCTGCCTCCTTTCTTCCTGCCCTTCCTCCCTGCTGTCTTGGAGCATCATTTTGGAGAATTAGTTAGATCAGAGCCTGCGTAACTGCTCACGCGTATCAGTAGCATCCTCACCTGACCCTTCTCATCCTCTGCTCCCCTCTCTCACACTCATTTGTTGCATCAGCTCTGAAATCCAACTGTAAGCTCGTCGGAGCAGAGCCTTTTCCTTCCAGCTGCCTTTAGCACCAAGCACAATGATGCCTGGCTGGTATCATTAGGCACTACAGCTGTACAAATAAATAAGAATAGTTTTGATTACACAGTGGAAGTTCTCATCTAAAATAATTTAAACAGTAGTCACAAGCAGTTATGCTGTTTATAATTCGTATAATAATTTAGGACTGCTAGTTTTTAACTGTTGTGCAATTTGGATTTACTTGCCGTTCTCATGGGATAAAGTATATTATTGAACAAGAAAAGAATAAACTATATTCAGAGTAGCTGTAGGGTGCTATGATTTAAAGGAGAGCTGGTGGAATGCTACAGGAGAAAATATGCAGGATCCATTATGCTGTTAATGAATGCACAATTCAGATTGGTGATTTAATTTTGAGATCATATTTCTCTGGTGCCCTCAGGTATAACAGGCTTCATACATAAAAACTGAGTAAGATCGTATGTATTTATGCCCAGTCATGCAAAAACTGAATAATAATAAATAAATTACTTTCCGCGTTGTTTACTCATTTGCAATTATTTTTTTTTAAGTACATAGCATTCAAAGAGCACTATTAGAAGGGCACAACCATAATTGCTGGTACCAGTTTTGAACCCATGGTAGTAACCTTTGAGGCAGCTCGTTATTTATCCACAGCTACAGGCTGTCACTGTATGTAAGCCATGACTAGAGCATCATATTTTGATCGGGCCAGGAGCTTTCTTGAAATAGTCACCATTTCCTTCCTCAGGCAAGGTGGCAGATTGGTGATATTTTAAACTCTTGGCTAAGAGACAAATCCCAAAGTCCTTCTTTTTGCAGGCAGACCTGAGTGGTGGAAGCAAGACCTGTTCCTGTAGGGGCCACACCCATGAATAATTGTCAGAAACTACATTACGAAGTGGCTTCTAGCTTTACAAAATGTGATTTTTTATTTTTTTTGTCCATTTGTCATATTGGCATGTTAATTGTAAGCTTTTTCTACCATCCTTTTTCTGAAATGTGAACAGATGTCCAACTTTTTAAGAAGCCACATATTACAATGGACTGCATTTTAAATCATACAGCCACATCTGCAGAATGAATCTGAAAAGCTCTGAAAATAGACAAAGAAGATGCAATCAAAAGAAATTCTGCCTGGTCTTCCAGGTTGTACACCTGCTATTTTAAATTATTATTATTTTTTAATCTCTTACAGCTAGAGTTTCACTTCTTAAATGAATTTGAACAACTCGCCCGAGAGACATTCTAATCCGATCGTGTATTATGATGATACCAGTTGGATGTTATCCTATTAGGCACTCGCTGTAAATAAGGGATTTTCCGCTGACTTTTAAATCCTTGATTAATGAGAATGCTGGAAGCAGTGTCCTGTAAATTAGCCATAGTGCTAGCAACAATTGCAATTCACTTAGGAGAACTGATTTGTTTTAAATCTTCCCATCCAAATTAAAAAGCATGAGGAAAAGATAATGTGCAGTAAGTAAAACATATAACTCTATCTTGCATTATTTATCTGTACCCCATGGCTGTCTGAGACCCTTAGGTCTAAATCGTGCTCTCTCTTCAGGTAAATTCACATCAGTCAGAGCTCTTCTGGGGAAAGAAGTCTGGTAGTTGGCCCAAAGTATTTCTTTAATTTATGTATTCTTTATACTCTTGTTTGTTTTAGCTAATTCTTAATCCCATTTTAAATTGTGTTAAGCAGTCCAATTGCTTTCATTTGTAGCTTGGTCACTGCCATCTCACTTGCCTTTCACAGCTCCTTTGCCTTTTTTTCTGATGAAAACATGTATGAGTAGCAGGAAAAAGGTACTTGGGTTTGGGAAAAGGGGAGAACAGGGGGAGGTTGTGACACATCTGTTAACTGATACTTAAAAAGGAAGTCTTCCTGACATATTTTTATGAAGAAAACGTTTTTCACATCATCTTACTGCTTCCTTTCTTATTCAAATACCCATTCTTGATTTATAGCTTCCAACAAAATTAGTTTTATATCTAGTATTGACTTTGAAACATACATTATTTCCTTTAATACGCTGAGACATTAATGAGAGCTTTCTTGATGTGCTATATTCACATTTATTTAAGGTACTGTTCATTTCTGTACCCATAATACGCATGCACTTTTATCAGTGAAGAACATCCCTTTGTTCTTGTAGAAGTGTGAATACTCTTTCCATAGCTTGGAATTAGTGTCACTTTATAAAGACAGTTTTGACACTCCCTCTTATAAATAACTGAGCAAAGTATCCCTCATACATTAAGATACTTAAAATGTATGGTTTTCCCGTAGTTGTTTTCTGGTAATTCTGAATGCAGTGCAAATTGTAAAAAAAGTCGAGTTACTTAAAGAAAACTCTGACCATACTATCCTATAGCAAGAATAATCAGAGACGCTGCAATAATTCTCTAACTATCTGATCATTTCACCTCAGTTTGCTCAAGTTACAAGGGTTACTCATCCATGCATGTACCAAAGCACCCTTAAACAAAGTTCCAGTTAGACCAGTAGATCTCACAGGACATAATTTCTTGCTATGAGTATTACATATGCATATGATGCTCTCTGTTTAATGGTATTTGTGTACACTTCCCCAGTGATCAATTGGTAAATGTTCAGTATTCTGGCTGCAGCTCAGAAAAGTATAGTGTCTTCTCCAGTGTTCTGGGCAGAAGGAAAAATATGACACTATGGTTGACCAAAGTGAAACAGTTTGGGACATGCATGATACTTTTTTGTATACTTATTAGTACTTTTTGATACTTATTAGTTGTGGTTTTTACAGTGCAGAGTTAACTGTTTATAAGAAGGCTTTATTGGTTACCTAGTTGTTTATTTTTTCTTTATACTTTAGGAAAAACATAGGTGCTTTTCCACAAAGGGACTAAGTTACTGATTTTCAAGACTAAATGTTTGTATTTTGGGGAAAAGAAATGGACATTAGAAATTCAAGGGATGTTTGCAGCTGCCTTTTGTTATAACTCTGTTTTTCTACGTGGCAGAAAGAATGGACAACCAGAATACTTTTTTTCTTGTCTTTTTAACTCTCATTGCAAATCTGCCAGCTCATTTTGGCAGCCTTACAGATTTACAGAGTGGTTTCCCCCAGCTATAAATTGTCTCGGTTATAAGGAAAGATCATTTTTGTCATTACTGCATCAAACTGTGACATAACATAGCTGTTGTCTATAGACTTTTTGGTTACTATCAGCAAGTTACTTCATTCTCTTATGCCTCAGTCTTCTACCTGTAAAATATAATATTATTATAATAGGCTTTTCTTTGTTATGCCTCACATATTAATGAAGGTATTCCTGTATCACTTTCCTACTTCACAGAAGTGCTGAAAGCATATGTTCATTAATATTCTTGAAGCGTGACAAAGAAAAGCCTATTACTGTAATATGCTTTGCTTTAAAACTTCGGTTAGAATAATAATGATAAACAACATTGCTTAGGCTTTGGTTGTAAAATTTGTACATGTTCAGGCTTAAACTGATGAAGTAAAACTTTGATGTATTGTAATGGCCCTATCCTATACTCATGCAAAAGAACACTCCTAAAAATAATAATTCACATTGACCAAAATGGTTTGTACCTGTTCGTTGGCACATGTATCGTGCAGGAATCCAAGTACGGCTTTTTGCCTGCTATATCCTTAGCCGCTTGTTTCAGTATCATGTAGTCGTCTTATTCTCTCCATGTATTTCCTGCAGTGAGGTGAGCAGAAGCTGGAAATGGACAGTTATGAAATGTCTTGCCCATAGGAAAAGCTTCTTCCTAACCTCATTATTAATTGCTTGAGAAATGACCAGGAGCATAACAGTTTATATTTCTCTGCTATTATTTCCCCTAATAACTGTGGGTGTTCTTATTACGTTTCTAAATGACTGTTCTCAGAGGTGACTTGAACAGAAGGTATCTCATTTTATCAGGTTCAAATTGATTGCCTTGGTGTTTCATTGAGCATCTCCTTGTTCTTGCACTGTAAGAGGCGGTAGATAGGAATCCCCACTTTCTTTTCTTTATTGCATGTTGTAACATACATCCTCTGGTTTGCATCCTTTGTTTTGATCTATTTGATATTTCTTTATACGAAGAACTGTCCCAAGCCCATTTTGGACAGATGTTCCTAGAGCCCTTCGGACCTAAACACAGCACTCGGGAAATACTTCTCTTATTAAAGAAAATAGGATGTTTTCACTTATTTAAGAAAACAGGATGATACTTTCTAACACTGCCTATATTTATTCTTGGTTTCTTTCCTTGACTTCGTTTTCATTTAATAGTTTTCAACTCAATGAGAGTTATGTTGGCATCTTTTCCTTTTTTTTGGCTGTACATCTGAGAAAGCAAATGCAATTAATGGAGAAAACATCACTACATTTATGATAGTTTTAACAGCTGCAGGCAGTTCAATATTTTGACTTGTTTTTTAATGCTCTCAGTGTTTTCAGCAATATCATAGTAGAGATATTGGAGATAAAGGGGGAAGACCAGTAGCCCTAATATACACATTCTATCCTTCTACTTTCTTTTCGTATTACAAAAAAATATCAAAATGTTTAAGTGCCTGCACTGGATATCTAACACAGTTCTTCTAAAAACTGACAAGTGCGAATTGAAAAGCAAAATTCCATTAATACAGAGTTGGAATGTGTCACTGAGCCATTAAATATTAATATGTATGGAATAGTATGGAATGTCAGTATGGAATGCTCTGAGCCTTGCATAAATCTGAGCAATGAAAGAAATGCCAGTGAGAATCTTACAACATGTTCAGTCAATTAAAATATATATATTTGACTCTTATTTTCTTTGCAGACCACAGATGACATCCTGGTGGCCTCGGCTGAATGTCCTAGCGATGATGAGGACATCGATCCCTGTGAGCCGAGCTCAGGTGGGTTAGGTTAGTCAACTTTTTTATTACTTTCTTTTATTTCATATTTGCATGCTCCAGTCCCCCAGAGTCCCATTTAGTAGGACTGTCCTTTCTTACATAGCAGGGAGAAATTTAATTGGGACCTTTCTATACGTGGCAGTGTCAGGAGGGAGGGAGAGTTTGCTATACATTTTTCAAAGACAACGAATGGGAGCACATTGATAGTCATGATCTGAGCAAGGTTATAGCTTGGCTGAGGACCTGAGGCTGCACTGGGAAGGACATTTTGGGGCCCCTGCAACTGTGTTGTCATCATAAAGAAAGGACAACTTCATTTAGGAGAAAGGTGTTGCAATTGGTTGTGCCTTAAGCATTTCCCCCAGTTAAGATAGAAGTACAGTATTTCAAGTGTCCTATTATCTCAGTAGTAGAAGCAGAGTTCATTTTGAATTACTGTTTATGGTATGAAAAGCTGTATAGGTGGTAAAAACCTGAAGACATAGAATACAACAGTCTCAAATTTCAAATTTTTACAGCTTTTTTGCAAGCCAAGACTATTTAGAGTGTTTGTTTAGTTCCGATTAGAAATGAAAAATTTTTACATTCTAGTATTTTCCATGGAACAAAATTTTGTAGTGTTTTGGCCATGTCTTTCCTACTCCCACTGAATAATGGAGATTTGGTACTAATTTTTCTCTTTGATATAATTTCCCATATGAATTTCCCATTCATATACAATTAAATACTACGTATCCTCTCTAAAAATCCAAATGTTTACCATGGATGGGAAGGAATGCAAAACTTCATAACAGCAATCTGAGGAATTATGTTAATCTATAACCTTTAAAAAATCCTGGATGTCAAATGAACTACTCCAAATGAAGGACTACTTGCTTTGTTGGCTTGGGTTAGCTTTCACCTTTCTGAGTGAGCATCTTGTGGTACCAAATATGTCTCAGTTTTTCTTACTCACTTGAATTCTGCGCTATTGGGTAGCACGCCTACTGTCAGGTGTTTTAGATGATACCCTAGTCTTTGGTACTTCCTATAATACTTTATATAAAACAATTGAGATAAATATGTTGTGCACTAACATATTTAGCTTAAGTAGAAATCAGTGAAATTTGAGACTGGCCTGTATACTAATGCAAATCAAAACTAAGCCATCTTAGTACAACACTCAAATCGGGGAGCAGGGAATATGGCTACGTAGCCCTAAGACAAATGCAATTTGGCTTCAAATGTAGATGCATGGTTCCTTTTTGAAGTCACATAGCCTAATAGCCACATGCAACAATTATTTATTTAAATTTAAGTAAAGGCAGAGATGTTTATGTCTTGTCTCAGTGTTTGATGGACGTGCAGGGTGGCATTAGAGCTCTTCCAAGAACCAAGATATTTATAGATTTGATGAGAATACTTTGCAGTGGGTTTCTTTTGCTTTCCAATAAAAGGATTTCAGAGTGTTTTTCAAAATGCCATGAGATAGAACGACTATTCTTAAAACTGAGCAGCAACAGATACACCCACCTTACACATTCTTATATCTCTCAGGAAAACATTTCACTTGCAGAAGTCCCAGACATCATGAGCAAGAGATTTAGGAATTGTGATAAGAATTCCTTTTTTGAAGGTTTGAAAATGAATTTCCAGGATATTTTTTTCTGCTTTTCCCTTCTAATTTTCAAATGAAGACTGTCTTGTCCAGTGCAACTCAATGCAGTGGGCATTTCATCGGGCTCTGAGCTCATCCGTGCCAATTGTCTCTTTGCTTTAGTTAACTCAGGCAGTGCCGTTTAATAAGTAGATTGACATTTATCTACTGCAAATGTATATAGTTCTAATAATTTTTTTAAATTTATAAGACAACTCTAAAAGAATACGTTAATTACCTAGCACTAAAAACTTTTTCCCAAGCCCTGTTAAAATGCAGCTGCTACATTAGAAATGCAATTTTATTGTCTCAGCCTTACAGCTTGCTGAAAGCCAATGAAAGTTCAGAATAATTCTTCTCTGAGGTTGTTTTGAACTTCAGATCAGCGGCTGCAATGCTTAGTAGTTCTGGAGCTGTGCACAGTCATTTAGCTGGTGGGTGCAGGAATGGGAGGGGTGAAATGAAGCTTTCTGACAGGTTATCATTTCTGTCCAAACCATGGTCCAGAAGGGGAACGTGAATGTTAGTCTTCCTGCAAAACCTTGCCATTAGCTTTACATCCTAGTGTTTAGCTTTCCTATTTTAGCTTTTCATCACCTGGCTACGCTTCTTATTTTTGTTTATTTGAGAATGGTTTTACTGTTTCATTTTTTGGATCCCAACTGCTACCGCTTTTTAAAAAAAGTATGGATTGGCACAGGAATTATGTTCTTCATAATCCCAATTGTCTGGATCATTTTATCTGTCATTCTTCACATCAAAATGTCACTTGTCCTCCCACTCTCAACTCTTTAAAAGCTATTAATTTGCCTCCCTCTTCATTGGCCTTGTCCTTTTCTCATATTTGAAATAACATGAACCAAAGGGGTTACTGAAGTCATAACTTCTAGCATATCTGTCTCTCTGTAAGCTGTTTTACTCTTAGATGCTTAGTGTTAGGAATAAGCTTTCTCCGTGAATAGTCCTGTAGGCACTGCTCCATCTCAGTAATGCTGCAGAATCTGTGTGGATTTGAGCTACTCCTAACAGTAGGCTGGAACTTAAGGGAGAAAAGCATAATGTTGTTGACAGTGACAGGTTAATGACTTTTTTTTTTTTTTTTCCTTTGGGATAGCATGCAAAAGGATACGTACTCCATTCAAATTCTTCCCATGGCTCAGTTCAGCTTTTTTCCCCATAACCCTTTTCACAAACCAGAGTTACTTCTCCACACCCACTCCTTCCTCCACATCCACACTGATGCTGGTGAAGCATTTCCTAAGAGATACTTCTACGAGGCAAAATATATGATTCTAGGACTGGTCTACTATTATGTTTTCACTTCAGAGGCTGTAGCCTGAGAACCTGTTAGATTTCTTCTCTTGCTGCCTGGTGGTCAGTCAGCAAAAGGGCCCACCCCAGCACAAGAGATGATGCTCTCGAAGCTCTCAGGTCAACATTTTCCTAGCAAGAATACATTCAAGGGATGGCCAGAGCCCTTTCAGTTTTACTGACAGAGCCATATCTGTACATTTCCATGATGATTGCCCATGGAATGCATACTTCTAACCAAAGTTCCCAGCTCCAAATGAGAGCCTATTCAACAAACAGATTGAATATGGTAAACCTATATATCATAGAAAATACCGATTAGCTAGATTTTACTGATTAATGAGATTTATGCTTAAAATAGAGCTTCTTTTCTAGGGTAAGTATGTGGCAGTTTGTAGTGGCTAACAAGCCTCGGTCTGCTACTACCAGCTTTGCTTTCTGTGCACCTGTCTGCTAAATAATAAATGGAAAGATGCAATTTGCAACAAATTTCATATGGGACATAAAAATGTAGACCAGATTAGGAGCTGCTAAGCAGCAATCCCATCAACTTGTCTGGAACATAAAGTCACAAAAATTATAATTGCAGATTTCATTGTGGTATACAAACTGCTAAATGTGCCGTAATTGGATGAAGTCATAACAAATTTATTAGCATGCAAAACTTAGTCAACATATTTTGTTTGCATTATGTTTTGTATAGTAAGGCAACACATATTGCTTTCACAGTCTCTCTCTATTCCCCTCTCCTAGTCTAAATACTAATAACAACATGAAGAATTATGATTATGATAATAATTATTAATTATCATTATTATTATTATTATTATTTATGTTTCCTCAGCTTCATGTCACAGAGGAAATAATAAAGCCTTTTCATTTTTTAGACATCTTATGAAAAATGTTGGTGGAACCTTATCAAAAAAAAAAGGACCTGGGATGATTTACTGATTTTACGTGATGAGTTATAAGACTGTGGGTGGACAAATTGCCATTCCGCACATCAGGACTGCTGTTCCAGCCTTTCCTGAGCTCTGTACAGAGCTCTGGTTTCTGCTGAGTTTCAGTGATCATTTGTGCTACACAGTTTATTTGTTCCTGTTACACTGGTCTGGTATTTTATTTCTTAGCTATTATCTAGCCACTTCTGTAGCTATTGAAATGTTCCAAAACACAGCGAGGTCCAAACTGGGTCAAATGAAGTGAAATCATTGAGTTTAACGGCAGGGAAATGTAGACTGGGGAAAAAGCCTTACAGTTTTTAGCATACGCACAAACAGTTCATTTTCTGCAAATTATAGTTAAATCCTTCTCAAACTCAGGACTTGACAAATGTTTAAGTTAGAAATTAGGTTCAAAACCTCTCCTGATGGCCCCAGCAGAAATGGGATGGACAGAAGTTTTAGCCATCTTTAAGCAAGAATATATGGTATTTGTTGGTCTTGGAAGTTTTAAGAGAAGACAACTTTCAAAGTGAAAAAATGGTCTTGTGGAAACAGGATTTTTTGAGATTCAAACAAGTGTCTTTCTGCCGGCAGAAGTTCACATGTTGCAAACAAATAAAATACTTCATCATCTCTTGATCAGCATTTGTCTGACAGCTCTTGGGTTCCACTTGCCAGGACAGTGTTAGACTGGTATCAGATCTTGTCCTGTGCTTGTTCTATAGGGCAACAGGATAAGAATAGTCAGGTCAGAGAGTTTGGTGATGTATACCAACTAGTAGCATTCGTTACCTTTCTTAGCCCTGATTCTCAATTCTAAGGGAGAAATGGAATCACTTATTTTCCTAGGTTTTTAAGGAAGAGCCAATAATATGATAGATGCTTATGGAATGATCTTTGAGCATGTGTTGATTTTCCTACATCTTGATCAGGCTGATTGCATTGCAGGAAACAGCTGGCCACGATCAGAAATCTCCATAACATCAGTATAGCCAAGAGAGAGCGAACAAGCCGCTACTTAAGATGACTCTTACAGTTCAGTCACTGCTTTGGGAAGGCTTTGTCCTGTCAGCAGAACAGTTTGGAGCTTTGCATAGAAACTGCTTCCTGCATGTGTACATACTCTGCTCTGTGAGAACGTGGGTAGATGGGTATGGCTAGGAACCATACGTTCTCAAACGCTTTGTGGTGATTTAGGTTTGGTCCCAGAATTGATACTTATTTTTCTAACAGGCAGAGCTGTGAAATATGGACTGCGAATGATTTTTGCTCATCATTAGAAGTTTTGCTCTTCTTTTCCTGCCACAAATTATTGCACTGTATTCCTGGTGCATCTGGCAGCAAGATAACATTGCAGTAGGAGGTGAAGTGACTCCTATAATTTATACATCACTGCAAGTGCCCTGCTTAATGCACTTCACAGAATTCTTTGTGCAAGCAGCTGAAACAAAGAAAAATAAAATTACAGTTAGTTCATAGGGCTACTGTGTTCATTATGGCTCGAGACACAAGGGGAATATTTGTGCCTCAGTCCAATTATCCTGTAGTTCTATATGCATTTCCAGTCCTAGAAAGACTGCTGGGTTGCCTTGAATCAGCCTTTTTAAATGCTTAGCTGAAATACATATAGACATGTTTGTATGAGCCACTGCAGAGTGAAAAATATGCTTTATTTTATTTAATTTTACCACTTACCATGTCTAAACTTAAAGAAACTGAGAGTCTTCAGATATAGGTTAATTTTCCTATAATTGAAGTTAAAAGAGTTGTTAAGGTTACTTAATTTTTTTATAATTCATAATCCCCCAAAAAACAACAGAAAGTAAATGTTGCATTGTTCAAAATTATTTTATTGTGAACTGAACCACTTTCTTGTCAATAGACTGAGCTCTTAGTGTCTGTCACTGTGAATTACAAATAAGGCATTTCTCATTTGAATTTGATCAAAAAAAATTTTTTCCTAAGTTATCTGAGAAAATGAGGTTAAAAATGATAATTGATCTGTTGTACCAACACTGATCTCCAGTCTTTGCCAACCCATGTCACTGAAACATGGGAATACCAAGTAGAATTGTAGCTTCCCAGACAGTCCTAAGGATTTTCATGCATTCCCAGTGTTGGGAGCAGCTGAAAAAAAATAGCATGTGCTGAGAGGAAGGGTTTTCTTTCAGTCTAACAAATCATTTTTCAATAGTTTAGAGAATTCTGACTCCTCACATGCATTCTATATAATTTTATTGGTTATGGTTGGGTTCATACCCTTACACATCCTTTCTTTTTGTAACCTCAATTGGTACAGGGGATTTGTGACCAACAAATTATTTTTAAATTATTTTATTTTAAAGTTTATTTTTTAAGCACACTATAAGACAAAATGCAGCTATTTTTTAGCTAAACGTGCCTTTTAAATGTGAAAAATTCAAGAAGATACCCCTTGCTGAACATATGTATTTGAAAGAGAGGTTTAATACAGAGATGACTGCACAGGCTAATGCTTTCTAGCATGTGTTAATTGCAGTCATAGTGATATGATCAGATCAGAAGGCAGAGTGTGGATGGAAACTGGGGAACTGGCTTTTGTCCTGAGCATAATGGTTTTCTATCAATGTAATATCAGTGGCTCACTATGCTGTAAGACTGGTAAGAAATATCGACATGAGGTTGCTATAAATCATACAAAGCTCTCTGTTAACTTGCACGAGACCTTCTCCACTGGTGCGTAAATGATGAACGGATTTCCGTGTGTGTGAACTTTGAGTATGCATTCATATTCCACTCATATTCTTGCTAAAGCTGGGTGTTCTCACTTCTTATAATGTATATAAGAATGGCAAATGTTTGTGATGTAAATACTGGGGTTATTTGTGTGGCAGTGCCTAAAGCTCTACTTCATGCTTCAGATATATGCAGACAACATGAAAAGACCGTTCTTGTTCAGAGAAATTCATAAAGTGACAATTATTAATACTGCTGTTACATGTTCAGTGATCTGGAGTTAGACATCTCCACAGCACAGACAAAACCAAATGGTAATGTTTCTAGTAGTTTGAAGAAATTTAGTCATTTTATAAACAATAATTCAAGAAAAATGGGCACATTACTCAACGCTCCAGAAGGGGTGGCCCAACGAAAGAAGGGTTTTTTTTTCCTTCCTTTAAAGATGTAAAACACTGCATGTGACTCAGTTCTGAAGGTATTTAGAGGCAAAGCTGAGGCGCGTGATCCTGCAGCGATACCAGGACTGGAGTATGAAGGCAGAGAAGCAAACCAGCCACTCCACATCACTCATTGACTAGATGATCTCCAGAGGTCCCTTCCAACCCTAACCATTCTGTGATTCTGTGATTCTGTGATACGTGCCATCCCTGCTGACTTCTGTGGAAGTCCCTAGGTTTTTCATGTCTGAATCAAGGACAATAAAATGTCCATGAATATATTTTGCATTTATTCAGGTGTAGAAGTGATATGTTAGTCAATCAGAGGCAAGTGTACAACCCCTGCATGAGATAACGTGGGTTGGAGAAAGCAAATGGCGAGCAGGTTAGAGGTAAGGATGGCGGTTCTGTGGGCAGGGCTGGAGGACAGCAGGAGAAGTCTACTCTCATGCAGCGCATACCAAGGTGGAGGAATATGGCCGTGTTTCATTGCTGAGGTTATTTTGGGGAAATTATCTGTCTCACAATCCGTTTAATATTCATTCTCTCTCGGTTTCTCTGTCCCTCCCTATAAGGATATGCACATGCTCTTGAGGGTTTATGTTCCTAACTTCCCAAGAAAAATTTGCAGAAAACACTGTTGCTAGCATATAAGCAGTTGCTTTATTCTTTTTGTTTCTCCTGTATAAAGAACCTGCCCTACAGACCAATCCAGCATTAACCAGAGAGTGTGATATGTCCAGAATGACTGCCCCCAAAAAAGGAAATAAATCTAACAAAGTACAAAATTACTGAATAAGGTATTACGTAGACATTAAAGAATTAATTGACTGCTAATGCAGTGGCTCTGTAAGACAAAAAAAAAAAAAAAAGGAATTGGATCTATGACTGTGCTGTCTTAAACAAAGCAGTCCTGGAGTCCTGATTTTCAAAACTGATATTCAATATTTTCAATAATATAATTAATTAAGTCCCAGTTTCTGTACATCTGTACATGTATCCCTATATGTGAAAATAGGTTCTAGGCAGTTCTAAATCTTTTGTGATTCTCAGTTGCTAGCCACAGAAAAAAAAAGATATGTGCACTTTGACAGCCTTCACTGTGAGAAGGTTCCACCATTTCCAAAAAGGTATAGATCTTTTTAATCTAGAGTCAAAGAATCACTTTACTGAAGAACAGGGTGTAAATACCACCACCCCCACCCCCCAAAAAAAGTTTTTGAACTATCATGAAAGATTTTTAATGTATATTTCAATACATAAACTACATTGTTCATTTAGATGCTAATAATCAATCTTTCTTTTTTAAAATACCAAGTCCGATCTTACCCATTATCTTACCCACAGTCTTTCCAGTTTGGGATAGAAGCACAATACACAAGTAAAGTGTAAGAAAACCAGCACTGACCTGTCCTAATCCGCATCCTGAGAAAGGAGTTTGGTTTTCAGGTTATTTTGTAAATGTTGGATTTACTGAAACCAATTAAATAAAGCCACATAAAGACTATGTGGACTCTCAAAACATTTTCCATGGTTGGATTTCACACACTGACATTGGCTGAAAAATGCAGGAAATAAGTAAATTATTAATTGTAAAACTGAGATTTTCAGAAACAGTTAAGTAATTTGGAGACTCGAGTGATACTTTTGTCTGATTAAATAAGGAATTTTGGAAAGGGAGAGGATTTGCTTGCACAAGGGGTGAAGTAAATAGCTGATCCAATCTGGAATAGGTTCCATTAATTTTCTTGGCAGTCTGCTTAAAAATCCTAAATTAAGGTGTATAATCCTAAAACCTGGTCTTTTGAATAAAGCTTACACTTAGAATCAAGACTGCATATATATTTTTGACATGAATAAATGCGTTTTTCTAGTTTGTTTTAAATTAGACAATGTGCCACTGGTACCCTGATCAATGCAACTGCATTGTGTTCCTTGAGCTACCCTTCCTCTGGTTTCATTGGCTACATCTACTGCATATATTTTCTTGTACACTGCATTGTAGGCACTGGCAACATCAAAACTACTTCTTGTCGCTTTGTAGTGCATGTGCATTGAATTTGCCTCTTTTTGTGAGAAAAACCCTCTTCCTCAGGACCGTTTGTCATCCTTGGTTTTATGGACACGGTACTGAAGGCGGGCGATATTTTGCAAAGATATAAAAAGGTTTATAGCCAAAACACTGGCCTGATTTAACATCGTATTGCTCAACTTCTACGCCAAGGCTTTCTCTCAGACCAAATTTGAACAATGCGATGTTAAATCAGGTCCTCAAAATTCTGTAAGAAATTTGCTTTACCTCAGCTGCTGTTTGGAGGAAGGATCAGGCAGAATGATGGGAATCTGAGGCAGCCACCCCTAGCAAACAGGGAAAATGCAGTTTTGCTAAGGAAGGGGGAAGCACACAGCAGCGCATGCGGGACACAGGGCAGAGGCCGGTGCTCTGCCTCTCGGAGCTAAATGACACAGGGCACTGTCTATTCCAGTGCTCTTCTGCAGCTCAGTTTTTCTGCATTCACACCGGGCAATTACAGGTGTGCAAGCAAACCATTGTGCTTCTAGCTAACCTGATAAATTCAATTTATGCAGTGCTACAAAGTAGTTGGTGTATGCCAGCTGCAGCTTATCAACTAATTACCATGTTAACAGACTGCTGGCAGCGAACAGGGTTGCTTACCCTGCTGCCAGACAAAGGAGATAAGGGCAAATGGTGAACCTTCTGCCGGTGTTTTCTAGCGCTCAGTACAGTGAGAATTTTCATTATCTCTTGCATACCCAGTAGTAGGACCGTTGCTGCTAATTTTCAGCCACTTGCTAACACCTAATTTAAACCTCTGTGGGAACACTGGGGGTTTTTCTTGTGTGACTAGTCATTTGACAGCCTGCAAAGTGTCAGGTGAATGCTGACAAGTTTGAGAACTGGGTATTCTCTAAGGATATTGCTCATAAACGGAAGCAGGGAAAATTCAAGGCAAAAGTAACCTGTAATGAGGATGCGTGTACCTGAAATAGTCTAACCTTGGGCTATCTTCTTCTAACTATATAAAGACCTGAATGGAACCTTGTTCTACTGTGTTGACATGCTATTCTGGCCCATAGGTTTCAAAACCAGCACTTCTCCTGAGGTTAAAAACTGTGGTCTAGATTTGGGACTTTGACAGTTTAAATGTAAGCTGGCTTAAATGGTAGATTGTGATCTAGACACAGCACCTGTGAACGTACCCTTTAAAAAGTTACAGAAAAGGGATAAAGGAAAGGAAAGATGAAAGTGGCGAGAACATGAGAATCAGATTCCAAAATAAGACAAAGCTTTATAGATATCTCGATCTTTTTCCTTGTGCTAACATCAGAGACACCAGTGTTATTTTATAGACTGTGATGAGAAAAGCACAGAAAAACAAGGTGGTCTTATTCATTTTGAGAATTTTATCATCAGAAAAAGAACATTAATTACATCGAGTGTAATTTGTATCAATCCTGAAGTCCATTTATGTTTTTCTTCCCACCCCTTGAGAAGCATATAAGGTCTTTGCTGTAATGCGATTCAAGCTGAACAAGTGTAGATGTATCTGCAAGTTGTATGGGAGCCTTTGCTTAGCGGGTATAGTTTGGTATTTGTAGCGGTCGCACTTCCAGTGTGTGCATGTATATTCTGAAAGCCTGCCCCCTTCTTTTCCCAGGCATGTTATCAACTTTGTCAGTAATGGATCTGACTTGATGACAGTATTTAGAGCAAATTGAATGCAGCGTGCTTTCAGCTCCAACATTCAAGCCATATATGTAATGTTTGTGGCACAGACATTTATCTCGTCATGTAGTAGCTGCTTAGTGAGGGAAGACAGTCAGGGAATCACCCACGGTTGCAAAGATGAATGTGGGTGTCTGCACCTCCAGCTCCTTTCACGAGCAAGAATCATTCCTTGCTCTGCAGGCTAAGCCATCAGATTTCTCAGTCTTTACAACTACATTTTGATGCTCCCTTGCAGAAAGCTGGTTCCTAGATTAGGTGGTTTGGGTTTGGGTTTTTTTTTTTTTTTTGCGTTTTTTAAATGAGATGATAATATTAAAAATAGCAAGCAATGAAACCTTTGTCCTGCGAAACTCAGTGGCAAAGCTTTTGCCAAGTTCAGTGGGGCCCAAATGTTGCTGTCTCTGACACTGTAAGTTTATGGTACAATGAAGCCAATCTTACAGTTAGCTACCACCAAAAATTTGTTTCCAGTGCCCCTGCCCTTTTCTTGCCATAACACCGGTGTTCATCTGACTCTTCAGGGAGCCAGAGCTGCAAGCAACTAACTGAGCAAAAGATACTGGTTTAGCTGTCTGAACTGGTTCCCCACAATTACAGCAGCTTAGCTCTAGCTTGAAAACGTGCTACCAGTAGGGTAATATTTGTGTTTTGTCTTCCTTATGTTATCTTATTTGCAAAAGCATTTATTTTTTTTTCCCATTTAGGAATACTTCAATTTAAAATCGAGACTACTCACTAACTGCTGATCAGTCAAAATTTCTGAAGCAAAGTAACAAATTACCAAAGATTTCCGAGAACACACACAAAACCAGGCTAAATTACTCCATGTGGAAAAAAAGGAAGCAGAGGTGCAAAGGTGAATGACAAATGTAGTAGTGGGGAGGGGTAGGACTGACAGCTGAACTGGTAAAAGGAGAAAGTATCCATATTGGGAGAGGAGGAGTACTAAAAGAGGAGCAATAGAACTGAAATTGTTAAAATATACTAATAAAGAGAGTAAGAGCACAGAGATGAAGACTGCTGAAAACATTACGTGATATATTGGTTTACATTTTCCATTTTGGCTAAAATTAAATTTAGTTTTGTAGAAAATGTTTTCACAAAAGCTTCTTATTAAACTGTGTGAAATATTCCCCTCAGCTCTGCAGAGCATATTAACTTATAGAAACTATTGATTTTGTATGCTCTATCAATTGGCACTTTGCTACCAACTAACCTATCTCCCTTTAGACTTATGTTGACATTTAAAGATGAGTGAGACAACAGCCCTCCCACCTCTCAACCACAGGAAAAAAAATGTTACATGCAAAACCTGCAGCCCTAAGGAGTTGGTAGGATTTGTAAATTATTTGAAGTCAATCTATGGCAAATCATTGCACTTGGAAATAAGCAGTACATTCTGTGCAGAGACAATGCTTAGCTTCTCAGCAAAACAACATTTTTAGCTGTGGATGGTGTTTTGCTGCTAGACTATTTTTATGACTAAATTAGTTAACATCACTTTAGAGGTATTTTCATGCATTATGTCTTTCCTTCTGAGAACCTTCAAAATTTCGATTTAGAGGAAGTAAAGAACCTGGGTTTGCACACCAAAGAGTAGAACGGTTATCTTAATAATTTTCTCTTAAACACGTTTGAAAGTAGATTATTGTCTTGTTCCCTCAAACTCAGTAAACGTCTGACAGATTTCTTAGAACAAATGCAATGGCATGAGTTCGAGGTGGCAAATGTAGCTACTCTGCTCATGAGCACCACACCTCTCCACCACATCACAGCGTGTTGTGTGCGCAGGTGTCAGCTCCCATTCTCTTTGAATCACAATGCCATTATGACCAAGGAGCATACAGTGTGTGTGTTCGGCAGTGCAGCTAGTTTTATGGTACTTTACTCACGTGGATTAGATGATGGCTTTGGATATAGACTGTTCCAAGTCTGATGGAAGTTTGTCACTAAGCTTGATGGAAGTTTGTCACTAAGCTATAGCAGCCAAATGTTGAACCACCTCATATTCCTTCCCTCCCATGGCAGCTCAGTCATTGACAGACATGCCCTGGGGAGCCAGTTCTTGCCTTCTCTCAAGAGCCACTTAAGGTTGGGTAGGAAGGGAACAGGCTGAGGTACCCCTGTGCTCAGACCAGGGTGGGTTTGAGGTTAGTCTCATGCACAAGTTTACAGCAGATCCTCATCCTGGTTTTGCAACTGGGCTGCATCTATCCCACCACTTCAGCAGAGGAAGCACTGAGATTTGTTTTTTCAGGCATACTCGTAATGAGACGTTGAAATTGCAGTGAGCTCAGAAACCAGTTCACCAGAATCCAACAATGCTACAGAAAGTCGACCACAAACAGGTCTACAATGATAGCTCACAGAGTGAAAATTAATATGTGTCCTCTAAATAATTGCCTTCATGCCTCATTGCAAAAGCAGTAGTTAAACATTCTTGTATTGTGAGTAATTTCCTATGCACAGTTTGTGGGAAGGCATAAATGTAAAGAAAACAGGTTTGGGGTCCCTTTGTTGTTTTTTTTGTTTTGTTTTTAAGTCTGCTAATTTCAATTCACGAACACCATGGGAGCCTGCAATTCCAATTTTCTTTTCACAGTATTAATGAAAACTGGGCACTGAAAATAGTCAGATTTTTCCCTCTAAATTTTAAACCACTTAGAAATACAGTCAAGAATAATAACCTTCTAATCCATTATTACACAATGTAAAACTGTGCTCAATTGCTATTATTTCATGCAAAGTTTTTCATAAGTGGTGGAAGAGGCTTTTAAAAATCAGTTTTGTCTAAGCTGGTCTTTGAGGCAATCCAAAAAGGCTGGTTGTATGCTGTTGAGAGGAAGAGTTGAGCATCGGGGAAGTTAAGAAGGGATCGTTGCACCACAAGATGACTTTTATTTCCTCTCGCTGTTATGGCATGGTCTGAGCACAATTACAGTCTTTATGATTTTCTCTTGTTCCTAATCAAACCATCCTCAACTTGTAGATTGTTTCAGGATTTTTTGGAGATGACTTTTTATTATTAATAATCGGCGTCATTTTTATGACATGTAATCTTAACATTCACCTATAAGGTATTTTGCTTCTCATTTGCAATAAGAAACTTCATCCAGGATGAAGTCAGTGTCTTTTTGATGCTGCAGACACTAACAGAGACTGCAACTGAGCAGCAGACAAGGTTACCCATAGACATACCTCTGCTGCTGTGCCAGGAGCCAATGACTCTGCCTGGTTCAGCTACCAAGATGCTTGGAAGAAAACCACATCCTGTGTTTCTCAAAGAGCTGGGAAGCAAAGAGCAAGACTTCTGTAACCTTATAATCTTCACTTGCTCTTCATTGAGATCATCTGTTGTCCCTTGCGATAGCCCCTGTCTTGCAGGAGAAAAAAAAACCAGGTAAATTCCCCTTGGGTATTCAAGTCTTAGTCAAATAAAGGTCCTACTTAAATAGAAGGCAGCTGTTTCAGCAGTGTTATGGATGGGGATTTGTTTATTTACATAGATCTCAGAGGAAGTGTAGGCTGGCCTTTTTCCAGTGGCCTTTTTCCTCCGTGTCTCAGAATAGGATGCTTGCTTAAGCGTGTGCTCCATTAGCCCTTCCTACCTAAAATGCTCACAGACAAACCCATGTGCTTTGTAAAACTTTCCTCCTTCATTTGTCTTGAGACGCCCTGCTAGGTTAAAAGCATATTTTAATTTAAATGGAAGAAAAATAGCAAGAAGTCATTTCCCTTGCTGAACTGCTCCTTTTACAGAAGTCCAAACAAATGTAACAACAGATGCTTTGAAAATGTTGTGAGTTTAAATAACATTAATGTAGTGGTTGAATATTCCTCAGACAGATGGGATAAATGAGATAATTGTGAAAACATCCTTAAAAATAAAAGGATGCCATCAGGTGAAAGGCAGGAGTTTAGGTAATGTTGAAAAATATTCCTTACATGTTTTTTTAGGTTCAATGTTAAAAGAATGTTTTCCTCTGAGCAAGCTGTTAAGTGTCATTTAGTAGATATTAATTGTAAAGTCAGTTGACGGCATTTGGCCCAAATGTCTATATTTTTAAGAGAAAGAGCAGCTGTTAGTCCACCAGGTATTGACAGAGTTTATTCAGTTGCTCCTATTATTTCTCAGAAATTAATTTCCTGAAATCACTTACAGTAAGATAAGACTTTATCTCATTTTCATTCTCTACGGAAATACTCAGGAGTCTTTATTCTGCAACAATGCATTGTCTCTTCTACAACAATAAATGACACCCTATGTATAAAAGAATTTCCATTTTCTACAATAGCTACAACGAAGAGACGGGATCTAAACCAGTCACTGACTACTTTGGGACAGACCACGTGTCTTAGTAGGGTGGCATCTACCCTGAAATGAGGAAAAATCTCAGTCTTCTGAAGCAAAACTTCACGATCTCTTGTGTAGTCACAGAAAATACCATTTGTACCAACTTGTAACAACTAAGAACTTTCAGAGGGGAAAAAAAAGTTAAAACACTATTTGACGCGAATGACAGTTTTCTTGAGTCTTACCAGGGTGCCTCTGTTCTTTCAGCCAAATAAAATGTCACCTTCTTTAAACCTATGTGGGATAACTGCCAGGAAGTGGTGTTTCAACAGTAAGAACACAAATCACCAATAAATAAATAATGAGTAATACCAAGGTAGAGAAGGAATTTAGTTCTTTTGGGGATTTGTGGCTTTTTTGCTGTGTTTTGTTATTCATAGGCCAATTGTGGATGTCTGTAGCTGGTGGCTGCTTTTAATTCTGGTTCTCCAAACTTGTTGTGATTTTTTGACCAGTGTTGATAGTTTGAGTGGCATTACCTTTATTGTAGCATCCTTAAAATCATCACCTTCCTATTATGTCTTTACAGTGCAAAACAAGTGACTATGGGTCATAGTATGCTTTTTGCACCTTAAGCAAGACACTTCTCTGATGCCCTTCAATAAAATGCTAGTTGTGGGCAAGGTCTGATAAAGCTAACGTTATGAATATATTGTAAAAACAGTGTTTAATAATAATCTTAGTTAACATTTATATTTTACTGACTGCATTTTTAGCCAGGCATAATGATTTAAAACACAGTTTCCATAAACCAGCCTGGACGCTTAATGAGAGCGTTCTGCACTGCTCGGTGGGAAACCTTGGGTCACTCACTGCTCTTTTCTTGCTCCTGAGCTCAGCCAAGGCAGGCAGTGCTGGGGGTACACAGCCTCTCAGGACTTTGGAAGTGCTGGTATAGTCAGAGGAATATTGCATAGACCCAGGTCACTTCATTTTTGCCCATGACACTTGCTAAGTTACAGACGAAGATCCATCTCAGCTATTGCCACTTAAAGCAATTCTATACAAATCGTAGATCTGCCTCTCCTCCTTCTGCCAAATGCAGTAACGAAAGGAGATCATGGGAAATGCATAAGCGTTGTGTGTGCTGTGAGCATTTAACTTAGAAATTCCTTCTGGAATGAGGCTTTCATTCCACATGGCTGTGCAAGGGGACAAAATGTGCCAGACAACACAGTAATTCCTATCAAGAAGACTTTACAGTCTGAAGACATAGGTCAGTTCAGTTCATATCACAACTGAAAAGACCAGAGTGTGGCCTGAGAGGTGGGTTCTTAGAAGGCTGAGCCCTTGCTCTGTGCAATTTGAGATTCTTTTTTCTGGGCATAAAGTGTAGCTTGAAGGAATGTCTGATGTTGGTGTCAATGACGAAAAGAGAGAATGGGAAAAGTTGAGTGAAAAAGTGCTCTAAAGTGTAGCCATATTGAAGGAGGACTCTGTGAATTAGAAAGGAGAAGGAAGGGTTGGATAGCTTTCTAAAAGTAACAAGGTAAATATAATTAATTTTGAAAAAAAAAAAAGATAAAATATTGGAAGTAATGGAGAAATTAAAAAGCTTGCTGAGGGAAGTCTAAAGGAGAGCTGAGGATACCTTGTTTGTAGCCACCTTATTGGATGCTATCTTTTATTATTAAGAGGAATTTTGATTTTTTCCCCCCATTCTATTTGGTAGTTTGTCTTACTATCACTGTCTTCTCAATAACTACTATAGTGTGACTTTTTGTTCTTTACAGAAGGAGAGAAAGAGAGAGGGAGGGAGTAGGAGAGGGAGGTCTTTTCCTCCCAGGTGTTCGTATTCTGGCATTTAAATTGTGGCACGCCTGTTATTTCAGATTATTTTGGCACTCTTTGCTTAATAACAGCATTTGGAGAAATTACACTTTTGAAGGCTAAAATGAGATTTTCCTTGCTGTCCTTTTCCCTGTTTAAAAGCCTGTTTACTTGGGCTGACAGACCTGAAAATGGAATGGGCTACAGACCTCAATGTTTTCGGGCCGGTAGTTTAGGGTACATTGATAGGCAGTCCTGACCTAGTGAGTGCAATTAGAAAGATGCATGTTTGTAGCAGGTAGATATGACTAACTCCTCGATGTGCAAACTCAGTAATAACCTCTCCCTTATTTCATTATTTACCTACAGCAAATCCTACCAGGGCAGGAGGAGGAAGGGAGTACCCTGGCTCGTCCGAGGTGATTCGTGAATCCAGCAGCACAACAGGCATGGTAGTTGGGATCGTGGCAGCAGCGGCGCTGTGTATCCTCATTCTCCTGTATGCTATGTACAAGTACAGGAATCGAGACGAAGGATCCTATCACGTAGATGAGAGTCGAAACTACATCAGTAACTCAGCACAATCCAATGGGGCTGTGATCAAGGAAAAACAGCCCAACAGCGCTAAAAGTTCCAACAAAAACAAGAAAAATAAGGATAAGGAGTACTATGTCTGATCTCAACATCTAAAAGAACGCTTGTATAGAAATAGTCTTCATTTTATCTGAGACATAATACAAACTTATTTACTTTACTTTTTATGAAGCACATTCAAAAACAAACAAACAAAAAAGACAGGGAATGCAATCAGAAAGGAAAGACTGTTTTTAAAAACAAGCATTTCATGCTCTTGTTTTTCAGAAACAGGAGCTGATAAATTCCCTAACATCCACAGTGTTTTCATTTACTCTGCCTGTCTTTATGTTGCTGGAACATTTCTGAAAGACAATGATGACACCACGCATTCATAAAGCAAGGAGTATTACTACAACATCAAGGCACAATGTGAAACAAAACTAATTAAAAAAAACAAAACAGGAAAAAAAAGAAAAAAGAAGCTACCTATGATTCTGGATTTAGCCAAAGTGCTAGCGCTTTCTTGAAAAGTAAGTTAGTCTCATTGTCAGAGAAGACTGTCATTATATGTGGTGACTCAACAAGCAAACATAAAGAGTTTGCCGTCTGGTGCAGTGAAGCAGTGATTGGAAACTTGCATTTGAAACAAAGTGCTGGCTTTTCTGAAGACTTATGTAGAAATACTTTCAAAAAGCCCCTTTCTGGTTGTGAGGAAAATAGTACGGAGGCCTTATTTTCAAAAACAAAAACAAAAATCTGGAATATAAGGCAGATTTCCACAAAAAAAAAAAAGTAAAAACAAACAAGAGGGCATAGATGCAATCATTGGGAAATTTTCATGCACGCTTAATATGTTATTACATATGTTTATATAAAAACACATCTATATGTGCTTTCTGGACTGTGATAAGTGATGTTTTATAGCCTGTTGTATAGAAAATGCAAACTATATCTGCTCTTCAGCCATTTTTGGTAAACTCAATGTTATAAGTGTTGCTAGGTATAGAGAGTTTTATGACATCTGGAGCAACAGACATACTTTAGTTTTTTTGCAGCCATTATAAATTGTCCCTGACTTCTTCCCCTTTTTTTTTTTTTTTTTTAATTTACAGTGTAGTGGTTATACTAAGGGGGATGTGTATGAATGTATATAAGAGTCAGCTAATTTTTTTCTTACCTGTACAGCCTCTATTCTGTTGCAATTAAGTTTTAGTAGTTTGTATGAAAGAAGTGAACTAGAAAGCAAAAATATATCTCTACTGTAATTTGTCTTCTCCCTCCTGTCCCCATCTCTTGCTCCTGATATGCATCAATGAAGTTGATCAGAATGGCCAATTTTCCTAGAAATACACATCCATTAATTAGGTAAATATTTAGTGACTTAAACTGGCCTTCGGCTTCCAGTCAAAGCTTCACTATTGGAGAGCATGGTTTGCCTTACAGAAACCTTGTTCTTAAGACATTATGAGAATGATGAGTTTCTTGGGAATCTTAGGAAGTATCATATGGTGTTTATCTGGCATTCAGTTATATGAACGACAGCTACTACAACATTGGGTGGTAAAAGATCTAAAAAGACCCACTTTAATTATCCAGGCTGATTCTACTGCAGAATTTACCCCTTTCTCCAAAAAGGAAATAATCTTGAGGTGCACGGTAGTATTTTTCAATGGTGGGCATTTTGACATATGAAAAAGTATTTTTAGCTAAGTTGATTGTGTAGTATTGCAAGACATCATAACCAGACAAATATGAGTTCATCGTGTTTTAAAGTAACGCATAGCTTTTCTTGCATATAAAACATTAATGCATTTTAGTTAAACATATTAAATATAATGCTGTAATTTACACATTAAGTTTTTTTTTTCTAGTATTATTTCATTAGGTTCACAGCAATAAATCATAGCGTAACATTTTATTTACACGGAAGTTCAAAGGAAATACATTAGACAGAAAGAGGGTAGTTCAATAGAAATCAACCAAATCATTGGAAGGCCTCCTGGGAGGGATATACATGTTCACAGTTTACAGACAGGAAGGAGAAATTTAAAATTAGCTTTAAACAGCAGGCACAAAACATTTTGTTGTGTGTTATTCACTGTAGAGGATGAAAAAGGCTGGAAACTGGTACAGCTATCTATCTGGGAGTCAGAGCACTTTAAAAATACATGTAGCTGACATGAAAACACCTCTCTTGAAGGCTGCCAACTACATCGAGGTGTGTCATGTTGCATTTGTAAAACAACTTCTTATTTTCATTAGCATTTACACAGCAATGAGAACAGGTTCACAAAATCCATCTGATGTTCATTTCTTAGATTGTGGTTCACCTGTGGCATTCATAATTTCTCCCACCTTTACAAGACAGCTGTACTCAGGGAATGGCAGGGTCAGGTATACCGGAGGTCATTGCTGGAAGCAAGAGACTTCAGCTAGAGAGGGGAAAGAAGAAGTTGAAAGCCAGGTGGTGTTCAGATTTCAGTGCTTGAAGATATGTAGAAGAACAAGAATAATCTGATGACAGGAGACTGGATATGACAGAACATGGTTTGGGCAAGATGAAATGGTCTTTTCTGCTTGGTATTGATTGCATTAATGAAATAGCATGGTCATGTCAACTTCCAGGCAGTTTGGTAGATTAATCTTTAACTAAATCCACACATCAAGGAAAAAAAGATCTGCTACTACTATAATAAGCAAAGATGATTTTAACACTGTTTCTGAAGGTTCTCCTTTTTCCTCTTTAATTTCATAATTTAACAAAAAACAAATATAGATGTATCAGAAGTGCCAGCAAGTGGATTTAAAATTCCTTTTTGTTTAAAAACAGCAGCAACAAACAAACAAACAGACATAAACCAACTACCTAACATAAAATTGGATCCTTTCTCTATAATAACCTAATTTGTTTGACTGAGATGGCTTCATTTCTATGACTGTATTGTGTTGCCTTTTTTAACAAAACACTAAATAACGTGTGAAACTTTCAACCCTAAGACATCAAAGAGAGGCCCAATGCCCCTAACCTTATAGTGCTTTCTGTGATAGATATTTACGATTTTTTTATTTGTTGCAAGGCCAATTTATTCATTATTGGAAATGCTAAGCAAGTGGAATTTACTGTTTTGTTAATAAAAATGTTTCTTAATACAGATGCTGGCTTGTTTCTTCTCTTGCTCTTAGATTCGGAGTATCTGTTCATCTTAAAGCAGTGAAAAAAAAAATGGTAAATTGGTATGAAGTTACAGAAATTCATGTCAGGAAAAAGTGACCTGAGAGTTCTTTGAACACTTAAGTGAAAACCTTCTACAAGTCTTCTGTTCAACTGCCCCCGTTAGAAAAGTATAAATTACACTAATGCATTGGTTGGTTTTGCATAGAGTTACTGCATTTGAAATTTTCTAGGTTTTGGGTGGGTTTTTTTTAAATCAAGAAATTAAAACTTGATGTTCCCCTCCCCCTATGAATGAAAAAAAAAATTCCTTCCTTTCCCACCACTTTTTTTTTCTGGTGGAAAGAAGATGGCAGAAGGTAAGGTAATGGGATGAAAAGTTAAAACAGAAAATATTTTCTCTTGTCTAGAAAATGGTTTAAAAATTAATGGAAAATGAACATATTTCAGGCCATTAAAAACATTCCTAGATAATAATTACAAAATTTCAACCAGAGCTAATCCATTACATAACTACTTTCCTATTTAGCATGGCATTTAAATTCCTGGGTAACTTCAAGCAAACATCTAATCCTATTGATTTAAGCAAGTGTCTAAAGTTGCCTAAATGTATTGCTGAATAGGACGGAGTTAAGCTTTTGGATCTAAACTCCAAATAGAATTTAAGTATGTATCTTCTTTAATCACATCAGTAGCTTCTCTGACTTCAATGGGATTTATTCATCTGCTTAATTAGGTATAGACTGAAGTATTTTAGATAATTTGAGTTTAGAAATATCTGGAGAAAACAGCCCCTATCTTCCATTGGTATAAAACAGTTTCAAGTTAAACTTACATTCTAAACAGCTTTATACTGGGATTAGCACTTATGTATGTGTGTGTGTTTTTAAATAAATACTGAACATTCCATTTAGGAAAATGCTTTATACACATTTAAAGGAGCTATAACAATACTGATTTTTTTCTACAACAAAACCCCACATTTAATTATACACTTTTTAATTCTACATTGTATTTTTTTTTTCTTACATCTATACTGTGCTCTACCTTTTTCCAAAATCCTAATGGCCTCTCAGAAGCTGCATCATCCATCATCAGCTAACTGCTTTAAGTGGTGGCCTCCATAATCAATCATCACTGTGGCCAACTAGCTAAAAATCCCTCACAAGATGTGGAAAAAGAGAAAAAACTAAGTAACTCCCCCAAAAGCAACTTAGAATAAGGAGCACACATGTAGCCTGTAAATGACAACTGTGTTTGTTAATTCCTCCAATATGACTTCAAGCCTTAGAGTTCAACAAAACAATTTTAAATTGGGTATCTAGGTATGATTTTCATATTGATTATAGACCTTTGCTTCCAAGTTCAGTACAGTCTGGTTTAGAGCTGCTTGGAAGCATTGTCCTGGGGTAAGCCAGATTTGTCAGTACAGTTTTATTTGGAATGAAGGCTATTTGCTTTATCCCAAAACCCCCACTTTGTTAGAACCTGTAAGAATTTCAATGTTAAAATGTTTCTGGCCCTCATGGGAATGGGGAGGAAGAGAAATCCACACTGCATTTAAATCAATTTGTGTATTGATGAATGCTTGGGGATGATAAAATTGCTTGCCTGCCAGCCTCCGATTTGTCTGGATGGTATATTCGTCCTTTGGTTGGTCATCGCTTTCCATGAAACCAGAAGTATCCCCCATGGGTTAAGCTTCGAGCTAGAAATTCCAGAAAAGAAAAAGAAAAAAAAAAAAAAAGAAGTCACTGATACAGGTCTGCTCAGTTTTGTGAGGAGCAGAGCCAGAAGTCACCCAGTCCTTTACCATCTTACTTTGAAGGCTTCTTCTTACTCAAGGTCTTCAATAGACTTCAGCTATCAACTTTGACTTCTGGAAGCGAAAGTCTGACCCCTCACCTTTCTCAGTTGCTACCATGAAAATATCTTCATTTGTTGTTCAGAATAAGCAGATTTCCCTATGACAGTGCTCCTCCAGTGGGGCTGAATTGTGGTAGAGTTTGGGTTTTTTAAAAGACAAAACATGGTGACGTAAGGGATAGAGTTATTTCAAAGAGTGTAGGATTCTCAGTGAGTAAATTGCCTTTAGGGACAGTAATTTCATGCTGGCGTACACTTGAGAGGTTTAAAAATCCAGGCCAGTAATCCTCAACAACATCCTTTCGGTAAACAATAAAGACATTAGCTCGTTTGTCAGCGAGCGCAGGAACCGACAACATGGCTATCAAAATGTGAATGCGTCGGTCTGGTTGCAGCAAATAACACAGGAAAATGGAATTTGGGCAGCCAAAAATAACCGCTGGCGCGTTGGCTGGACTCTTATGAGTGGGTCTGATTACAAGCCACTAAGCATTTATTGGATGATAAATAGCAAAATACTTTTGTTAGTTGTAGTTTGGGATGCAGCAGGCTGACAAAACGCAGGCAAGGCCTGTGCGGCCGCATCGTTTTTTTCAGGCTGGGGGGCCCGGCTGCTGTCAAGGCACCCTCCAGTCGGGGGGACTGGGCAGGTTTTACACAAACACCTGCTGCATGCCAGCTGATCGGCTGTTTCCAGATAAAACTTCCTTTTCCCTTTGAAATTAACATAAACTTTCTGGGAAAAGTATGGCGGGTTGCTTAGGGAGGCAAATTAGGTGGCTCCCAAAATGTGTGGCAGTGCAGCCTGCACGATACGGAACAGAAACCAGAGTCAGTGGGTAGGGGCAGGCTGAGGGAGAAACCTCCATCCCGCTCGGGAGAGCCCTGGCCTCAGGCACAGTGGCTGAACGTGGTCCAGAAATGAAAGATGCCACCTCATGCTGGTGGCAACCGCTGGGTGCAGCAGACGCCTGAGCTTGGCAGCGGTTTTGTGCTCCCCGTGCACAGCGATGGCAGCCGAGGGCAGGGCACTGGGCGAGGTGCATGGGGAAACCTTGTACACCAGGATGGGCTCAGCTTGTGCTCGGGGGAAGGACAGCAAGGGCCAGGACATGGGGAAGGGCATATGGTGCCTGATGTTGTCCCTAAAGGGCTGCCCTTGCTTTCACTCCCTCTAGGCCCGGAGTGCATACTCTGCCGAAAGGGGGGGTCAGTGCGTGGTGGGACCCTGTGGTCCCAGGGCCATTTTCGAGTCAGCTGCAAGCAGGGGACAGTGGGCGGTGTCCAGCCAGGGTGTGGTTGTGTGTGGCCCCTCCGGCCAATGCTTGAGACAAGGCTGTTGATGTACGAGCATCTCCCTTTGGGTTGTTTGGTTTTTTCTTTTTTTTTTAAGCTCCTGCAGCTCCCACAGCCGTGGCAGGGCTGAGTCCCTCAGAGCCGCATTACCCCAGCAAGCATGGTGTTTCAGGAGTCGGTACAACCCCGTGAGGATGGGTGGGCGTGAGGAGAGAAGACGCAAGAGCCAAGCCCCCTGGTCCACTGTGCGTACAGAAATGGAGGGAAAATCAGCTGTGAGGGTCTCACAACCAGGACTGGGCAGGGAACTTGCCCCGAGGCTCCTGGCTTAGTGAAGCTGAGGTGGGTTTTGGTGGGACCAGGCCCAGGTTTTTCTTAGCTGCCAAATCCCTCAAAGAAAAAAAAAAAAGTTTTCTTAGAGAGTTTAGGAATTTAAGTAGGAGTTAGTTTAGGGTTCCTTTAGAGCTTTACTTGCCAGTGCTTCATGCCAGAGAGGAGAAGTTCAGGCTTTCTGTGCCTGGGGAAGGAGACTAGGCAGCAAAAGCCACCCAGGTGACTGCATCCCACAGGCAGATGCAGGTATCCCTAATTTTCTGGGACACCAGATCTCAAAGATTTGGACCAGAAAATTGGCTGAGGGTGAACTCCAGCAACCCACACTGTTAAACACAGGGAGAGGGAAGGGCTTCAGCACAAGGAGAGGTAAAAACCTTAAGGAAGAAAAAAATAAAACAAACAGACACACACCCTCAACTCCCCTGGGAAATCCCATCCTATCCACCACTGTCTGCTACTCAGCTTTTCAGGCTTACAGGTGGGTTTTATTCCTTGCTGATTATAGGTGGAGAGGTAGCAGGCTTGTTACATCTGCCTGTTAGTCTCACCTGGAAGAAGGGTTGTCCTGCTAGCAAATGCAGAGCTGGCTGTAGTTACCAGACCCTTCACACCTCGTGTGAGCTAGTTGTACACAGATTTTCCTTTAGATTTGGGCATTGCTGGCAACCAATACAAAGCAAAGAGTCACATCAGGGCAGAATTTAAAGGCTGGAACCCCTTTTTCCTTTGCCTTCTGAGTTTTTACTGACTTCTACTTGACTTACAGGGGAGGTCTAAGGTACAGGACAAGAATGTACTCCAGTGAGAGAGAGAGAGAAAAAAAAAAAAAAAGGCAAGCAGGCTTTGTCTTATGCTGTCCAGAAAATCTTCATTTAGTAAGCAGAAGAATTTCAGGTAATTAATTTATTTAAATCTTGGTTTGTTGATGGATGGTGCTTGGGAAAGGCAAGTTTATGCTCAGCTTTCCTGAAGGTTAAGTTTGTTTGGAAGCTCGTTTATACCTGCAGGCTCTTTTTAGGGAAGTCTTTCAAAATGCTGATAGTACAAATGTAGCAGTTGTTACCTGGACCAGTTTCTCATTTATTTTAATAGCTTTGCCTAAGTAAGGATTGGAAGATTTCACTCAAAGTTAAGGCTATATCTGCACCAGTAAGAGTAAGTTCATAGGGCAAAGCAGTTGGTGCTAAGAACCTGACCTCCATGTTGCATTTCAGGTTTTTCTTTGAGGCAGTTGCAGTCTGGTCCTATGGACTGAATGCCAGTCAGTGGTTAGGTGACGTTAGGTGTGTTCATGGAGCTCATATTATTCAACCTGGAAAGTGTCCAGTTCCTCCATGCAGAGTGCTTTAAGTTAATTGAAGTGTAGTAAGTGGGAACAGCTGGAGTTGCTTCAGAACTGTACTCCTGATCTTGAATAAAACTATTTTGTTGAAACAGCCTTTATGTTGCTACATGCAAGTGTGCTTGTAACAATTCATTATAATAAAACTAGGGTATTTTTCATATGAAGTACCCAGACCCAAATGAAAATTGCAGCTACACCTTAATGCCTTCCTGATATTTTTACAGGGCTTGGTGTCCCTGCAATTCTGGCCCTCATCTTCCCTTGTAATCACCATCTCTGCTTCCTAGTATCTCCTCTACCCTTTTCTTTAAACCTAAAGAAACAATGGTTTGACAGACTTGTTTCCTTTGAATAGGTTGAGATAAATACAGAAGTATTTTTAGATAGGCACTGTATGAGGAAGCTGTGTTACCAGCACTGAGATTACCAACAGTGCAATTGCTAACTTGTAGAAATAAGCTGTAAGCCAAGCTGCTGCGGCTGGAGCTCTAGATGGAGTAGGTGAACTGGAAGAGGCAGAACTGTCCTGAACAACCCTGCTCTTTGGGAAACTCTACATCCAGATTTTGCAACACAGATCTGCTTTTAACCAAAGTTTTGACAGTCTTCTCTAACCTAGTTCTCACCAAAATCAATTATTTCCTGTAAGGGAATTAATAGTAATAAGTTTCCTGATTTAGTCAGTATTAAAAATATCATGAGAAACCACAAGAGATTGGGGCTACATTTTGAGAGCGTTCCTTGTATCTTCTGCAGACAGGAAAGCTGCCATTTCCATTAAGACTGAAACTTCATTGCTGCTTTTAACTACAGAGCGATTACACTTCCCTCTAGCATACTGCATGTTATTATGAGCATTTCATACAAGAGTTCTGAATAGTCGTCATTAATTCTTTTAGATTTCTAAGTGTTAGGCATCAAAGACTGATGATACAGACTGACGATAAAAGATTTCTAATTCTAAATTCTTGTAAATGACCATATTTGTGTTTAAGTGGCTGATTGTAAGTTTTGCCTAAGTTCCAAAAATTGTCTTGATATGCCTATTTTTATTATTATTACACTTTAGCAAAAGTTGATTGCTAAATATAGAAAGAAACATTCTCTAACATAAGCTTGTTCAGAAACAGTTTGGTTTCAGTTGAGAACACTTCAACTTGGCAACAAAAATATGACTGAGTTTTTAGACATATTAAGTGAGCTCTTGGTGTCATCTAAGCTAATTTAGAAATTTTAGAGACTTCAAATGCAAAAATAAACTTAGAATTTTTATTGATCTGAGTCTTAATGGGAGTTACCACACATCCTGTGTCAAGGTTTCAGTGTGTATGAATAAAGTTGTGGCAACGGTCTGGTGCCTAATCTCGCCTACTGCCTTTCTTGAAGGCACCTTTAGCAGACCTGCATGTGAGCATGGTCTTTGCCTGTTATGCTGCTCTGCTCCCCACGTGAAAACTTTCAGCCATTACCTGTCCATGGGAAACATTATACAGACACTGCTGTGCACCAGCAAAGTCCCTGTCTCAAAAGCAGAGCTTGGCATTTATATATACTCTCCCTGAGGCAAAACTCCCATTAACTTCAGCGTGAGCAGCAATTTCATCCTGAGTATGTAGCACCCCAAATAAATCAGTATATTAAAAAATGCTACAGAAAGCAGATTAAGAGGAAGAACGCAGCCCTACACAAACATCCTGAATACGGAAAAACCAATCCAAAGAACCTAAAACCAATCTGATTTCCTAAAAGGGACAATAGGCTGATGTGGATACATAAAGTACTTTTGCAAAGTCTTTAATGGCCTTTCATGACTTCCTTTTAGTTCAGCAGACTGGTGAGATGTGAAAGTCCTGATGTTGCAGCAATAAATAATGCATCCTAACAAAATGGGGATTGTACAAACAGGACGCTTCAATTTTCAAAATTGTGTTCAAAAATTGTGCAGATGCTATGTAATGAAAGTGGAATATAGATCTAACAGTTGGACTTTGTGATAATAGGATAGAACAGCAAAATGATGAAGGTCACCAGCCACAGTAGTTGCAATCGTCTGTGAAAATAAGCTGTGCCAAATAGCTCTGAATATCCCTGATCAACAGTGAGATTTTGCTTTTGTTGTACCCTTGTAAGGCCCTCAGTTCTGAAAACATTTTGGTGACGTTTGCAATGCTCTGCTATGACTGGTAGGTAGGGAGATAAGACAGCCTAGGATTTGTAGTGGTGTGGCTGTAGTAGCCCTGAGCTCGATGTAGGTTAGCTGTTTCGTCAGCTAACAAGCTTCTCCCACAGCTCTGTGGTGCTGCAGACATGCAGCTGTCGATGCTTCAGCTGGAAGTTCAACATCAGTTCAATACCTCCATGCAAGCTGCAGTGGAGACACTCAGGCCTGTTTCTGTACTCCCCGGGCAGAAGACTCACAATCGTATCGGGTGATGCACCATGCCTGCCAAACCTGGCCTGTGGGGTGTGGTGGAGGGGAGCCAGGGTCTGCCAAAGGGAGAAAGGCAGAACTCCTTTGGAAACAACAGCAAAGCACTAGCAATTTCATTCTTGTGGGGCACATTCAGTCTCTGCTGTGGGGTGGTCCCAGGGCTCTACTTGAATTTGATTCATGAAGTCTCATCTTCCTTCAGATGCTTACTGAATACTGTCAGCTGGAGCTCCTTTGTTGAACAGGCACATTTCTTTACTACTCCCACTATCATCCACCAGGAATTTTTGAAATGCAGAGAAGTGCTTTTGCCACTGCATATGCTTTTCCCTTACAGATTTTTTGGGTTGGTTTTTTTTTTTTCTGAGGCTGGGAAAGAACAATCAAATTATATCAATTCTGAGTTAAGTCATAATCATCTTTCAAATTCTTATATGATGCAAACACTTAGGTTTCAAATAATTGAGCATTAGAATGGTAAATCATTTTAATTGGAGTTTTAAAATAATTTGTGAAAAATTATACAAAAGGCCCATTTAAAAAAAGAAAAGTAACAACAAACATAATACTGTTAAGTCTTTCTGTTGCTACAGCGATGTCCATTCCAAGTACATGAACCAGACTACAAAGCCAAAGACTTTCATTAAAATAAGAGTATTTACAACATATGAAATGTTGGTGTCAGTAGGGGGAGAGAAAGTCTCTTCTTCCAAGATTTTTGTCCAGGCTAAAAATTGGATGATTGTCTAGATTAATTTCAGCAGCATATTGTCATTGTTGAATATGATTTTGCCATTTAGAGATCTTTTGTTTTCCTAATATACCGATACCCATGTAAGTATAAATATGGAAAGAAACCATAATTTCTAAAGCATCTACTGTTCAAACTGATCTTGCTTTCTGTACAAGCATATGTCTGTCTAAGGACATGCAAGCCCACTTGTACATACAAGTGTAATCGTAGCCATGCTGGTATGTTCAGTGGGAGAAAGGAAGAGGAGAACCACACTGTAGTAAATACTTAGGTATTTACTTAAAATTTAAGTTTGAGCTTGCACATTTCAATAATGGGAAACTTCTTGACTATCCAGTTTTCCAGTGTATGCAGTAGGAAATGAAAGTAGGAATGAATGGAAGATGTTCTTGATTAACAAAACTCCAGTTACGAGCAAATGTTTATATCCATCGCTGGACCACCTCCAGCCATCACAGAGGTAGATAGTACTGTGTCAGGGTGGTCCAGGATATGTGTCCTCAGGTTAGCCCATGGATATATAGCAGATGCAACTTTACAGAAGTTAGTTGGTTGGATTCTAGCCTTGCTCAGAAGCATTTTATGTCAGCATAACTCTGTAGACTTCGTTGCAATTTTTTGTGATTGTATCAACACAAAACTGAGCCCAGCAGTATATGTCCATGTCACTGGGATTTACAGTTCAGACCTTCCTTCAACCTTGTACAATGGAGAAAGCCCTGCTTTCTCATATTTTTATTCCAAAGGGAACGTTAAAGTTCCATTGTTACAGCACTACAACACAAAGAGCTATAGATGTAATCAAAAGAGTCTTTTATCTTTTTTTTTTTTTTTTACATTATTAAAAAAATCAGCAGTTCTGCAGCACTGATCCTTGAAGGTATATAGCACTTCTTTGTTGCTACAGCAACAGACAGCACTGACAGTACCAAGTTACAGATGAACTGGGTCCTTTTGCAAGACCAGATCAGAACTAAAATGGTTGTGATAAATCTGCTGTATGTAAAATTGGTGGGATTAAGAGGTAAATAGGACAAATACAATGTAGGAAAGTACCTTGTTTTACGTAGAAGCTTCTGTGGTGCTTCACAACCCCTTAAGTCAAAACAGGTGGGAATATGTACCAAATCTTCAGCAATTAAATCAGTCCTCCTAGTTTTGTTTTGCACTGTTCCACAAAGGGTTGGCCTGTCTCTTGTTTAGGGAATGAGGCAGATCTCTAAGCAAGGGGTAGCAGGTAACTGTTTTCACAGTAGAAAGAGCTGTGCCTAAGGGAAGGACAGGACTTTCCCAAGGGTCTTGATGTAAAAAACATAATGTAAAATGCCTCATCTTGGATCAGCTGCTTCCTGCCAAAGCAGACCTGCTCTGCCTTTTTCTCTGCTTCCTTTGGGGACATGTGTAAAAGACACAAGGTATATAGGGGAAAGAGGGCATTCTCACCTTTCTCTTTTCTCCTTGCCCTTCAGTTCTCCTCCTCCCTCTATGAAAGAGACGGGATCTCTATTCTTGCTAAGGCACCCTCAGAATAAATACTGGATTTGAGTTATTTCAAACCCTGAGCCCATATAGACACCTTAATGCAGTCCAGCTTTCAAAAGCACACAGTGGTGTGAGCTATTATGTGCTGAGCTATTTAGAAAAGCTGACCGTAAGTTCTATTTTATTTACTAAGACCCAGTCTGCACTAGCGTTTGTGATGCAGAAATACTTTCATAAATTGTGCCAACACATTTCCTAGCAGAGGAGCTGCTTATACTGGGCAAAATGTGCTTGTGGCGAGAAAGGTTAAAAAGAAATGAGGGATAAAATAACAAGTACAAAGCATTATATTACAGTAACTATCTAATTTAGCTTCAGTTGCTGATACTGGGGCTTCTTCTCCCCCTCTGTCTTCATCTGTACAGGGTGAGAAAGGAGCATATCCCTAGAACAATACTGCTCTGTCAAGGACAGTTTAATATTGGCTTTGCCTAAGCAAAAGCAGGATGAAAGCTAGCAGAGCAGCTATGAAGAACTAAATTACTGAAGTACAATGCCAGTCTGTGTTGGAGTAAGGCCACAGGATGGGTTTGAGTTACAGAAGCTCATTAAAGCTATTATGTATTAACTGAGCCACTGTATCTACATGTGTGCATGCCCTGAGATTGCCTGAAGAGTTGTGTGTCTTAGCTTAAGCAATAATGAATGAGGCTGAGGCTCATGGATTTTGCCTTGAGTTCAGGGGAAAAAAACCCACCCTGTGATGGAGAATGATGCCAGCTGAGGAGACAGGTGGTAACTTGTTAAGCTATCCTGACTCATCTATGTTAAATCTTCTGCCGGCACCCTTAGCTGCTGCTAACTAGACTTTTAGGCAGATAAAGAAATAAATGCAGAGAATGTATGAGAAAAATGTCTAGCTTTCCAAACAGACTTAGTTACTCGAAAACATGCCTGGAAAAAAAATCCTCAGTTAAGATAGAGCCCTAAATAATTTACTAACTTTTTAAAGTTTTACACTTTCTGTCATTGATTTCTTACTGTCTCTCATATTTGTCATTATATGGCATATTATTGAATTACTGACTCTTGCCAAACTGAAATAAACTAGTCAGTTCTGTGTGTTCTTAAAGAACAACAGAAAAACAGAAAGAGGCTGATCTCTCCATTATTTCAGTCATAGAGTTCAACCATGATTTCTTTGTACTTTCAAACTGTTGCTAGTTATTAAAATGAATATTCAGGTCTTGAATACCTCCAGTTTTCATTCAGTTGTCAGAGTACTTACAAATTGAAACCATTCCATGCTATAAGGTCCTTAAAAACATGGAAATAAACACACGGATTTTTGAAAAGTAGATTAGGATTAATTTCACCTAAATTCTCTGTATATTTAAATATCTACATTACAAAAGTCTAATCTAGATTCTTTTATAGTCATCTGATAGATATAAGCCATTTCAGAGGGTAATATATAAATAATTTTATATGTTTGCTTTGGGAAAAACTAAATTCTGCTCTCTACTGCCTCTTGAGAGAGTCTAGACAGCTCACATTACAGGGTTTTTGCTTTTTTCTTTTTTCAGTTAAAAAAACCTACTCAATTGCAGCAAGATTTTTGCATATATCCAGCATCTTCTGTCTGGAAAGTCTTCCATGATTAATACATAACCTAAGCTGAACTAGGAAAATAATTTGTCTCCTATTTTATTTGAGGCACAGAGGCTACTTCACCCTTTCTTGTAGATACGCTCATCAAAGGGGCATTCCCTCAAACAATGAAAATGCTTAGACCTATGAATATCCTTAACTCCCTTATCCCCCTGCGTGGCCAGAATTTAGCTGGAGGCTATTGGCCAATTCGATGGGGATCCTAAAGCCCCTCTCTGCACCCATTCTGGTGACTGTCCCTGGTTCCCATGTCCTAGTCTTTGGCCCCTTCCTGATGCTCCTGCTCTCCATCTGTCTTTCCTCATTCACACTCCCTTCATTAGAGAGTTCTTGGTAGTGACCGAGGTAGGAGATGTGGCTGCTGCAGAAAGAAACCATTCAATAGCTATGTAAAGAGTGCTTAGGCCCAGAAAAAGTGTCCACACTGTGTCATTGTGTTTTGCCTGAAGGAAGCCTATTGCAGAGCAGGTCGTTATATGCAAGTTTCCTGAGCCTTAATCTTAAGTCCCATAAACCTGCCCCTTCCTATGTATTGTGACTACATGGCAAAATACTGGTATGTACAGAACAACAGCCAGTCTTCTGAAGAGCAGAAAGGCAACAAAAAAACCCTAAGTCTATTTCTTGTGCACGGAAATTGTGAACACATACAGCCTGTAATCCCAAGACTGATTTAAACCGGAAAGTTCATGAGGCCTTGATCAAAACAAACAGCATTTCATTCATTGAGCAGCATTACTGGAATGCATTGAACTGCCGTTTATCTGATTATGGCAGCATCTGGATTAAACATTCTGGCCTTGAACATTTAGGATGTTAGAGATGGGGGGGAAAAGGCAGAGACAACACCCAGTAGGATACAGAGTGCTGGATTGCTTTCTGTATTCCCCTCTTTTCCTCCCATTTTTAGAGCTGCTTCTCTTCTGAGCTTAAAATATTAATGACTACAAGCTCTTCTGCATAACAGTAAATCTGCAGACGGAAAACAACGTATATACGCTTATGTCGGTTATACCTTGTTCCATTCAGTAAACTACTGTTTTAAGCATAACCAACTTAAATGTATCTGCAATAAACCTTTTCAGTGGTTAGGTTGTTTTCACTTAGTTTTAAGCATTCCTGCATTATAGAACAACCTTTTGTTCTTCTGTTCTATAAATACCTCATTCATGTCTTTGTATTATCTATTGCTGTTTAGCTCTTAAAGAAGGAAAATGAAACAGATCTAGTGAAACTTACATTTGCAAAGTAAATAAACATTTATTGTGCATTTCTTCCTCAAAATTTATGGGCTACTTGAATGTAATTAGTAGACAAGATAATTTTCCAGGTCTTAGTTTAAAAAAAAAAAAGCCTGACAATTGCAAATAGATCTTTTTAGAGAAAGGTGGGAGTCATAACTTTTCTACTACCCCTTCCACTAATAATATTGGCTATGAAGGTAAATGTGTCTGGCATTTAGCAGTAGCATAATATGATTAGTGATATCCTTTAAACTCCCATCCATAAAAAGCAAATGGGATAAGTGAATTCCCACAGTACTTCCTGGAGGAGAAAGGTCTTAGGTCTCCACTCGCAAGTGTAGACCACACAGCTCTAATTTTGATTTCACACTGGTTTAAATCACCAGGTCGCTTTACAAGGTAGCTTATTCTTGTCTCTTTCAACACCCCTAGCTTGACTGGCCGTTTGACCTCATTTGCCATTTCTAGATCCCTCAAAACTGGAGTCATCTCCTCTGCTGACCTAGCTACCTTGACCTCTCCTGACCTGGTGTCCACCCCTGCATCTGCTCTTGTCCTAGTGCCCAGCCAACACCACCCTGTTGCATCACGCTCTTCTGAAACTTTTGACACACACGAACTGCAGTGAAACAGCCAAGTGACAGCTCTTACCAAACATACCTACCCAAAGTGTCCTAGATAGGCATCTTTCTCACTACTCCAGAGAGCATATCTGATTCAGCTGATGAAACTACACAAGAACAAATGAGCTCACAGAAATTTGAGACCAATTTTGGCTCCAGTTCTCTCTGCAGCTTCTCTTGTCTTGACTGATTGATTGATTGAGTCATCATTAACAGCCTGAACCTTTGAATGAAACCAGTGGGAGTCTTACCATTTTTACCAGCAAGAACAGGCTGCTACATAAGTTTCCCACATGAAAGTACAATTCACTAACATGTAAAAGGGTAAAAAAAAAAATATCTAAAAGACTGAGATCACAGCTCATAAGTCAACTTAGTATAGAAATCTTGCACTGAGGCAACTGTTTGAGTACAATACAAAAAATCTGTGGATGGTTTTTCGTTGTTTTACATCCTGATTTCAGTTTGTCTGACTTTATTTTTTTTGCTTGATAAGGTATGTGTGGATGTAGGCAGAGGTGCTTTTGGTGTATCTTGAGAACTACTGCATCCCTCCATGTTTTTCCTCCTATGGTCTGTCTCCTTTCTCACCCTCCCCACCATCTCATGTGGCACGGTTTTCCTTGGGATCACTGAGGACATCTTCCCAGGTAGCCACCAGCACTGTGATTTAATTGTCAGTCTGTGGGGTGTCTGTGGAGAGATGCGTAGTGTGTGGGAGCAAGCACTGGGTGAGCTGTAACAGAATCACTGAAAATACAACCTGAACCTCCCACCTGTCAGAGAAGGGACCTACCAGTAGGTTACTGAGGCAGCCTGACCAACTTAAGCATGATGTATTTGTTTTAACCCCTAAAATCCCAGACTAGACTTGAACAGAACAGCAGACTTTTACAAAGGCCCTTGGGAATGCACTTGGTGTCCTATGTTATACTTGAGTGAGCATCATAATTTCTTGGTCATAATATCAAGGAAAGATATAATTAGATTTATATTTATGTGCTTTTTGCAACCTATAGGGTTATTTTCTGTTTATGCTATTACTGCTTTGGGAGTACAAACAAAACTGATGAACACATTATTATACCTTTATGAGGGCAAGTTATTCAATGCATGAACGTTAGTGACACTTTCAGCACTGTGCTCACGATGCTTATTCTGATCAGAATGGTTTAAATAATACATGAACTCATGCATATACATATTGCAGCTCAGCTCTTTCATTAGGAGCCTTGCTAAATTCTCTCAGCTAGTCCTCCCGAGCGCTCACATGTTTTCAGGGTGAAAGTCCTTTTATTTGTAGCAGGCAGGTTGCAAAATCTTGCTGAGATATCATTTTAAATTTGTTTGGCTGTGCAACCTAGTTTAACAAGGGCAACTTGCAGTTTTTGCTTTTGCTATTCTTCCTGGGAGAAAAAAGAAGCTTATGTGAAGTGTTTTAATGTATGAAAAAAACATTTGAAAGGAAAAGTGGAAAATTGGATTTGGTAATTAAGATTTTGTGTTGGGACTGCAGTGGTCTCAGTTCAGTTCCCTAGAGTTTCTATATGACCTTGAGCAAGTCACGCTAATCTTTCCAAGTCTCTGTAAAGTGGAGTAACACTTCCTTCTTTTCTTCCCGCTATGTCTTGTCTGTTTGGCTCAGGTACAGATTCTCTTTCAGTGTGTTTATACAGTGCCCATCATACTATGGCTTCAAACGTATCTGGGAATTTTTATACAAATCACGTTACTAGTAAGGAAAATGCTTACGAATTTATATCTTTGGTGTTCCAATTCAGGATAATAACTTTAAACAAATATGTTGAAGAATGTGTATTTTTAGAGAAAGCACCTGCTCCCAGTGTTCTTGGGCAGAAAAGCAAGATTCTGTGTTGAGAGCAGGATGGGATCTGTGCATTAAATACAGCTGGCACAGAGGAATGAATCCATCTTTCGTGCCTGCTCTAGGCTCTGTGTACTTTGGAAGTGCTGCAAGAGAGTGAGGAGAAATTCTAGAGAGAGCCCTGATGTATGGCAACAGAGCAGGACTTGGAAGTGGTAAGAGACAGTGAGGAATGCATACCGAGGATCCCTACTGGGAGAAGTTACAGTTGGGTATGTGTCTTATTTGTAAAGGAGCATAGGCTTGTGTGGCTCTGTTTTGCAGGAAAGTACCTGCCCTCAGTGTCTGCAACGCTTCCTGCACCGAACCTAAATATACAGCTTTGCATTGGAATGGCTGTGAGGATTTCTCCTTCCTTCCTGCAAACCACTGCCTGGTAGTTCTGCTGAAATAAAATGGAAGTGTCTGAAACAAACCAAACACAGCTCCCCACCCCAGCCAAATCAAATTACTTTAATGAAATAGAATGTTAAATCATGGATCATATACCGGCACCTCTCAGACCAGAACATTGGGGGCTGCTAATGAAGCACTACTGTTCATCACCTGGTACGCGTGCTTAGCTTCTTCAGTTCAAGGCAGTCCGTGCTGCTCACTTGCAGAAATGGTGCTGTGATCTCAGAAGTCCTTCGGGGTCTGCAGCTGTACATGGGGGTCATTCACAAACAGGCAAAACAGAGCTGGGCTATTTTTCTGCATACTGCAATAACAAGTCTGTACTGCTCCTCTAAATCCACATAGACGACAACACAGGGCACAACTAGGGCCTGTGTTTATGAAAGTATCCCTGTTCATTAGTTCTGATTGCCATGTTAGATACACCTGCATCCCCACCTAGTCCTGACACTATCTATTAAGGCAGAGTGACCTCCCCGCTGAGCAGCAATCATTAGTCACTCTGCTCTTAAGAGAGGCGGATGGCGCTCACCTGGGCTGCTCATCAATTTCTACTGTCTTTTCTTTTGTTCTGTGTTGTAAGCTATGCTTTTCCCTGAGAATTTGGTGTTTCAAAGCTACACCAGCTTGAGCAAAAATGAGGAGTAGTCCTGGAACTGAGGAATTTCCAATCTATTTGCTGTCACTGGTCACCCTGCTGGAAGTTGTACAAAATCTAAAGAAAAAGGTTAAAACAGATCTGCCTTGCAATTCAGTGGCAGATCCATGAGGGTTTCGTGTCTTAAGAGCATCAGTGGTACTGTGACTTTAGTTAGAAAAGTTCCTGTATCCCATCCCTCCTCAGGATCCTGTCACACTGATGTACCCTGGGAATAAAATGCAAATTGCAAAAAATGCAATAAAATGCAAATGTAGTCCCCCTGTTCCAAGCGGTACTGTGAAACAATGAATCCCTCAGGGTGCTGCTTAATGCTTGAAATGACACAATGTCTGGCCGCTTGTAGGGCTCAGTGGGTTCAGGAGGGCTCTAAACCAGGAAATGTTCCCTTGGGTGATAAGATTTTTATTTTTTTATTTTTAAATCATGCGTGTCGTCTTAGTGAGGTTCATGCAATTACGTGCCTGCACATTAAAGCATGAGGTTTTGAAATATCAAATCCACAGTTAGTTAATGCATTTCTCCAAGGAGTTTCCAATCAAGCATATTTCTGGAAATGGTAAAAGAGCTGGAGAGGAAACATGAGAACTTTGCATGGCATTGTTATGTTTAGAACAGGGAGGCTGCTCAAACTGTGAGAATTTCAGATTGTTTTCTGTTCAGGACAATCTGGCAGGGAGAAAGACAAAAATGATCAAAGGAAAAAAAAGTGAGGCGGTTGTTTGTATGCAATGACTGCTATCCTTCTTACCCTGGTTGGCTGTGGGTTAGGTTGTGCCACTATGCTAGTTGATAGCAAGGCTTGAATGACTTCAGTGGCAAAAGACCCTAAAGGAGAGCACCTGTCTCATATATTTTTTATCTTTATAACTAATTATGAAGTGTTTGAGCCAGATGATGTCTCTGGGCTATTTTCTACCTCTCCCCTACCTTATACTCTTACCCTCCATTTAGGTATAAGTACTGTTCAGGAAGCTTGTTACAGCTGATGTAAGGTAAGGGAGGCTCTGCCATCCAGTCTGCAGTTGCCACATGTCATCCTCCCCAGGCTTTTTATGTTATAAACTTTTCTTTTTAATACCTCAAAGAGAAATACTCTAGTAATTATAACAGCAATTTCCTTCCTTAGCTTTACTGTTTCTTCTCTTCTGTGCAGATTATTTCATTTAAGCTGATATCCCAAGCAATTATAGTACAACATCATTTGAGGCGTAATCACCTCTGGCTAACCTCTTCAGGATCCCTTGGATATAAATGTGTTGATGTCTAAGCATCCCAGTGAGAACATTTCAGTAAGGAAAAAATGATATGAAATCTAATATTTCCTGGCAAACTTGGTCAGGAATAGAGCAGAACAAGTACTCTCTGTCAGGGAGATGCAAGGAATATCAGAAGAAGATATTGCATTGATTTTATGGCCAGAAAGAATAACTGTGATCATCTATTCCCATCGCCTGCAAAACATAAGCCAAGATTTTGGCTGCAGCCAGTGCAACTGGCTGTAATGGGCCACATTCAAAACCCTGTGCAGTCACTGGAATAAAATGCTATTGGCTTCGGTGAGAGCTTTGGATCAGGGTCAGTGCGAACAGAAGCCCAGCAGTGCAGCACAGCTGTGGGGAAATCCCTGACTCGTACCGAGCAGGGATCGTCTTCCAATAAATGGGGAATATCTGTGGATTCCTGGAGGAATGTGGACAGTGCTCTGTGGCTGTCCTCTCTGGGGTGGGGAGGAAACTTAGGGAAAATGGCCAGGGAGGAACTACTTCTCTCTACCTCCCTGCTCTGTCTGCAGCCACTGCCTAGGGCTTCTCTCAGCAGCAGTTCCTGTTGCTGCTGAACACCTGCACAGTGTAACTTCTCTGTTCCCTGTTGTGGATGATATAATACAGACAGCTGGAGTCTGGTGTGCTCATCGGACATTTTGGTAAAAAAAAAAAAAAAAGAGCTCTTTAATTCTTTGGTTTAGGAATAGCTTAATAAAAGTTGATGAGAAAATTGAAAGGTGTTTGTGCGTGTGGGTGCAGGTCATTTGACAAAAAAATAAACAGCAACAAATTGCTACATCAGGAATGTATTAAATCTATCTGACTAGTCTTGGAGAAAAATGCAGACAATCTAAAATAAAAAGAATGCTCAGAAGTGCTCCTCTGGGGCTCCTTTGGGGCTTCAAAGCACAATAATTCAGAAATACTGCATTTTGTGACAAAATTGCAGTTTGCATTTTAGCAGTGGCAAAACTCAGCATAAATGTATAATCAATGTTTCCCACTCCTACAAAGAAAGCAGAATCACATTGTGAAGGAGATGATAGAACAGGGTAATTCCCACTGGTGATGTAAAACCTCTCTTTCCCACAGTTACAGCTGCTCTGGTGTGCATTGTCCCTAGCACAACTCTTTGCAGAAGCAGAGAAGGTGAGTGGATGCTTGCAGAATTTGGTATTTTGCATAAAAAATATTCATTTTCAGACCACAGTTTAGTCGCCTGGGAAGGAATTAATAACTTAAAAGTCCTAATTATGGTGCAGGGTTTTGTGATATACAAGCAGCTGGGTCCTGCTGCTGCTCCTGACAAACAAAGTCACCAAACCAGGCCACCGGCTGACCCGTTCAGCAGAGTAAACAGCCATTGCAGTGGTCACTGAGAGGCAAGAGATCTCACTTCTCAGAGGATGCTCCTTCCCAGTAAGAGTTACTGTGCACTAATAGGAACACGTGCACTCCTCCCTGTGCTGGCCTCTTTGCTGGCTATCTGCAGCTTTGACAAGGCTCACTTACAAACAAGCTAAATGGCATACTCTCTCCCTTCTCCTCGAGTATGCTCATAGGTAAGGGGTATATAAGAATACTTTTTTTTCTTTTTTTCTTTCAAGTTATGATCTTCTGCTGTAAGACTGTCAAGCAAGTTGTCCAAGACAGAATTTAAAGTTTGGATTCCCATTGCTGAAAGTACCTTGAGGACGCTGGACATCTGAAAACTCCCCATCCCTGGGCAGCAGGTAGGTGCCTGAACACAAGCGTCCAGCATAATTTTAAATGGCTTTGGTGCCCTCACTTCCATCTACGTCTTGGCTTCCAGGCAGAGATTTCCCTGTGTTGTATCTGACTGTCCTCTGACAGACCCACACTCTTCTGGCAAGGCAAAGGCTAGTCAGGTGAAAGGCCCTGACAGCCCAAAGAAGTTCAGCTGCTCGAGGGGCTTTGATGGGACATGGCAGGGCAACACAGGGAGACGAGAACTAGGTCTGCACAAGCTGGTGCCAGACTGTATTGCCATAGCATGCTAGCTGAGCCCATAAACCCTGCTCTGCAGTCAGCACAACCACCCTGACAGAGCGGCTTTTTGATGTAGCTGTTTTGTTCCTAATAACTCCATTAGTCCAGGGATAACTCTGTTATCCTTGCAGAACACTTCATTGCACCATGTAGATACCCCCTGAGGAACTGTTCTAAAGCCTTTGATAAAACAGGAGGCGAAAAACTGTGGATCAGAACTTGTAGCACAAAGCTCCAAGAAGTGGCACTGGAAAGCACGTACCACCTCTTAGGACTCACAGGCAAGTGGAATATTTGGTCAAAACTGTTATCGTGGCTGTAGCAGTAGGCTGATTTACACCAGCAGGGAATCCAACCCTTTGCTTTTCTCACTCTGCCATAGCATTAAGGTGAGCATGTGCCAGGGAGAATAAACAGGCCAGGGTATATATAAATCTGCTTCTTCTGTAAACTAAGGGGAAGAAATAAAACTTATCTACAGCTACTTGTTTCCCTTGATATGCACCCTCTTGCAGCAGCAGGAGGAAAGACGGCTCCTTTTGGGCAGTATTGCCTGCTGCTCTTAGGAGCAGCTTGCGAGCTCTGCATTGCTGTTTGGGGGCAGGTTTCCTTCTGTCTGATTACTTTTGAATGAACACCAGTGTGGACTTATTAGTTGCATCCCTATTATGTTTCTAATAGTCTTGTTAACATGGAGGAAATCGATGCTAGGAAATGTTAAGGAAGGTACAGAGGAAAGCTAGTGTGCTATGCTTTGAGGCCTGTCCAGATTTTGTCAACAATAATTGCTGCTCTCCAGGGATCACAGCTCTTTGTTTTGTCCTCAGTAAGACCAAGCCAATAATTGACACTGCCTGAGCTCTTTGCCTCTTGCTCAGTTATCTGTGGGCAAAACATCTGTGCTCCAGCAACAGGGGGACCATACAGTGTTTATCACGGGAGAAGTGTTACAGTATAGAAGCGAAGAATCTAAGATCTTTAATAAAATGATTAGAGAATCAGTGAGGAAAAAAGGCCCAGTGGGAAATGAATTAACCTCACATTTCAGAAATCTTTTCCAACTCTTCCTATATTGCAAGCTTCCTCTAAGTCTCCTGGTCCAGTCAGTTCACTTCTGCTTCCATGCTGTTAAATGTGGATACTAGTTCTCTGCAACACAGAAATACTGCAGGGTACTCAGATTTTAAGGGGCTGGAAGCCACTCAAGCATATTAGTGGAGTGTACTCCTCTACTCACCATCCTGGTTCCTTTGGCCTCACTCACATAGGGCCTCCCATACCTTATTTTAACCTGGAAAGGTTAAAAAGCTTCTGTGGCCTCTAGGAGGGAGAATTCATCCTGCTTTATCACTGGAGAGTCAGTGACACGTCCAACACTGTATTGCACAAAACAGGACAGACAAGACATGCCATCTTTTTGGTGAACAGTAGAGTCCTTATGCAGGTGTGCTCAGGACAGAAATATGATATACCATTTTCCCCAGTATTCCCATGCAGAAGGCACTCATGATGCAGGTATCTGTATTTTCTGGGTATAAAACGGACCCTGCAATACCTTGGGCCAACACTGCCAAATCCCAAAGGAGTTATCTGGAGCCCCCGTTGTTAGCACTAAGAGAGGAAGAACTAAGAAAGGACAAAATACAGGTACAGTTGCAGTGAGTGCATTGCTGGCTATATTGCTCCTCTCCTAGTTTCCTCTCCCCACTGCTGTTTCATGGAACAATCACTTCATCTTTTATGCTGAAGAAAAGGAAATATGACACTGTTGATCAGCACTGCTTCTGCCATTGTAATAAAATGAAATGAGATCCAATGTACTCAGCCGTTACTTGAGTGAGTCAGACTTACTGACCTTCACTCTGGCTATTAATGTGCAAAACTCTCTGTCTTCCAGCTGTAAAAACTGTCTCTCCTTTCTGAAGTGAGAACAAGGAAAGAAAATAAGACAGAAGGAAAGAATTTTACACCCATGAACCCACCCTCTTTTTTTTTAACTAACTGTGAGTATTTTATCTCAGTCCTAGGCATCACCTAATTCATTACGCATTCCCATAGGATAAAGAAAGTCTTGCTGTTTGCACATGCAGTCTTAGTGGCCAAATAACTTATTTCAGACCCTCAAAATATCTCTGTATTTTCAGTTGGAATCAACGTTTCTCTAACAACTACAAATAATTCATGATTTATCAGTCTGCCGGGTGGGATTTGCCCTGTGTTCACAGGGAACAAACTGTCCCGTAGCATAAGCATACAGCGGGATGAACAGTGCTTGGGCTGGTGGGAGAAGCTGACTGTATGGAGGCTGCCCAACATTGTCATTTTCTTAGGGAGATGTTAATGAGGCTTGCTTAGCATTTCATGAAAATTTCATTTGCAGCACACAGGACTCCCTGACAGAAGGAGCTCTGGTGAATCTCACAGAGGTGGTTTAAGCCGTTACAGCCTCCTGCCATGTGCTCCCTCTGTCCGCGGGGCTTTTCATCCTTATAGCTGTGGTAGCTGAATAAAGGAGAGGCCTGAACCTCTGCTGCTGCAGCTCAGAGTCTGATGTATTATATTATGCTGTCAGTGAAGGTGACGTGCACAGGGAGGGCATCACACCACAATCACACCATAACTCTGCCACAGTACTCTGAGTCAAAGGGGAAAGGAAGGGACTCCTCTTCCCTGAAACATACACAAAAATTGTTGCTGAGTCAGAACAATGAGGACACCAACTGAATTATTGGTTTGTTTTAATTATTATGACTTTTAACACCCTGCTCTGGTATGTGTCAAGGGAGACCTTAAAAACAGGAAGGATCACAGGTGCCACAAATTCTCGATAAACTTAAAGGGTAATATTTTAATAATTTCCTTCAAGACTAGGAACTCCACCTCCATTTTCAAAACCAGCTTGTGTGGCTCAGGGCTCATATGCATGATCCATTGCAGACAACTGCATGTTAACTGTGCCTGCGCAGTACAAGACATTTTGTTTGCTGCCCAGACTAACGTACGTAAGCAAGTCCATGCTTTTAAACCCAGCCTTGCTTCTGTGTGGTTTAGGAGCTGGTTAAAGCTGACTGGGTGCCTAACATCTGGTCGAAAGCCAATTGCTGAATCTGCACTGGAGCTCCTGCACAGACTGCAGCTGTGTGGTCCAAGTTTAACGTGGGTGGCTTAAGAGGAGCAATATCTCCTATGCAGCTGTCCCTGCTATGCAGGAGTAGCCTGCTAGGAGGGAGACCTGAGAGCAGGAACCATTTTGGGTGTCCGATCCACATCTGTCACACGATGTGTGGGCTCAGCTGGATGAACAGAGGTGACATCTGTAGGGACAGATTATAAGACTGCTATGTGTAGTTTTATCCTCTGGGACAGAGAGACATCTGAACACCTGAGTAATAACTCCTGAGCCACTGCAGTTCACAGTGTGGCGTTTCAAGAAAATCAAAGTCACTGATGGTCTCTGATAGATCATGTGGTTGAAAGAGCTAATTGGTATCCAGTGGGGTTAATCACATTTAAATTCCTGTAAGATGGCTCTTTTGGGCACTAGTAACAGTGAAGCTGTGAGGCTAGCAGTACAGCAATACCTGCATGTTTAGCCATTGCTGTGAGAAATGTAGTTATCTTCCTAGAAGTTAAATGGAAATGTCATTTAAGCTCTAATCAATTCCTTACAGAATTATGCCAAAAGTTATGTGTCAGTTTATAAAATCAGATTAAAAGCATCCGTATTTTGCTTTGTTCCTGCTTAACTATGTTGGTAACCGCTCTGGGAAAGCGGTGCAGTGTTGAATGTCTTTGTGTAGTAATTACAAATGAGTATGAAAATGAGCTACAAAACAGGGAAGTGCTTTTATCCTGATTTTACAGATGGAGAGCTGAAACACTAAAGGCCAAATCTAATAAAGAATTACAGTACTGCAGCACCTACCTTGCAGTCATCTGGTGCCCACATATTATCCAGAACACTGTTAGAGATCTTGTCTCCATTTAGAGGAGCCTACTTATATAGGACAGACGCATCCTCTTTAAATAGGAACCGAAATAGCCAGCTTAGTAAGAAATCAGCCTTAAATCAGTACTCTTGGTTGTCTCTGATTTGAGCTTTCTGGTTAAGAAACACTACGAGCAAGGATAGGTGTTCAACTGTACATCTTGGCTACCTCACTCAGGTTTTCAAAGAGGAGTTTTGGCTTTGGATCATCAGCCATGCTCTCCTCTAGATGGGTGTCCCACCGCATTCCCAGTACTTGGTAGGGTTCCCTCAGCTCTTTTAAAATACTGGAGGAAGAGGAGTTTCTCTCTCTTCACAGTGCTTTAGTGGCCTGCTATGTATCTCCCTTTCCCTCCCTTCCCACACTGAAGCTGTTCGTTGCATCAGAAATAATTTGAGAGCAAGACAAGAAGTAGGAGTGAGTTTAGCTCTGCAATGTGCTGCCTGTGGATATAGTGTTTGGGGAATATAAACTCATTGTGGGTATGAACCAGGACATACTTTGTTGCATCCTGATGAATGTCCTAATGGCAGTAATATGGATCCAGTCCGCTTACACACAATTTCCAAGATAATTTTTGCACTATGATGCAGCTGTAACATAGCTGTGGGGATCCCCCTCTTCAGTCCCTCTGGACAGAGACAGTACAGATGCTTCTGGGAGATGGCAGGCACATCTGAATCCCCTTAGGCAGGTGCAGGAACTGGACCTGGCTCTCCCAAGTTGAGTCCTTCAATGACTGTTATTTTGATGCCTGTCCAAGTTTGATAGCAAGGAGTTTGAAGTGCCTGCGTGTAAGCTTCTTCCAGACTACAGTCTCCTTCCCTCTGTAATTGCATACATCTCATTTTGAATCTGACCTTGAGTAGCTTATTTAGGTGCCCAAGCAGAGTCTGTGACAGAGCAAAGAACTAAACCCGGTCTCCCAAGTCTTGATGTATCTTTGGAACTGTCTTTCCCTTCAGCTGATTTAGATAAGGCCTTAGCTTTACTCGCTCCTTGCCCAAGCAAAGCTTTTCTTGGTGTTTACACTCATGGCCAAACGTTAATTGGAGATGTAGAGACAGAAAAACAGATGCTATTCCCCACAACAGAAAAAATGAAAAGCACATTTAAGTGAAATCTTTCCACAAAAGAAGTTTGATGCTTTTGTTGTTGTTTTTCTCATCTAATGCCACAAAAACAACCATGCCAGCTCCTAACAGTCAGGCGCACACAATAATGGCTGCCAGTTTTACTGACTGATAAAAGCAGGATCAACACCTGTAAAGAAAGAAATTTAGCTGGGGAAACCTCTGAAATAAAAAATTCTGCAGGACATTGCAAAACAGGTGGGCACCCTGAGCCTCATTTAGCAAGTTCACTTACTGCTGAGGTAGTGCCCAGCCTAGCAATGGGTAGGATATTCCTGTCTGTGTGCACAAGATCAACTTTACAAAGGTCTTAGAGACAAATACAGCTTGAAATGATGATCCTTAGGGCTTTCCAGAAGGGGGACTGATTAAACCAGATGGGGAGTTTTTAGCCACAGCAGGCCAGATTCTCAGCTACTGTAAATCGGCTTCACTCCACAGATGATTTACAGCAGCTGGAACATATAGCTTCAAAGGATCAAGTTGCAGTCTCCTGAGCAATTGAGTCTGTGTAGATTTTTACCAGTAAAATTAACAAGGCCAATGTGTGTGTTGGGGGGAGAAGTAACCATTAATTTCACAGAAATTGCCGAGACTTAAATAGTAATTTTTCTAGTTACAGGCTCAACAGGCTTTTCTCTTAGCTTCTTAGACCTTTTTACTGAACCCCACAACACAATCAATATAGAAATAACACATCTGAATGGCCTTGGATGGTAGCAAGCCATAAAAGCTTCTGGAGGCTGTTAAAATGAAAATCTTCCTTTCTGAGTGGAAGGAGTTTTTAAGGACAAGACAGCAGCTGCTTTGAAATGTCTGTGAATTCTTTTTCCTTGCAATTAGTAGCAAACAATAAAGGCCTCTTTTCTGAGCACTGATGGCATCTCCTTTGCTTTGGCAGCTTTTGTCTTTTCTAAATGATAATAACTGTGCATGTTTTTTTCTGTGTAGTAGGGAATGTGTATCCCCGTAAAGAACACTCGTTCCGCATGCTAGCTGTAGGCATGTCATTCTGAGAAACTGTTTCAAGTCTGGACCTCTGTAATTAGTATTTTTACTGATACATAATATAAACCTAATAGTGCTGTTTTGTTGAGCTTACATGAAATTGGTAAGTAGTGAAATCTCTCACTCGCCCAGCTGCTCAGCAGTTGTCTCTCAGTCCCCCATGCCCTGCAGAGCTTTGTGCTTCTACCAGGAATAAGAATTTGCTTTGTGTAAGTGAATTAGAGGGATGGAGGAAAGGTTTGTTGTGCTGCTTTCAATTATTTGTTGCTGTAAATGGTTGGGATTTTTTTTTTTTTTTTTTTTTTTAAACTATTGACTCAACTGTCAGCCTTCAGGCAGCGTTTGAATGGAAAATCTCCAGTGAATTGGCTTTTATCTCCCTTTGCTGGGGATAACAGGGCATCAGTTGGCAACTTAGAAAGCTGAAGCCAGTTCCGGGCTCTTCCATGGACCTGGTGTAAGAGCTGTCTGGTTACCTGATAACATTTTCAGCCAAAATCCTTTTTTCACTGAGCATAGTGCCTTGACGGCTTCAACATCTCAGCTCTGAGCTGCAGCTGATAGGTGTTTATAATCTACACAGTCCTGAGCTGGGGAACACGTGCCCAGGAACACATGGTTGTTTTCAAATGTACCTACTTTATTTCTGGGATAGGACGCCCTTTCAGAGGTGTTTGCTAGTTGCTTTGTTCTTTGAGAATAGCTTCCATCTTCTACAGATGGTGAAGGGCTCTCAAGAAGGTAAAGCCAGACATTTAATCTTTAAATTCATGTTGTCTATAGAGTTTTCTTTGTTGGGTTTTCTTCTTCTTGAGGAAATTCTTGCTTTTAGAGAGATTATTGGAACTGGAGAGGACTTAAGCTGATCTCCACATAAAAAGAGGGAGGATCTCTAGCTTCTCATTTAGTGTTTCTTCTCCTTTAGCAGGTGAGGACAAGAAGACTTTCTGCTTCAGAACTTGGCTTCTGAAGGCCAAGTTGCAGGGTTTGCTGGGAAGTTCCTGCCACTGTGCTCTAGGAGATGATAGTAAGCCTCCAGCTGGATGAGATTCCTGCTCTTCCAGTTAGTAACAGTATATTCCTCCTAGTCCTATGCATCCAAATATGTGGTTCAGCTGTCTAAAATAATGAAACGATTTTATATCTGAGGCTATGTTTTTTGGTGGTTGGTGTTTGGGTCATATGTTCAAGTTTCATTGCCTAACATGAGGGTTAGAGGTCTTCTGGAGGCTGAGATTTTTGTTGTCCTTCGATTCCAGGAGTTGGGGCTTTAATTAAAAGCATCAAGCAGTTAGACAGTTACAGTAAAAGCACGAGGTTGCCACCTTGGACTTAAGGGAGAAGTAGGATTTTACAGAGCATATAAAGGCTACAAAGTTCACTTGTTCAATTTGAGTAGGGTTGGATGTTTTTTGGGGGTTGTTTTTTTTTTTTTTTTTCTAACTAGAATGTCATCTAGGAAACCTAAGGGAAGCAGGGAAGTAGAAATGGAGATGGTTTGAAAACAAAATCTGTGAAGAAGAACATCCGTTTTAAGCATTTAGATTAAGATAGGGAATGTATTCAGCTGATGAATCTGAGTGAAAAACTTCTTAAGGACAGAACAAGGCGTAAAGTACTGCAGTTTACAAAGAAAGGAGCACAACACGAAAAGAAATTATGTGTTTCTCTACAAATTAGGATGCATGTTACAAAACAATCACAGAGCAGAGCTGGGGATATGGTAGATCTTCTGTCATTTAAAATGTTTGTATCAAAAGTGAGCATCTTTTTAAAAGGTATGTTCCAGCTCAAGCAGAGATTGAGGCAAAGATTACACATGCAATTCTCCATGCTGTGTTACACAGGATGTCAAAGTTCATGCTTATTTTGGTCTTTTGGTCTCAACACCTACTAATATGTTTCTGTGCACTTGCAATGTTGTGTCCACCAGATTTTCCCAACTCCTTGGGCAAACTTATCCAAGCGAGGGGGCTTAAGTTTCCTCTACTCACAGCCTGTGAACTGCCTCTAGGTTTTAGTGAAAACTTTTCCATCAAAATTCTTCTTGAGGAAATTCTTGCTTTTAGAGAGATTATTGGAACTGGAGAGGACTTAAGCTGATCTCCACATAAGAAGAGGGAGGATCTCTAGCTTCTCATTTAGTGTTTCTTCTCCTTTAGCAGGTGAGGACAAGAAGACTTTCTGCTTCAGAACTTGGCTTCTGAAGGCCAAGTTGCAGGGTTTGCTGGGAAGTTCCTGCCACTGTGCTCTAGGAGATGATAGTAAGCCTCCAGCTGGATGAGATTCCTGCTCTTCCAGTTAGTAACAGTATATTCCTCCTAGTCCTATGCATCCAAATATGTGGTTCAGCTGTCTAAAATAATGAAACGATTTTATATCTGAGGCTATGTTTTTTGGTGGTTGGTGTTTGGGTCATATGTTCAAGTTTCATTGCCTAACATGAGGGTTAGAGGTCTTCTGGAGGCTGAGATTTTTGTTGTCCTTCGATTCCAGGAGTTGGGACTTTAATTAAAAGCATCAAGCAGTTAGACAGTTACAGTAAAAGCACGAGGTTGCCACCTTGGACTTAAGGGAGAAGTAGGATTTTACAGAGCATATAAAGGCTACAAAGTTCACTTGTTCAATTTGAGTAGGGTTGGATGTTTTTTGGGGGTTGTTTTTTTTTTTTTTTTTCTAACTAGAATGTCATCTAGGAAACCTAAGGGAAGCAGGGAAGTAGAAATGGAGATGGTTTGAAAACAAAATCTGTGAAGAAGAACATCCGTTTTAAGCATTTAGATTAAGATAGGGAATGTATTCAGCTGATGAATCTGAGTGAAAAACTTCTTAAGGACAGAACAAGGCGTAAAGTACTGCAGTTTACAAAGAAAGGAGCACAACACGAAAAGAAATTATGTGTTTCTCTACAAATTAGGATGCATGTTACAAAACAATCACAGAGCAGAGCTGGGGATATGGTAGATCTTCTGTCATTTAAAATGTTTGTATCAAAAGTGAGCATCTTTTTAAAAGGTATGTTCCAGCTCAAGCAGAGATTGAGGCAAAGATTACACATGCAATTCTCCATGCTGTGTTACACAGGATGTCAAAGTTCATGCTTATTTTGGTCTTTTGGTCTCAACACCTACTAATATGTTTCTGTGCACTTGCAATGTTGTGTCCACCAGATTTTCCCAACTCCTTGGGCAAACTTATCCAAGCGAGGGGGCTTAAGTTTCCTCTACTCACAGCCTGTGAACTGCCTCTAGGTTTTAGTGAAAACTTTTCCATCAAAATGTGTCTCATCCTCACAAGACACAGATGCTGCAGAGAGGTGAATGGCACACACGAGAGAAGAAAAAATTAGGGTTGCTTGAATGAGTTTAAATATACATTTCTATGCAAATAGCTGTGGTGTGGCTTGGTGGTTTTTCTTCTTTTCTACTGTAATCTGAACTTTCAAATCCCAGGATTTTTAAATGGTTTTGAGAAAAATCCAGTATTGTTTTAAGGTTTTTCCCTTCAGCAATAAACAGCTGTTTCGAAGCCTAACTCTAGCTTAATGAAATTGGTTTTGTCTGGGAATTTTCTGTAGGCCTTGTCGCCTAGCCTTTCTTCTGCAGCACCAGCACAATTTAGCATAGGGATGGGGGAAGGGACCACTCCATTTTTCAGGTTTCCACTGTGACCCGCCAACCTAGCAAGTGGGATGAATTCACCTGTCAGCCATGCTGGTGCAACCCTTTTACCCACAAATCTGGTTTTGAGCTTGCTCTGCAGTTCAGACAGAAACATGTATCCAGAGCTGATAAACCACTTCTAGTGGAGACAAAGCAGAGCTGTTGACTTAGGGTGAAAGCAGCGTTCAAAATCAATTCCAGATGGCAAACCTTAATGCATGCGTTGTTTTCCAGTGACCAAGGCGGTGTTAGCAGGCTCCTTGGCCTTTGTGAAAGCAATCACAGTGGAAACAGCAGAGTCCAGAGGGAGCAGAAGTGCTCTTCTTGAGTCCTCACCTTGGGGGACAGATGCAATTTCTGGCTCTTCTAGCTATGAAGATAAATCATAAAACAAAGGAGGAAAGGTTTGGGTTTGTTGGGTTTTTTTGTTTTGTTTTTTTTTACCAGGATAGCTGAGTGTCTTGCTCATCAGTACGCTGTATGAGACATACTTTATCTTGTAAAAGCGTGCCTGTTTCACTGTTCATTTATTATAAGAAATAACAGTGCTCACATGCCAGTTTTCTTCTATTTGAACCTAATTTCATGATTCCCTGCAGAAAGCTAAATATACCTATTCAATTTGCACTTAGGAGGTACATTGCTGCATATCACTGCAGGAATAGGGAAGTGATTGTCCCCTTGTACTTGGCGCTGATGAGGCCCCACCTTGAATACTGTGTTTGGTTTTGGGTCCCTCACTACAAGAATGACATTGAGGTTCTGGAATGAGTCCAGAGAAGTGCAAGGAAGCTGGTGAAGGGTCCAGAGCACAAGCCCTATGAGGAGCAACTGAGGGAACAGGGGTTGTTTAGTCTGGAGAAAAGGAGGCTCAGGGGAGACCTTATCATTCTCTACAATTACTTGAAAGGAGGCTGTAGCGAGATGGGAGTCAGTCTCTTGTCCCAAGTAACAAGCGATAGGACAAGAGGAAATGGCCAAGTTGCGCCAGGTGAGGTTTAGATTGGATATTAGGAAAAATTTTTTCACCGAAAGGGCTCTCAAACATTGGAACAGGCTGCCCAGGGAAGTGGTGGAATCACCATTCCTGGAGGTATTTAAAAGCTGGGTAGACGTGGTGCTTAGGGACATAGTTTAGTGGTGATTTTGACAGTGTTAGGTTGATGGTTGGACTTGGTGACCTTAAAGGTCCCTTCCAACCTAGGCGATCCTATAATATATAATTACTCTAGTCTTTTCTCCATAATAGTACAGATATTCTACTTCTGGAATTAAAATTCATCCTAATCTGTTATGGTTTACAAAACTATGAGCATTCTCCCTGCTCTCAATTTCTGTCTTTTTCCTATCTTATTAGTAGGCCACTATATGGTCTTATTCTCAAGGGGACCCCTCAAGGGACCCTTCCTGAGGCTGTTAAGCCATAGTGCAAATACCTATATAATATTTTTTTTTTCTTAGGTGCCGCATAATTCTTGAGCGGGCTTCATAAATCCACTAAATGGCTGGTGCTTTTCAATCATCTGATGGCTCATCAGCTTGTCATTTTAGAAGATCCAAAAGAGAAAGACTAGTTACTTAAAGAGGTTTGGAATCATGTAAGGAGCAGGGAGGGCAAAGTTCTTCCTTGGGGGATGTAACGTAAAGGTCCAAACAGCAATTTTTTAAGCCCTCAAATGGCAGCTGTTTGTTCTAGGTCCTTTGTTTTCTTTCCCATTCAGCATCAACTTTTGTCATAGTTTTCAGTATTCCAGGTAGTTCAGTAAAATCTTCCCATGAAAGACAGGAAAAAAAAAAAGGTCTTGCCACGTCATATGAGTATAATATACCACATTACAAAAAGGAATTTTAGCACATTTTTTTTTCCTCTGGCTTTTCTGCATGCTAGGATCTGCTTCTGTTCTCATGGTGTAATAGAAGAATTGCTACTGAGGTGGAGAATAAGTGTAATAATTTAAAAACAGATCTGCATAAGGCACCACTGACAATTTTTGCTTTGTTCTGTACTAAAAATCAGATGCATGATCATTGAAGTATTGCAAAACTTATTGTCTATTTATTCAAGACTCCTGCTATTGAATTGCATCAATGCATAACTGAAAGCCTACTCAGAACAAATGAACTGCTGTGCTGGAAACTTTTGCTTTTTATTGTATGTCCTGCAATGCTGGTGTTTTCCTTATATTCTCAGCTCCTGGAGTCACGTGATTTTAGAACTGTTTTTCTGAGCATACAAATATATATGCTTCTGTGTGTGTTTGATTACTTGTTTTTCCATACTGGTGGAGAAAGTTATGAAAATATGATTTAATTCCTGAAGTCTCAGAAATGAGATGGCAAACAAAAATTCAAATGTATTTATTTTTTAAGAAAGAAAGATTTCTTTTAGCTATAGCTCATGATTTTTTTTTAGATCTGTTGTATGCCTTGTTAATATCCAGGGTTAGAAATAGTTAGGCTGCATATTGTTTCCAATTACATCTGTCCCATACAGAGCAATCTGTTACACTGGCTTTTGATCTAGAGCAATATAACTGAGAGGAAAATTCTGCCTTCAAATGGACTTCATTTTCTCAAACCCTGGCAGCATTTAAAAGTGATCTCCACCATCTCACTTTGCTTTATATTCAGTTCAATTTGAGGTGTTTATTTTCATCCACCCCTTTATATTATTTATTGCTGCCTTGAACAAAGCAATACATATTTCTTTCTCAGCAGAGGAACAACCTGGGCTTGTTTCCAAGGTATTTTTGGAGAGAAGCAAGCCATGGCTGCTTGCAGCAGTACAGAAGAGACCCTCAGCTACACCCTTATCAGGATAGGTTTGTGGTTATTAACTCAAGGTGCATCAGTAACCTGCTTAATTGAGAAATTCTAAAGGGAGAAAAAAACAGGCCCCTACTTCTTTCATTCTGTAGTTCCATCCAATGAACAGCTTAGAAATAAACCCAACATTGTCTAAAAAATGGGTTGAAGTTACTATGAATGCAGACAGGAATTGCTATGAATAATGTGTTCACTGGACAGATATTGTTATGGGGAAGAAAAGGACTAGCATAATAGGAAGGAATAAAGGTAGTAACCTGCAGGTAATTACTTGCTATCTACAACTTATTTCAAGTACAGAAAAGAATCTATTTTTGGTCCACATGGAGTGCTTTGTTTAGTAATTTAACCATCAGCCTTTTGATGTACATTGTATGCCTCTAGCAAGACATTCTAGCATCCTATTTGCCTCCTTTGTTAACATAGCAGCATATCAGGTTGAATGCTTCAGGAGTGTTTCTGAAATAACTACTAAATCTTTTTCTTGGACAGGCTGCTGTAACACCTCTCTATTTAGTGTGTAATACCCACTTTGAGTTGTTGCTACAAGTCTCATTATTTTATAAGCCTTCGCTGGCTATGTATGGCATTGCTTTAAGTAGGTGATGTTTCAGTAGTCCTTCCTAATCAGCTTTTTTTTTTCCCCCTCTGCTGCATATAGCCTCTCTGTATAGTATATAAATATAGATTATCACTGTGTTGGTTTTTTCTTTTCTTTTTTCTTATCTGAAGCATACAGCAGAAACAGAGGTGTCTGGAGAGCTAAAAACGATTAGAGGTATGGAAAAGACCTCCATAAGCAGACAGACAGAGAAGATTAATACAGCTTAATGTAGAGACACAAGGCCATGTTATAGCTACACTGAATAATCAGTGTTACAGGGAAGGGAAATTGTGTGCATTTTCCTTCTCTCCAAGTAAGAGGAAAAGCATTTAATGCAACTGTCAAATTACAATGTAATATATGTAAAAATGCAATGTAACACCTTTACCAAGAACGTGAATCGGGGAAACTTGTCGCTGCAAGGCAGCAATGACTCTCGGCCCTGCCCTCTTTTACACCATGCTAGGGGCCTGATCCATTAAAAGCTGATTGTGCCATATGCTTGCAGGGCCGGTGGTAATGGAATAAGTGCTATAGCAGGGGTGCTGCTGGGTGAGCCCTGGGAGGGACTTGATCTTCCTGGAAGATGGTCTGTAGTAAACGTCTGGGTGGCTGGCATGTCAAAGCACCTGCAGGTGGGTGCCCAAGGGCTGCTCCCATCTATAAACAAATCATGCACATCCGTATCTCATAAATTGCCATTGCTTTGAAGAGCTCCACGGCATGCAGCCCCATCCATGCTGAAGCATGGTGTACTCCACCACCTTGCTTAGTGCCCCAGTGGCCATGTGCCAAGTGATCAAGGGTGCTGTTCCCAAAATTAAACTGATCCATGTTCAGCGTATAACCAGCCGTTTGGCATCACAGCCCTGGAAGTGCCTATCCCCCAGTTCACACCAACATGAGGAGTTTGTTTTCCAGCCACTTAAGCAAGACACCTGCACCTCAGCTCTTTCCTGCAGAAGGCCCCAGCTATGTCCAGAGAGCACGTTTGCATTAGCCACCACAGCAGTGACCTAAAGGACAGGCAAGATTTGAAGCACTGCTGACCGGCCCTTTCCAGAGTCAGGGACTTTGGTATAGATAGATGCCATCAGCAGTGACACGGTGGGTACATTGTTTTGATAATTCTTTAGGAAATGCTAGAATCAGACATGACGAAACCACTGATGCCCCTTCGGTATCAAACTCATAGTGGTGTGACAGCCTGGCTCCGCTGGAATTGTTTTGATGCATGTCCTCTGTCAGGGAAGAGGCAGGCTCCAAATTCCCTGGGGGCAGCCATGTTGCTGTTGCTGAAAATCTTTTGATCCTAGAGTTACCCAGGTTGCCAAATTGCCTCCCTGGTTCTGGATGGGTGAATTGAATTTCTTTTTGGAGACCTAGTGGCAAATGGACTTACCTCAGTCTTTGTTTCATGCTGCTGCGGGGTGGTCTGTAATTATATCACGCAAGTAGTTAGTGTTGAGAGCTCTGGGCTATCCCTCTAGGTTTTTGCACGGTGAGGTGGAAAACATAAACTTCTCCTCACATTCTGTTCTCCATCACATTCCAGGATTTATATGCTGTAGTGGGGGGCCCATGTTATGTAGAGTTTGCATTGCATTGAAGAACATTCAATGTAGAAGCCTACAGAGACTTAGCTTTGGACATGAGGGGGAGGAATTAAAATGGCATGCAATCTGTGAGTTTTTCTTCCTCACCATTATCTAAATTAACAGTTTACTGTTTTCTTTGTGTCTCTTCTATTATAGGCTTAAGTGCTTAATCTAAAGCTTAAGGGCCTTAGTATGAACAAACTGAGAAAAGTCAGCAAGGAAATACAGCTCTGGTTTCTTGAAATGGGCGGTATTTAAAGGACTGAACACACAGACCTCCCAACCTGCAATTTTCTGTCACGGGGAGAGCGAGCATCCTGTACACACGTGTCTTTGTGCTGCCAGCACACCTGGTGAATTTGAAGGTGGGAAGATTGCTGGGGAGAGGTAGCTCTGGTTGTCAAGCCCTGTGGTCTTGGGAGCTCTGGGGAAAAAGGCCTCTCTTGGATGGTGGAGGACTAATGAAACCCATGGCTGCACTAGGCTTAGTTTACGTGGCTTTGCCAATCATGCCTGTACAGCTTCCCAGGTTTGTTAAATTCCCTGTTAAATCCAGAGGGATAACCTCACCCCACTCCAGAGCTCTGAATACTCTGTACTGTAAATACTCACCTGCAGATACAAACCCTGCTTTACTGCTAGAGGAGAGATATACCTCTTTTGTAGCAACCGTGGACAGCCAGAGGACACAGAAGAGTACCAATTCAGAGACATTAGCTTATTAGAAACCTTGCATGATTTTTTTTTTCCTAGCAGAGCTCGAAATACCTCATATCAATAGCTTCTAAGAAGGTTTTTAAAATTTATTTTATTCTTTTATGTTGCTGTCTACTGGTCTTGATGAATAAGCATATTGTTTTGTTTATTTCAACATTATCAGCTGTTTTCTGGGGTTTTTTTGATTTTTTTTTTAAGGTGCATGAAGAGTTCTGGGCTCGGTCAGTCATTAATTATAGTTTATTTTTATTACTGCTTGAATCCCTGAGGAGATTAAATACAAACCACGTGCAGTTTAGCCACAGAGCTGGCCTGCAAATACACAGAAACTCAGTATGATAAACCTGTGGGTTGGTGCTTCCTTCCTCTTGTTAGGCTTCTTCTAGCTGAGCTCAATATATTCAGGCACCGAGCACAGACTCGGGGAACGTATTATTGTTATATGGAGAGAACATGCTTTTGGAGCATCATTGTGCATGTTGGTGGCATTCATTTTCCCAACATTTCCATGTAATTGCTAAAATAATCTTGGGCCCTGGAGCTGTTATGGCTAAAGAAGCTGCCCTGGGTCCGGCAAGCTATGGAAGTGGTCCAAGGGTGTGCTTCTGAGTCATCTCTGTGAGTCACCTGAGACAGCCCTGCTGGCAGCTCCACTGCTTTAGACCTGTGCTCCATGTAGTACACAGTCTGTTTTGTACTCTTTGAGATGACAAATATTTGTAAACTGGCAGCATAGGATAATAGTTTATCCCGTCACGAAAGGCATTGCGGAACAATTCTTTACAAGACAGTGGCAAATTATCATTAGAGGAAGCTGATAGAGACAGGGAACAATGCTGAGGTTAATAACTACCAAAGGCAGATCCTTGACAGATTCAATGACATGAGGAAGTTCCCCCAAAGAAGAGGTCCAGCTTCTCTGGAAATGGTGCCCTAGGACTGTAAACAAGGGAGGAGTTTTGCATGGCTGAAGGGGTTTATTCTTGATGTAGTAAGACTATGATACAAATACTATTGCCTGGTCGATGGTGTTTCATTAGACAGGGTTGGTTGAAAGCACGCTTTATCTCATAAAATATGACATTATGTCTTAGCTTCTTTTATGTGGAAATTGGCTAGAACTTAAGTGTTTCTTGGTGGTTTTTTGTTTTGTTTTGTTTTGTTTTCATTTTAAGCTTTGGAAGAAAGCTATGCTTTCTAAAATGTCACACAATCCTCCCTCAGAAAGTATTCTCTTCAGATCATGTTGTACTTCATTTTTTCAAATGTATATTGACCTGAAATTTAATTTCATTGAACATTTTAAATTAACTGCATGTAATAAGGAGTTTTTAGTTCTGAAAGAAAATGTCTATGAAATTAGTGAAAGTACTTGGTATAAAATAATCATTCTATAGTTAACCCGAGCTTTTCTATAGCAAACAAGCTTTTAAAGTTTGAAGTGATGTTGCCCCACATACTACAACTGTCACAACTGAAAGGTTAGCAAAAAGTGGCTAAATGGCTTTTGTATCAAAATTGTATTTAAGAGTACCCTTAGACCTGTCACTGAAAAAGGAATGGACTTGGAACAAGGGACAAAGGAAGCCCTCGTCAAAAGAATGTAGACACCTGTTGCCTAACACATTCTCATCTTCTGGTATTATCATAAAAGGGAAGCATCTCAAATAGCAGGTCACTAAACTGTGACACCACAATTGTAGCTAGGTAAATCTGGGAGGACAAAAAAAAAAAAAAAAGAAATAAAAAGAAGCTTTTTTTATGCTGTTGCTGTGGCACCTGAAGTCCAGCACTGAAGGTGTGAGAAGGAGAGTGTCCTAATCTATTTTATCAAGTTTTACCAGCAGTATGAAGGGAAAAGTACAGGAGGAGAAGTACTGCTTAGGAAAAACAATCAGGAATTGTACTGCTTATTACAGAAAGACAGTGTGATAGATGCTGTGCACACAAAACAGCCATGCATGATACTTGGGAAGAGTTACCCAAACAAGAGGAGTTCATTGTTGCTGAGGAGTTAAGCTGGATAAAAAATATTTCACTAATTGTGTGTTCTGTTGTGAAGGTTCCCCGGCTTTGGAGTGGCATGAATACCGGATTTATGAGGCCTGTCTTTCGGAAAGCACATGTACTCTTGGAGCCACTGGGGTCCACTGCTTTGATGGAAGATGCTTTGCTCACTAGACTACATTCAGAGTTGGCACCTCTAACAGTGCATGTTGCAGAAGTGGACCTGGTTTCTGCTGGAGATTAAGAGGAGATTGCGTAGCTCTCCACCAGCACCCTGAGGACACTCATAGGACTTAATCGTCCTACCCACCAGGTACCCTCACCCATGCACCCGCTTCCCGTGGGCCAGAAGCCCCACCTGAGTCCAGCCCCAACTCTTTATGTCACATTGCTGGGACAGTGAGGGAACTAGTTGCCAGTCTGGGTGGTTTTGGGATGGTGCCAAGGGTGGTGAGGGCACTGCCCCATGCTGGGGTCTCCTTGGCTCCCTGCTTGTCCTGATGCTCCCTGGCTCTCCTTTTTCATGACATCTAGTAAAGGTGCATTTCTACCATGAGTTAATGAGCAGATGCTCTTCATCTCTACTTCAGAAGAGCCATAGGCAGTTGAAAGACTTTGAAACCTGTGCTCCTCTCTCCTTTTCATTCTTTTGCACACAAGATGTGTAGGAAACATATCTGGATGCTACAGCAGCAGGTAAGTTTAGAATAGATGTTAGAAGTTCATAATTTTTAGAGGAATAAGGTTCTCTGCAGGCTTCTTCTTTCCCAAAACTTACCTAGTTTTAAGGGTTGATTTATGGAAATTTGTGAAAAGGATTATTTGATATGATGTTACAGCAATGGGCTGAATCTCAAAAGGTTTTCTCCAGTTCTGCTTTTGTAAGACTCAGGATCTTTGTGTTGGAGATTCCAGAGAAATGTTGCTCTGGAAGGTGCTTGTCTTTACTGGGCACTTCTGATTTTTGAGCCTTCTTCCACTACATTGAGCCCATTCTTCTGGTACCCTCCTTTTCTGACAGTTTTTCTGCCCTCCAGGTGCTTTCCTCCAGCAGAAGGGGAGCTGCCCACCATGTAGATCAGCCAGCTGTGACAGAGTTGCACAGGAGTCAGTTCTGTCCCTGGAGCTTTTACTGCTTCTGTAGCTCAAAGTACACTCTCAGCCAGGGAGAACTGGGATTCCTCACAACTGAAAACACGTGCTTTCCAGGCTTGGATCTAGCTTCTCAGGGAGCCAGCATTTCCTTCAAGCCCTGGAAGAACTTAAAGCTTCACATTTCTGACATCTGACATGTATAAAAGCTATTTTTGATCAGTTTTAATGGTTTTCTATGATTCCCTCTGATTTCTCTATAGCTGTTAATTACACACCTGCTTTTGCAGGCAATAGAAAAATGAAAGAGCCTCAATTTTTTTTTTTTTTTTTAAACTGCCTTAAACTTCCATCAACAAGTTGTGTGGGTTTTTTGTTATTTTGTAGGTTTTTTTGGTAGCATGTCTCCTCCACAAAATATGTGATGGTGGAGATGTTGAAGTAAAAACATTTTGGCATTTTGTTTAAGTAACCTGCAAAATACACCTCTAGACATCCCAGTCTTTTTCTGTCATAACCTTACCACAGGATTGTTTTGACTTCATCTGTGGGGTCACATGCATTGATGAGAGGGTTATTTTGGTCTGCCAGGGAAATGTGCAAAGCCTTTCCAGATAGCACATCAGTGGGGGGAAAAGGAGAAGGCCATAACAGGGTGGCTTTGAATAAGGTTTAAGTTATACAGCTGTATGCATAGTTAATATTAGAGAAAGGGGAGCCTTTTCTGTATTTGCCCTCCCCATCCTGCACCAGTACTTTAGACACCCGTGAATGTTGTTTCTTTGGCTCTGGGTATCCTAAAATATCTTGCCACCATACCTGTGTGGTCTGTTCTCAGCAGCTTAGCTCATCCTGTAAATGTGAATTTGCAGGATTATGAATCAAGGGCAGAGAAGAGAAGAAACTCTTGCTCTTTTTTTTTTTTTTTTTTTTTTTTTTTTTTTTTTCAAGGGCAGAGAAGAGAAGAAACTCTTGCTCTTTTTTTTTTTTTTTTTTTCTTTTTTTTTCTTTTTAATCACTAGACCATTTGCTTTGTCCTGCTGTAGTTTCCAAAGTAATTTTGGGGAGAATATAAGGTGCCTGAGAAAGCAGGATGGAAAACCTCGTTGGGAATATAGTCTCTGCTCAAAGCAGCCTCATATACTGTGCATCGTGGCATTATGTACCATACCATGCATGGGGAAGGTTGGGCGGGGGATCCCTTAATACTTGGAGTTTGGCAGGGTTAGTCCTCTTGGGAATAGTAGCAATGTTAAATTACGACACAGAGGATAGCTGGTATATGCCTCTGGGTACGCTGCAGCAATTCTGTGTTTGTACTCTATGATATTTACTTTTTTAGACTGTAATAAAAGCTAATTTTGTTTCAACAGCTGAAGGATCTGTGACCATTTTTCCTTGTGATGTTATTAAAGAAAAGAATATAGCCACTACAAAGATATTTTCACATTTATTGCCAACTTTCTTTGACTGAAGTAGTACGTGCCAGATGAATTATCACTGCTTGTCTTGCCCAATTTTTTTCCTCTAATATCATGGCTTTTTGTACCTGTCCTTAGGAGATGCAGCTCCAAGGCTGACAGGGATAATGCAAAAGACCTGGAAGTCAAATAAAAAGCAGAAGTGACTGGCAGGAAGAGAAGCCGGTAAGTACTGCAATAAAAGTGCTATTTAACCTGCTGGCTAATACAAAAAGCTTATTTCTACAGCAACTAGTGGAACAATATATTTAGCAATTAAATTAATCCAAACAAATAGGGATTTTAACCCCATTGTCCTGGCTAAATTCCAGCGTAGGTAATTACATTCTGGCTACCTGCTTTCCCTCTGGAGTTTCTGCTGGGTAAGTTACGGCTTACACTGTGCTTGTGTGTGTTGGGCTTGTTATGAACAGTTGTGTAGCATGTCAGCATCTGGTAAATCCTATCTGGTAAAAAAACCAGAGGTGAATGCATTTCAGTGGAAGTAAAGAGTAACTGTTCTGTCGTATTTAACATATTAGTAGAATTTGTAGATGCAGCAGGCACCAGGACTAGCATGTTATAGTGATGGCCATAATATAAACAGATAGGCTGTGGTTAGAAAGACGCAAACAGACTGACGGATAAGCTCAATTAGTACTTTTTTTACTCCACAGCCTTCCTGTGTTAGACTTCCCTGTGTTTCTTTCTGAGGCTGAACCTCTCTCTATGTCAAAGCCAGCTTGAAGTCGCTGCCTCTATTTTTAATCATGTCAGTCGATCCTCCTGGTTTACAGAGTAGCCACATAATCAGATGCATAGGTGGAACTGAGAGGTGGCACTGGGGAGAGGAAAGGGACTGGGTAAACCAGCTTTGAGACAAAGCATCCCCTCCCAGTGGCACACGTGCTACTCCAGCCCTTTGGGAGATTCAGCTGAGGCTGGCACATTTCTAAAGCCCTTATGGGCAAATGCAATGAAACACTGAATTTGGATCTAGCTTACATCTCCTACACTATCTGACACAAAGCAGTCTCTGACTGTGGCTTTGATGCTATTTTGAAGGGCCAGGAATATAACAGTAATTTAATTCATTTTAGTGATTGTAAGCTCATTTGGAAAGGATCTTCCCTGCAAAGCTGAAATGTGAAAGCATGAGTCAAGGATTCTTCACAAATTTTCCTTTTCTTTCCCTGTTCTGTTTCAGAAAATATGGCCTGCTTTGTGAGATGACAATATGGTTAAACTGTAGCTAGCATACAGTGAGCAGGTCAGGGAGTCCTTTTTCCCCTCTGCTTTTTGATGGAGCTGAAGAAAAGGCTCATCTTTCCAAACATGAGGCACTAAGAATCCATTCAGGTCAGTCACATACGCAATATCAGTGGGTACACACACTGGTATTTGGATGTGGAACCACCCAGGGAAATTCAGAACCACCAGCATTTTAATTGTGGTTTCAGGACAGCTTTGCCAAAACACATTCAGCCTGTTATAACCTGAACTTGGGAACTGTCTCTTCATCGTATTACCTGTAGAAAGTGAGGACGCGTTCAGCTTCTGCTAAGAGCTGCAGTTACCTGGAGATCAGGCACATGCATACCACCTCACAGGGAGCATCTGAGGGCAGTCGACTCATTGTTACATGCAGTAGAATGAATTAACAGGAATAACGAGGTCTGAGGCAAAGAAGTGGTTCCTTTCACCTAGACAAATGTTTTAGCAGCTGTGCAAAACACTTAGGGTCCTTGGGTGAATGAATTAATACAAATGAACATTGACAAGCAGATTGTAATGAGAATTGCTTTTGATCACAAAGATCTGGCAATTAAATAAAATTTTTTAAAGATTGTTTTTATTTATAGCAGGAAAAACAGAAAACAAATGTATCGGCTTTAAGCTCTTCTTAACAAGTTTAATTTGCTTCTATTAAAAGGATTCAGCCATCACCATTTCTCTACAATAGATATTTTGTTGGGGAAACTAATTTGAATGTGCATGATAGATGAACTGCATTGAAAATTCCAATTTTTATCAGTTCTAACCCTTGATCTTAATTAACTCCACATCTATTTCCATAGAAACCAACAGTACAATCAATAAAATACTACAGCTAGCTGCTTGTATTGAAGAAGTATGCAGAAAAAAAATAATGTTCAGTTATTTGCTTCTGATCAGTTTGTGGACACAGCAACAAGTGTACTGTATTGCCCTCAAAGGCATTGCTGGGGTGGATCAACAGCCTGATTCCTGCTAAAGAAAAGTACATCACATGGTGAAATTCCCTCTGCAGCACATGTTGGGTGAGTAAGATATAAACTAAGGCTGGTACCTTTATTCTCACTGATTGGCAGCAGTTCTGATGGGTACAATGAAAGGAACCACTCGGAGCTTTTTTCCATACAGAGAGGAGTCAGATCGATATCCAATATCTGTTCCATGAGAGAAATTCCTGCGGCTTATCCTCTATCCACAGGAAAAGGTTAAGGCAAAGTGAAGGAGTACAGCTGCAGTGTCCTTGGGAACACATTTGGGTAACATCCTCCAGCTGCCTGAGTACCTGTAGCACTAGTGCTTGCAACACTCTCTCCCTTTTGCACAACTATATTTGGGAGTGCATAGACCCAGTGCTGAACTGTTTGAAGGGTTGAAAATCGAAAGCAATAAATCCTTGGCATCTAGCTCCTACAGCAATGCTTTGTAAGCCAAGTGCGTTGCTATGCCATGTAATTTTCAGCCATCAGAGTAGTGCACTTAGAAGTCTATTAGTGGGCACTCTGATGTACCTTGCTATTGTTCAAGTCTAAGGTAGCAGGAATGTAGTCTAGCCTAAGTATATGGTTAATCAGTGGTAATGCAATATGTCCTTGGTTTTTGAAAAAACAGTTTCTTGGAAAAGATTTATGTAGAAAGGAGCCATGTTCTCATGGTGGAATTCAGGATAGGCGACACAGGAACATAATCATATCAGTTAGTGACATATAATCTGAAATATATTGACCAAATGGGATGGGCCTGGAGAGCAGATAACAATTTTTATAGTAAGGTTTTTGTTCAAAGAGACTTTTACGTGACACACACTAATTTTGTCAAGGCCCCAGCCCCTCTGGCCTAGTTTGGACCAGCACCCAGGGGAGAGAAATGCTCACGCTGGCTGACTTATGCAGGTCTTGGCATGCAGCTCCTGTGCATAGCGTTTCCACCTCCTGCTCAGCCTTCTGCATGGTGTTGGGCAGCTGTGGGGACACGTCTCCAAACTCATTAGGATCCCATCAACTCCACTGTGGCTGATGTTTTTGTAATCTAATTTCATTCACATGGCCAGTACTGTGCCATGTGTATTTTATCCATCTACGGGATATGCTGTTGATATGCTTTACACATTTTTAATGCCTTGAAATACACCATGTTAAGAGATACACAGTGCCTCCCTAGACAGAAAGAACATTTTACTACTCAGGGAGTTAACAATTGGCTTAGTCAAGCACAAAAGAGGGCTGCACCTGACCTCTCAGACATATGGATGTTTTCAAAGAGGTGAGAGTAGTTAATAGTCTAATAAGAAATATCAAATAATTCTATGAAGAAGGATAGGGGAATAAGAATGAAACTCAGAAACTCAATGAATCCTCAAGGAAGCTCCCTCATAGGAGTGCAAAAAGCAGCCTATTTTCCCAGACCAAGAGAGCTTTTCTAGGAATGTAAGTCAGAGGTAAAGTGTTGGTAAAGAACTGGAACCTCTGCTAGAAGTCTGACAAAGTCTAATAACCCCAAAAGCTGGAAGCACAAAAGACTTTTTTTTCAGACAAAATACATACATGCTTTGTAATTGTGTTTGTATTCTTTGGACTTTTGTAAATTAATACTTGCATTTGAAATCATTTTAACCTGGCCTGAGTTCTAAGGGGTTTCAAGCTTATTAGTATCAGGTTATCCCATTTCTGTTAAAGGAATATCTTTACAGTCATTGGGGTACTGTTTTTTTTTTGGTTGGTTGGTTGGTTGGTTTGTTTTTTTCCTATACTAACTCTCTTAATTTCTCCAAGGTGACCAAGAAGTAACAGCTCCAGGCTCTAGGACCACTTGGGAAACGGGGTGGATGGAAGAAATGTCCAATAGGTACAGCTGTTATCCAAGTATGTATCCTGCTGTATAGAGAGATAACAGAGAAAATGTCAGATGCCTGACGGTCCTGAGGGATTCTGACACTGATAGATATTGAGTTTGATCTTATCTGTGTAAAAAAAACAACAACAACACAACAAACAAACCCAAAACGAACAAATAAAAAACAACAAAACAACCCCAAAGAAAGAAACCACTTGGCTACAGGCTCTGTGCTGTTAGTGACAGTGTCCTGCAGCTTGCTATATATGATCATGACCATCTGGGTCTTCCGCAATACTGGTACAAAGTTAAATGTTATGTTATTGTTAAACATTGTGATTCTATTACCATTAATAGATGGGGCAGGGGATTTGGGGGCACAGTTGCAGTGGCGACAGGTGCAGACAGATTTTAAGGTGCATATTGTAATTACCATAAGAGTACCAGCACCTAACACTCTTGGTAATGCATACATTTAGAAATTCAGCTCTACTGTGGTACCGACAGTTTGTCCATCACTAACAAGAGCTAGCTCATTTTAAGAGCTGTGAGAGGACTGTATGGTTGGAATATGCATTTGAGAAGGGATGTGATAAATTGCCCGGAAAATTATTTTTTTCTGCTTTATGTATTTTCCCTTAAGGAATTCCCCTGGGTGTTTTTATTTAAGCAAACGAAAACTTAAACTCATTTGTGTATGTTCATGTTTCTGTGACTGCACATACTTGGATTACTTTTTTTTTTCCCCCCTGTCATGGAGATAGACACACACACAAGAAGTTTGTGTGTGCATTCAGGTATCTGTATTACAGGTAGGGCTGATGACAGTTTCTATAATTAAAGTTGCCAAACACTTCCCATTACAAGAAACTGAAAATAGGATGTGTTAGCTCTCAAAAATGTGAATTTTCAGGGTAGGGTTTTCTATAACAGGCCTATCCAAATTATATACAGTAATTTCAACAAGAATGTTTGGTTGTTTTACAACTGAAACATGACAAAACAAGTTTTCCTTGTCTTAAAAAAATTGAGTGAGTCATCAGAAGGCTCTAGTATTCCCACTTTCAGAGTGAGGCTTTGAAATCTGTTAGGGATGCTCCTGTTGTTATGTCTATAAAAAAAAAAAATAAATTCCACTGTCAGTCAAACTATAAGCCTTTGAAAATATCTGATTTGCTGGAGTTCAACAAAGTTCATAAGTTTGACAGATAAGTCTTCCAAAGCTTTTGCTTGGATGGGGCATGGTTTAGTACAGGACTGAAATAGCATGCTTGGTAATTACATATAATGTCAAGTTTGAGCGCTACCAACAAAAGGAAGGATTTTTTTTTCCCTCTCCAAGAATAGAAGCCCCTGCTGGGCACCAGTACCAGAGATATGACCCCTTCACAGGAACAAGAGCTGGAATTTGCTGAGGAGACAGGCATACACTGGTGACAATGTGAAATGAGGCAAAAGAGCAAAAGCTAGAAGTGTAGAGGTGGTAGAGGAAAAGAAGGAAAATAAACCCTGAAAGATGTGCGGAAAGGAGATAGGGACTGCTGGACAAGATGAGCAAGAAGTAAATGGATAGGGGGAGAGATAAAGTTTGTGTGAAGAAATAGATGAGATTGCAAAACTGGCTGGACTAGAAAAATGGAATTAAATTAATTGAGCAAGGGATAGGGAAAAATGAAAAACAGCTAAGATACAAAGGGTGGGATTAGTTGAAACGTTTGAAAGAGAAATACAGAGGTGGCATTGAGACTGGCTGAGAAACCAACAAGACCATTACAGTCTGGGAACTGGTCTGATATGGGAAGGTGAAGCTAGGGAAAGGGAAATACAGACAAGGTGAAGAGCTGTCAGAGTAGAAACCAGACCAGTTTGAGAAATCACTCAATGGACAAGAGAAAAACTGGGACTCTAGTAGAAAGCCCTGTCATTTATTAGTCACTAATTTTTGTTTGTCACAAACAAGGCATCCAGAATTGATGTATTTTTCCCTTATTCTAATTTCTTTGTATTGGTTTCCCTTTTGTAAACTGGGGCTGTTTCTGTCCCCTCACCTCACAACAGCGTTGGGAAGATAAATGGCATAATGTTTGTGAAGCACTCACATACACTAATGATAAGCACCACAGAAACACCCAGGAGGAAATTAATAATTCTGTCTTCAGAACCACATTTGTAAATGTGCAGTAAATAAGGCCTGGGGCAATACATTGAACAACAAGCAGAAGACAAAATATTGAATTGCTGTTCATTAAGTGAGCACAGTCCATCCTATGCACAAAAGGAGGCAGGAAAAATGCTGTGGAAAAAATACACTTGTATCATCAAAGGTTACAGCATAATTCACGTAGAAAAGGGAATCTGAGCTGAGGCAGCACTAGCAATCTTAATTCTTCCTTTCCTAACCCTAAGAGAGTTTGTCTTTACGACCTTAATAATGTCTCTTAGTATTTTTGTCTTTGTGAAACTGTAGATATGTAGCACAAAATGTTATCTCCTGAAGCTTGAAAAGCACAAGAAAGCACTGTGGTTTAAAGAACAGATTTCTGTTCAAGTAGCACAAAAACAATTCTACCATTAGAATGAGATTTGAGATATGTAATTGCATGTTATCTGGCATAGGCATACTTATAACTGTAATATAAATGTCCTGATCTCACTTGTCATGCCTGTCCAACCTTTTCAAGCACACTATTCTATTGTGAATTTAAAAGCAGCTCAAACATGCTAGGTGGAATAAGGCTGGAGTATTCATGACGATCAGGATGTTTCTTCCTACTAAATTGTATTTTATTCATAAGTAAACATGGAGTTGAAACCTCCCCTTCTTTAGAAGCAGTGTTTGCATTTCTGTAGGTATTGACTTAGTAGCACTACATTAGCTAGCTGACTGAGCTGGATTCCTCCCAATAAGGATATGAAACCTGTACCTAGTGTTCTAATTAAAGTTGAAGGCCATTCATCTCTCTAATTGCAACAATGCCCTCCAGGATAATTTCATCCCAAATGTACCATTCTTCTTTTGCCCGAACAAGTGACTTAAAAACCATCTGGAGCCTTGCCAAGCATGAAGAAAAAAATTACTGGCTGTGATATCACACCAGAAAACACTACAAGATGAAAAATTGTAGAGGTCAAGCAAAGTGGTGAGGTTTTTCTATCGTGCTTCTAGAAGTATGGATATCTAATGCCTGAACGTTAGTGGTCATATCTAATTTTTCCTACAAACTAGTAGGAGTCATCTGTTAATAAGGAAAGATTTTCTAAAATGCTCTGTAACCTCTGGGGCTGCCAAGCTTTTTCTACTTGAAGGGAAAAAAGGTGAGTGAATTAGGCCCTGGGAGCAGGATGTGCAATCAGAGGAAGGCTGCAGAGTGCAGTCAGTGGAGCTCTCTGAGCACATATGACCAGCCTTAGGAAACAGGTTCCTTTGTGAACCAGCCAGCTCAGTGAGCAGGAGTTGTAGGATTTTTGGGGCTGGGTTTTACAGACCCAGTGTACTCTCCAGACTTAGAATTTGTTTGCACTCTGTAGGACATAACCTGAAAATCATAAAAGGAAAATAGTATGTTTCTTGATTCTTTGCAGGTTGAGTTCATTGCTGTCAACAATATTCTACATGTCTGATTGATTCATTTTAGCCCTAGGTAACGTGCAATAGATTTTTCGCTGCTGAAGATTAAGAAGTAACACTAAGCATCACTTACTTGGCCTAAGGACATGCACTAAAAGGCTTCTTTGTTTTTTCAATGGGCAAGAATAGCCCCATTAGCTTCAACATTTATTTCACTGTTCTCTGGAGTGAGAAGTTTCCTTCTGTGGTCTACCAAGGATTTAGAAACAGTGGCCATAACATTAGAAAGGAGATTACTAGAACTAAAGATCTTTAAGACCTCAGTGAGGGAAGCTGTGTTTGTAGAATATGAACTTGGTGTTTCTCTCTCATATATTTTTTGCCTCAACTGGTCATGCACTGCTGCACCAACATATGAAAGAGTTGATCTGAGGCACAAATCCTAGAAGAGTGGTAATATCTTCCATGCACTGATTTTACTAAGAATTGGGAAATTGTCACCCTTTGGACGATGAGTTTGTTAACTGATTGCACCTAACTTTAAAAAAAAAAAAAAACAAAAAAAACCCCAAACCAAAAAAAAACCAACCAAAAAAAAAAAGCGCCTTGGTCCATCTGAATTATTGCATTTGAAGTTTTTTTTTTCAGTGATAAGTCTCAAATGGATCATATACTACTAGCAGCCAGATCCTCTCTCTTTTAGAAATCAGTTTGTGCTTCATAATAGCATATGACATGACAGACGGGACCAGGCATAAATGAATACAAACCTAGGTACATCTTCATAAGAACCCCTCTCCCTCTCCTCTCCCTTTTTCATTTTTTAGGAGCTCAACCTTGAAAAGCAGTTTTCAAACCAGACTTTCTTTTGCAGGAACACATTGAAAATCAATTGTCTCCATTGAGTGACCCTGTGCACACCAAGAATATGGTTTGTTGTTACTGAAATATGGAGATTTGATGAGTCCAAAAATTATTGAGATGTGTGGGGGCTGAATTTCATGCTGCTTCTGGATTACTGTGTGTCCCAGTACCCTAAGAGATATGGCTGGTGCACTTCAAGTGTTCTTAGTCAACTGCGTACAGGGTGGCATCCTGTTGTCTATTAGAAGTGGCAAAGGTCTTGCAGTAATGGTCATAACTCAAAATTTTATAATGTAAACAAGGAAATAGTGGAATGATGGAGTGGGAGGTTCTGCACAAACCTGTAATCACTGACGGTCCCTGCCTCTGGGGGAGAAAAAAAGGAAGATGCTTGCAAAAGCAAGGACTACCTGAGTAGTCCTACTAAGATCAGTCAGTCTACTTAGACACTTAGGCTCAAAATTAGTACTTAGCTGAACCATGTCTGAAGTGAAGTGAATGAAAACATTTGGCTTTACAATTGCTGACTTTTCAAAGCCTCAGTCAGGAAAAAAGTAGGTCAGTCATGTTTGTCTTGTTTTATTCTGCAGTGAACAATAGGCTATAACAAAAAACTTAATGGTTACTGTATAATTGTGAACCAGATATAATGTCCAGGTTTCAGTCACTGGTACTCTTTGTAATGTGAAAGTTTGATAGTGAAATAGCGAAACTTTTTATCTTTGAGCAAACTGCAAGAGCAAACTTCAAGCAAACTGAAGTGTCTTTTTCTTTTAATGGTATCTATACCTGTCTAGAAAGGTTCATATGAGCATGGAAAAATGCAAGATGGAAAAACATGCCATTCATTATAACTAGAATAGCTTTCCTTAAGACACTGTTTCAGAGCTCTCATCTGCTCAGACAGATGGAGAAAAAGCTTCAATCCAAACCAATGGCAACATCACTGCATGAGTCAAACATATGAGGGCAGGTGAGACCAGAGGGTGGTTTACAGCTGGCACGCAATGTTTTCATTGTCTCTGCTGCTGCCAACACTGTCCCATTCCTTAGTAAATGCTTTGCTGCCACTATTTCACCATGATGCCTGGGGGAGCATTTTGTGTGTATCTTTTTGATGAAACAGTCTTTTATTATTATTTTTTCTTTAGTGGTGATTTTCCCCTGACTTACTTTGCCATCACCTTCCCTTTCAGATGAGGGGAAAAGAAAGTCGTTAGGTTGTGCTTGCCTCATCCCTACCACAAAAGAACTTGTTGCTGAATTCCACCTGAGATAATCTGATGCCGTTCCCAGAGCATGCACTTACAGTTCCCTTGAGTTCAAGAATAACAATTAAATACCATGTATCATTTCTGCTGGAGAGTTAATGTGTTTGTAATTTCCATTTTCTCTACTAAAATACAAGAGGATAACTGTGTTCTTTCCTTTATGGTCTTGTATGATCTACTGCTCTGTAGGGACAGAGATCACTTTCGTGTGAGAAAGAGAGAGAGCAATTGCTTATTGATGTAATGGAAGGAAATGAAGATAATGTAAAGGGCAGGTAAATGACAGCATCTTTCTGAAAGATATGCAGAACCTCTCCTGCTTCTTCTGAGGTACTTGCAAATGGTGCCAGTTACTTGCCCTAAGGTGAGTCTGAAAATGCACTACTAGAGTGAAAGTTCAGAATATGAGTCATTAAGGAAGTCCTTATCACTGTTCTCATTTTTATCTCTCTTCTGTTTCAGTGGTGTTTGTTTCCTTTCCACAAAGATGGCAACAGCTCTGAATGCTGATAAAACAAAGCTTGGCAGAGTCCCAAGAAAGATAACTTGTTCTGGGACTACGCTCATCCTGAGTTTCTCGCTTATCTTGCAGGTATGTGATGATTTTTCATAGGCTGGACTGGCCACCTCTGCTAATAAAGACAATTGGGATTTCTAGTTGTGGTTATGCCTGTGTTTGGATACCAATATTAAATATATTCAAGAGGGCTTTTGTGGGCAGACATGAGCTCATTATTCCTGTGCTCCAACCCAACATATTGGTCTGCTACTGTAGGAGAAGAGTTCATTAGCTCAGGCTAGTGCTGTGGCTACAAGGTCTTAGCTTGGTGTCAAGTACAGAGCCCATAAAGTCACCTGTGGTACAGGCATAACCATAAGTGTGCAAAGTCAGATCCTTCAATTGGACAGAGTTAGCCCCATGGGGAGGGAGACTATGGATCATCTCCACCTTAAGCTTGTCCCGTTTCCAACCTGGGATACCTGTACCTGTGTGCTACCAGTCCCTGAATACTACTAGTGCCTCCTGAAAAGAGATCTTCCACATCAGTCAGAGGACAGCATTAGCCTGAGGTGCTCTTGAGTTCAGCCCAATGATCTCAAATACAGAAGATACTAGAGGCACTTTGAGAGCAATTTCTGATTTTCTCAAATTGACTCATTGTTTATAATGATTTGTCATATTAGTTGTGGTTAGCTATTTTTAATGGTTTATCGCACAGCTGAGCAAATTAATCTTTGTTCATATACGTGGCATTGCAGTGCTTATTTTATAGCATTAGAAATTTTCAAGGGAATAACAAGAAGTAGCTAATAGGTAGTGCCTTCTCACCCACTAGTATAATAAAATTCACCGGAGACCTGACAGTTGTAATGTATTATCGTATAGCTCCTTATTGTTCTACACTTAGAGGGGAAAAAAAACAGAAAAAATAGTAAGATGTCCACATCTAGTTTGTAAGTCTAAATCTAAATAAACCAGGCACTTGTGGGGTTGAGAAAGATTAGGCATTACAGAAAAGGGTCTAAAAGGCCTTGCAAGAGTTTTAGGAGAGCAAGAAATGAAATCCAAGCATCCCATGTCTAGTCTAGTACATTTTTGGTAAGACGAATACTGATTAATTTTCTATTGCTATAGCTTATATTTCACTGTTTGCAATATGTTTCTGTATGTGACCTTACGTATGCTTCCCTCTACAACTTGCATATAAATCAGAATGTTCAGATCCTAGAGCCCTTCCACTTTTCTGACCTATCTTCAGATATTCAGCAGAACTGCCTAACAACTTAGTATTTTGACTTTTCTGCAAGTGTCCTACAGGAAAGCATGTGTCACTCTGAGGCTTCCTGACAATGGCTGAATCATGCTCCGTTTCACATAGCACTGATTCATTTGTAAACCACCTCACAAGTCATTGTTTGTTTTAAAAAGTTATTTAAAAAAAATACACTAAACCAGTTCTGTCAATCAGAGGCCGTATCCAATAATGCAAAACTGAAGCACTGACCAAACTGTATGTGATAATTGGGAGCTAAATCCACACATTTTTATTTTCTTCTCATACATTTGTTATATGCAGTCTCTGTCGAATAGGTTGCTTTAGAATCAATATTTACAATAAAAGCTCATTCATGTGTTATTTTCTAGTCCTTGACAAGATCACAAAAACATTTAAAATAAAACAATAAGGAATGCAAAGTGTCAGAATGACTTTATCGATCAATAAGATTTCTTGGTAAAATGAATTCATGCTTTGGGACACACTATTTTTACAAATCCAAAGCATTTGTCTGACATCCAGATAGTGTAACTCCATTTGTGTTTACCAGCAAACTTGTGCAACATTTCTATTCCCTAAAAATATATTTAAAAAAAGAGAATTTCAATCAGGTTTGGCCACTTGTAATCTGGGGCACTCAGCATATCATATAGAGTCTGCAAACTCAAGGCAGTTTATTGCAGTATTTATTTTGACTGGCACTTAAACAATGCCTAATATTGTCTCTTCTGATGCCTCTAGTAATATGCTAAGATATCACAGAAAGGGTGTGGTGTAAAAACTGGAGCAGACCAGAGGAGAATACACAGTTCCAATACGGCAGTCACAATTTGTCTCCAGAATGCACAAATAACTTCAAAGAATCAATTAATGTTATCTGTGTGCATCCTACATGCAAAGTACAATGATTATAAATGTAGCAAAACATAAAGACTGAAGCCTTCTTTCCTGTTGGATATTAAACTGGACTCTCACTACTTGGAAAATCTCTGTGCTCTAAATAGCACACCGTCTCCATGGCAATGTGCAGTTCAGTTTTTAACTTTTCAACACATAAAAATGGTAATTTATTTGTTTTAAGCACTCCCGCAGTTGTCATAGTTATGAAAGCCTCAGGATCGGGCACTTTCCAGGAGCACTGGAGCTGTCAGGTTAAAGACTGGGTTAACTGCCAGGCAGTGGCTGACCTGAAGGTCATTATTGCCTAATTATATTATTATTTCCTGTCAGCTCAGCTTGTGAAGTGGTACTCAAAGCGTCAGGCAGTCAGCACACTCAGAGCATTCAAAGAAATTTTGTTTCTTTTGTTCTTGATGTTAAGGACTCCTTTGTAAATGACTGCAGCCTGTGATGAAGTAGAGGCATAATGAATCCTGTGCCCAGAGTGCCTGACTTTCACAGCTACTGCAGTTACAACCTTTTTTTTTTTTTTTAATTTGTCATAAAGGTACACATTGTCATCTCCTTGAGGAAGCAAGGCAATAAGTTTATATTTTCGGCATTCTCTCTGTATTGTTTAATCCTTTCATAGCTTGGCTTTCTGCTGTAAAAATCATTGGCCTTGAGACTGTCAGAGCCCCGCTTGGAGAAGTGCTAAGCATTTTGGTTTCAATCCAACAGAGCACTCAGGCAGATGTTCAGCTTCAAGTATGCAGGTAATTTTTACTGGAGACTAGAAAAAAATATCTTGTCCTAACCTCAGAGCCTTCTGTGATTTTCTTGACTAGCACTGCAGCATTCAGTGTCTATGGAATTTAACCTATGGATCAGCAATTCCTAAATGTTGAGCTCAGAAAAGAGCTTGAAAGAAATTCAGCTTTACTTGATGTTTTGGCTAGTAATGGGGTTGTCAGCCTTTACAGATAAATAATTTAATACAACAGAAATTAGGGTACTGCCATGATACTTTAGGAGCAAAGGAAATGGGAAAGTTTATTGCAAACTCAATAAGCTTAGGACCAGTCTTTAAGATGTACAAATTGCGAACAAACTAATCCTCTTATCCACACTAAAATAACCTGCATCAACACCACCCTTCTTACCATCTCCTCAACTGGAATGGGCTAATACCCACTAATATGTCTAGGCCCCAACAGCAAATATATTTAAACTAAGTACAAAGAGTGCAAAGAGCTTACGTCATAAAATGGTTTCAGTTGGAAGGGACTTTAAAGATCAGCTAGTTCCACCCCCCCTGCCGTGGTCAGGGACACCTTCCACTAGACCAGGGTGCTCAAAGCCCCATCCAACCTGGCCTTGAACACCTCCAGGGATGGGGCATCCACAACTTCCCTGGGCAACCTCTTCTCACCACCCTCAGAGGAAAGAATTTCTTCCTAATATCTAATCTAAATCCTACCCTCTTTCAGTTTAAAACCGTTACCCCTCGTCCTATCACTACACTCCCATCTTTCCTGTAGGCCCCCTTTAAGGCCTGGAAGGCCACTATAAGGTCTTCTTGTAGCCTTCTCTTCTCCAGGCTGAACAACCCCAACTCTCTCAGACTGTTTTCATAGGAAACATGCTTAATTGTCTCCCCGAATCCCACATAAATCTTTGGACAGGGCAGGACCATGGTTTACTTTCAAAATGTGATCAAAAGGTATGTAGATTATGTTAAGTTACAAAGAATAGTTAATGGGGGTTTTAAACTGAGAGGAGAAAATGAGTATTTTGTCACCTGTTCTTACAATGTGCTTAACTTTTCTGTGTGGGAATTCTCCAACTCAGACCAGCACAGGGAACTCTTCTTTGGTCTGCATAATTTGTTTGGAAAACTAGGACATCTGACACTGAGGTTGGGAAAGGATTGGTAATAGTGTTGACTATTCGTACCAATAGCACCAAGAATCATGAAACAGATTACAGAGTGAGCACTGCAGAACAAGTCATGTCCATACAGTTCAGTGATTCCCCATCCATCACCATCACATTATGCAGGTTTCTTTTACTGTCCCTTAGGCATTCAGTCTTCAAAAGCCAGGAACTTACATCTTTGGGAGATAAAGTTACAACAGAATTTTGAATAAACTGAACCTGGAAATGTTTCTGGCTCAGCTAACAGAATGACATGGTGGCCGTGGAAAATGACACACTCTGCAGGCTGGCGCTGGGGGGAATGAAGATGCAGAATTAGAAGAGTTCTGAACATGTGAGAAAATGGTGGAGAAACAGCTTTGAAATGCTTACTCATCTTCAAATCTTCATGCTGGACAACAGGGATACATATGAGCTGTAAAGAAAGGTACCTCCCAGTGAGTATGTTTACTTTAATTTTTATAATTAGCCTCATTGGAGCACTAATTGGAGACTTGTGGACTTGGAGGGAGACCTGCCATCATAACTGAGCAAAACAAGGATTCAGGTTTATCCCGATACTTATTCATCATGCAGATCCCATTATGGGTAAAGACAGAACTTATAGTATGACTCATAATTCAATCTTGAGTCTTATTATTTGCATATGGGAAAAGAAATGCATTTGTTTTAAGCAGACATACACCATAAAACCTTCTTATAAGGCTGGAAGGGGGAATTTGCAGTCCATTCTCCTTCTGAATAAAGGAGCAACTGTCCAAAGCCACATTTCTCAAATCCTTTTTTACAATATTTATAGCAAAAGTCCGTAAAAATCCTAGAAAAAAATAACTGACTATGGATTCTCTGGGAATGTTGGTATTTTTTCTCTAGTAGTTTGTTTGGGTTTTTAAACCAAAAGTCACTAAGTTCTCTGGCACCAGATATCATTACTATTATTTTCCTTATTTTGTCAGTGTCTTCTATTAGAGAAAGGACTTGGACAAACTGCAGGCATGCCTTTCTATTCCCAAAGATTATCTTTTTCACTTTAGTTGCTACTACATTTGTTATAATGCTGTGAAGCAAGTCTGAAGAGCTTTGCAAAGACATTAAAACTGGTAGAAGTCATTCTTTTGCTTATAATGAGAACAGAATCTGGCATTTAATCCATTGGAATAGTCAGATACCATCAAGGAGCTTTTTGAAAACAAACTTTCTAATCTATATAATTTACAAATAAATAAACAAGAGGTCTGCTCTTCTTTCTTGGATGGATACAGTGAAAGGACATACACGCAAACAGATTAAAACAATATCAGAAAAGCAAGGAACAGGCTACATCTGCTAAAGCTATTCACTGGATTTAAATGGTTGTTGATAGATCATATTAGAAAATGGGCATGAACAGAATAGAGATGGATCAGTATCAGCGCACAGAGATGTTTAGAATACTTTTTCATTGCAAGATACCATCCCTGTACCTCCGCTCCTCATTTTTGATTTCTAGTGGTTCTGAACAAAAACGTATTTCTATAGATATGGCCGTCACTTACAGTTATTTAAGAAATGTTGCAAGGAAATAAGTATTTCTGGGATGTTCACCGTGTTCCCCACAGCCGAACTGGTGGCCCTGTGTTTTGTGTCTTGTGCTTATGTGGATACTTACAAAATCCTAATTCGTAAGTAAATCTCAGAGGTGTGAAACCTAGTTTTTGGTTATCTGTTACTATTCCTCACAGCAACTGGAGAAACACCTCCCTCTTCTCTCTCCCCTGCCCAAGTTGCAATGTGCATGCGTATTCACAGACCAACGAAGCACTTGTGATGAGCCCATGCCAAGATATCAGTCAAGGACCTGGGAAACTTGCCAAAAACCCTGTTCTTGTGTTGGGCTAATTAACTCTTGGCATATTTGTAATTGTCCCTATTAGTTAGGGGCACGTGTTAGGAGCAGCACTAAATAGATGGTGGTAGGGAATGAGATAAAAGGGAACTTTGGTGACTGCCTGTATTTGAAAATATAATCAAAAGTATTAACCAGAACTACAATAAACTTGGCAGGGCACTTAGCACAGTTAAACCTGTGGTGGTTAGCATCACTTCAAGTTACTGCTACATGTAAGCTTGACCAGCTGGCAAGATTGTGAATACGACCATCCCTCTTCCACTCAGTGCTCTGTGTGGTGCCAGGTAGCATATGCTGGTAACATCATGGGATTTCCCATGAAGACATGCCCTCAAGTTCTAGGCAAATGTTAGTGGCAGTCATAAAAAAGGCATCATGAGCAGTTTAGTGTCCTGACCTGGCACAAATGCTAATGGCAGATGCTGGTGACCTCTAGTAAAGATATAGCTGTCTGCTCTGGACAAATTTACTGGGGAAAAAAAAGGAGCATCAAATTCATTTTCAACTGATGTGTGCATTAATCAATTCCAATCCACACAAAGCAAAAGGAAATGGGCTATGAACACGGTAAATCAACATTTCAGTTTATAAGTCACCAAAATGATCACAAATCGTTATGATCACTCTTTGCCCTTCATAATTGCAGTTGTGAGTTTGATTCAAACCTCAGTGAAGTCAAAGCAAGGCATACATTGATTTCAACGTGCTTTGGACAGGATGAAAGACAAAATAATCTTGTGTTCCATAAAGCAAAATGTGTAATATGCCCCAAGAGCTTTCTCCTGAAACATTAATGCACATGAGTAACTCCCTTCACATGGACAGTTACACTATATGAACATACACAGCTGCATACTCTACCCACCCCTTACAGCAGCAGCCCAAATTTTGTTTCTCGACTGTCATCTTTGGTTATTTGTTTGTAGCTTGAAAATTAACGTAAGTATTAATATAGAATACGAACAGAAATGAGGCAATTTATAAACTACTCCTTTCTCTGAATGTTACCTAGAAATTTATAACTCAATGTACTACAACCATAGAAATGAAATTAACTGCCCACTTGCATGATTCACTAAACATATTTCCAAAAAAGCAAAGCTAATATATTAGTCTTTAGCTTATTACAAGCATATTTTTTCTGACCATGTAAAAGTTTCCCCACTTAGACCTTGCCCAGTGCTCAGTCCAGCTTTACAAGCATACTATGCTCTCGGTAGCTTGCTGCTGACTCTCTGAAGGTATGTTTTCATGGATGGTTTTTTTCAAAGCCCATCCACAACATTGCACGACTGTCTTTTTTTACATGTTCAGCTGGGTCAGAATTCTATTGTGTGTGACACTGGCATCAGAAATATCAATAAAAATTAAATGTGAGGATAAATATGTTTGTAGAGGAAAGAGTCAGCCCTAGCATTAAGGTTTATTACATGTTCAGTCAAAAAGGATAACCCATCACCCACACAGACATAATATGATTTTCATGAGCCATGAAAACAGGAGTAACTGGAGAGGGGTCTGTTACTTGGCTCTGCATGTAGATCGGGACCTAGCAGAACATTTACAATACATTTTCTGCCATCTTTAGTGAGTGGCACTTCTTTAAGAATCTCTACTTTCTTTCTCCTCTATTTCCTCCAAGATATGGCTCATATTTTATAGCTCAGGAATAGCAGGCTATGATTACATTTGTATGCGGTGATTTTTAAATCTTAGATATGAAAAAAAAAGAAGAAAAGAAAACATACAGTGTTTCAAATGTCTTTTTTTTTCCTTCTATATCTTGACTCAGATTTGTTATACTCTATCATTTCCATTTCATCAGTGAAAGACTGACCGCTATGGCATGGTGTGTTATAGGTAGATAAGATATGCACTGTTGTTATTATGATTAAGATGTTAGGATGAGCAGGAGTCACAGAAATTAAATTTCACCTTTTCTACAGAAGGTAGTGGCTTGACTGCTGCACAACTTGATGCTTAGGCTATTTGCATATGCAGTAGACACATACCAACCTTTTGCAACAAAACCTAGCTGTGCCAATTTTAATTCTGTGAGATCTAGCTCACCCATTCAAACCCTGTACTAATTAGGTTAATCTGGCTCTCTTGATTTGGCAAGGCAATACGTTTATTGAAATCACTTTCCTCAAGTCAGTATTTCACCTCTTGGTGTATCCAATTAGTACTGTAAAAAATAAGTGAAGAAGGGAGCTTTACTGAATATGAGTATTTTCCACTGAAATATGTATGCTTATCATAGAAAATTCCACATCCTTCAGATAGAACTGACATTCACTGTAGAGCTTTCTACATACAGATATATAGAACAAAATTGGGAGCTCTTTGTACAAGCTACAGCCTGTACAAATAAAAATTAACCATCTTATTTTGCTCACTTAAAATTGTTCCTTGGTTCCTGTATTTCCTTTGCTCCCAGCCTCGCTTGTGCAGTTCCAGTGATCAGTCCCACAGCCCTGCAAAATCTAAAGGGATAGGGAAAGGTAATGACAGAGCTGGCAACATCTTGGAGGCCTCTGAAGTGGATCCATAGCCCAGATGGAGCATCCTGCCCTACTAAAACTTAGAAACACTTCTGTCCCACAGCTGTGTATTTGGGCTCAGCTCAGAAACCTGCAGCGAAATCTGGGAAGAGAGTAGTGAGTTTGCCCTGATTTCAAAGGAACCCATCTTTAGGTATGGCCCTATAGGTCTCCTGCATCGTGACAAAATGACACTGCCCAACACCCCCTACTAGGGGGAAAAAGGGAAGCAGGTGACTGCTGTTGGGGAAACAGGGTGTTACAGTGCTATGTTTTGTGTAATTCAGTGAGATTCCTGCCACATGAATCCTATAAAAGTCATTGTGAAGTTGTGTGACTAAATCCTCCTGGAAAGGCTTCAAAACGTACTTATTTTATGTCACCTTAATGAAGCCTGTTGTGGTTTAACTGGATGTTCATAGATGATGGGAGAAAGACTGCTTCATTAAGTCACCCAACCTTTATGAAGTGTTACAGCATGCGCAGAGCAGTCACAACCTTGCTGTGACAAATCAAAGCCTAATGAGTGAACGGAAGTATTACAGGTATGTCCCAAATCAGGGTAACTCATTATTGTAGCTGTCCGGCTTATACAGTAGTTAGGAGTGCTCTATCCCTGTTTCCCATACCTCTGGTTAAAATGACATTTTTTTCCGTTTCCTTATAGATGACGCTGTGCTTGAACAGTAACATCAATATCTAATCTGCTGGAAAAGTGGGCTGCGTTATACTTGACTCTGTCTGCACCTGCTCTACCTAGATGGCACAGACAGCAAGCTGGAATTGCCCTTTGCTGGTTTTCCTTCCCCAGATTGCTGTAGAGGTTAGGCTGAGCTGCCCCACAGCTGAATGAACTGCGGTGTGAGTGGTGAGTGAACCTCATGCAAGCTCTTTTGGCTTGGATGCACACATGCTTTGTGTGACATTGCAGTCTCACTTTTTTCGTGTCTTCCATTCCTCTTAATTCCACCTGGTTTGAAGATACTTGATCTTCCAGTAGACCATACCTTTGTGCAAGAAATGTTACAATTCTCTTGTCAGGAGTTCAGATCCAGTTTTGTCTGAGTAATCAAATAGAGAGGTAGTCTAACCTTGCGTGAAGTAAGCATGCGATAGGGAACTGAGAGGGAAAGATGTGTTTGTTGCAAGAGAGGTGAGATGGGCATGAGGTGGGGTTGGTAAGGAGCTGTACATGTTTGAGATACCACACATGAAGTCTGTGGATGATGATGTGAGGGAAAGTTTTCCCTTTATAGATCTGAGGTGTTTCCAAAGACACGCAAAGTAGTTGTTGTATAAACTCATATGACCCAGAACAGTGTGTAATCATCCAGCTACTCAGTCAAAATTTTTTGTCTGCTCATTTATAACAACTAATTCACAGAGTATACCTTGTTTCCCCAGATCATCACTTTCTGTTGCTTAGTGTCTTGTGTAAAAAGCAGAAAGGAAATTCTACCAAATCTTGAGGTATCTCCTTTTGGAACAAGTGGAGAAGAACATTAGGTGCAAAGCCTCCCAGCTGGAGATGTTGTTGTTTCGTTTCATCCAAGCCTGAATTTGGAAGCATTGGAGGTTCAGCCACTCACCTCTTATTGAGAAACTCAAGGTTTCTGAATTTCTTTAATGAAAAAATGACTTGATTTTAAAGATGAAAGGTCAGACTGTGCCATCAGTTTAATTGGATTTGGCTGTGGCCACTTTAACTTTCATTTGTAACAGGAAAGGCAGATTTAGGGTGATTTTAATCATTCTTAAAACTCATAAAGAGAGGGAAAAGAATTTCTGCTATAGGTCAGTGAAAATCAGTGAGGCCCAAGGCACAGCTTAAGGAAGACTACCCCAAAAGCTGCCTCTTTGAGAGGAAAACGAAACAAACAAAAATACGCCTGATGTATTTGAGGTTCAAAACCTCACTGCTGTGGAAGCTTTTAACTTTTTCTTTTGTTTCCAAATGCCAGCTGAGGCAGCCATAGCTATCAATTTCTTTGCATCCTGTACAGTGGTATAATTAGAGAAGAGTGGCAGTTAAGGGGTTTGTTCTCCCCTGGGACACTTCAATGGGAGTACAGGCTCCCCTGATTTGTGTTTCATCCTTAATTGCTTCTGAAATTTCTTTGATGTGTGTAAAACTGTATCTGTTTCATGTGTCATGGAATCATATTCTTGCTCAATGTATTGCTGCTTATTTTTGGACATAGAGCAGTGAAATTTTGCATACAGAGTTATTCATCTTGTCAAAAGGGGAAAAAAAAAAAGAAATCTGTAAAAATTCCTAGGGAATACATTTTTGCAGTTAGCAGCATACAACTGAACTACCATAGTGAAACAACAAAACAACTGTGTTATCATGGTTCTACTGATGGGTAAAAGAAGAAAATAATCTAAGACCTGTGCCTTGCCATTCCTCAACAGGCTTCTTTTAAACTAAAAATAGTTCATTTGGAATGATTTCAGTTATTGAGGCATGAAGCAGAAAGACCTATTTTGGGAAGTTAAACAACAGTTTTGACAACTGTTAAAATGACTTGTAGGTTGTCAATACAGTATATCTAAGCTTGCAGGTGATGAATCCCTGGGCACCGTCCCAGGCTTTCAGTACTTTTGGTACAGCAGGGTTTTTCTGGGGTTAGTCTGTAGTCAGGGGGAATTAGGGATTGATCCTAGACGGATACATAAGCTGTCTTCCTTTTGGACACCTGTAGCCCTGCCCTGTCAATTCCTGATCTGGGAGCAGGGAGACTGGCATGGATCAGGTAATGCTACAGTGAACTGCTGCACTCCTCCACCTTGAATGATGTATTTCTAAACAACCTCTTTCCTGGTGAATTGCTCTACCATAGGAACACTTATATCAGTGCCAACTGTAAAATCCCACGGGGACGAGAACAGCATGGGAGTAATACCTAATTAAAACTGCAGTGAAGTAGGTCAGCTAATATTTCACAAACAACAGCAAGTGCTCTAATTGTTAATAGTTCAGTTTCTGTATTTACTCTGAGCAACAAAAAAACTGTATATTGCCTAGAAATGCAATGGAAGTGCAATCAGAAAACACATGCCACAGTGGATTACAATTACAAATATTCATGGCATCCAGTGAGTGCTGTACCTTAACTCCTGCCAGTATGTTCAGCAGTGGATTAATGTTGTTACTCCCTTCCTTTTTCAAGATTGTGGGAGGATTTCCAGAAGAAGGTTAAGTAGTGCCAGGTGAAAGAGCAGATGAGAAAGATCTGCTTTCGGTCACAAAAAAAATAAATAAGACTATTGTAAAGAAATGTAATCCTGCTCTCAGATGCCACAATTGCTTATAATATCACAGGACTATTTTCAAAAGTCCTGGATTCAGACTTCAGCCAATTCTTCTGGGGCTTACTGGTCTGCAAAAGTAAGTAAGTGAGATATGATCCTTTTCTCTGAGATTCATCACCTTTTTGGCTTCATCCTAGGGTGGAAGTAGCAAGAAAAATAGCAGCATTTTCAATTTCAGTGTGATAAAATCTCAGTGACTGATGAAAGTTTGTAATAGTAGCAATAGTAGTATTCAAAATGTTAACATTTTTAAACTCTCAGAAAGAACATACACTATTTCCCTAATTATTTACTATGACTAGCTAAACAAAGAAATGTCCAGAGGCTTCACAGAGACAGATGACCCCATTATGCTGGAACATAGCAAGCACTTTGCATCTGACCATCTCTTTCCCAAAAGTCTTGCAACTTAGCCAAGAGGTTTTCATAGGAGAAGCAGGTTCCCTCACTTAGAGCTGCTATTGTGAGCCTATGTTTCAGAGAAGAGCCCTATTTGAGCAAAGTATTGGATGTGAAAAAAAAAAATAAATCCCTAAACATTTATTTTCATATATAAATACCAACAAATCAACCTAGGACAAGACACCATAAGTTCTAGCTGTCAATTTTTATACAGCCGTATACATATAAGACAGTTCAGCACAGTTGTGTGTAAGGTCCTCTCTCAGCAGAGCTTTCAGATGGTGAGGAGTTATAATACAACCTCTTACACTCCCAAAACAGCAATTCCTCAATGACTAACCCACCAGAAACATCTCCCCTAGCCTTACTGATGCCTCTCCCCTTAAACACACTTCTTGAGTCGCTGGGCATCTAAATACAGGGGGAAGTAACCCCTGGGTCTCTAGGAAGCAGGCAAGAGGCTCACAGCAGCCTGGGGTAACCTCTTCCTTTCTAGCCAGGTAAGTAGGTAACTGACTTTTGCTGAGTTGTTACATGTAAGTGTAGCTCCTTCTGGCATTTTGAAGGACTTCCTCAGGTTTTTCCTTGCAGGAGATTTTGCAGCCTCTCTGCAAACCCAGCACTTTGGTTGTAATGTGAGGTTTTGGAGCCTGATATCATATCAACTAACATGATTTTGTGATTGGCTTGAGAAGTTTGTTTGAAACAAAAAAGCCAAACAAACAAACAAAGAGTTGCCTTTGATAACTTGAAGAAGGCCAGATTTTGATCCCTCCACTGCTTAGTACTTGATTACTCTATTTAAATGATGCAGATTCCCTTTGGAATGAAAGGGGAATGGAGCCTCAAAGAATCCCTGACATGTTGGAGCTTGCTGCATTCTCGAAGTGAAGGGGACCTGCATTGCACCAAATCCACACCTGACCCTGTAGTGACATTGCTGATGGGACAGCACCTGGATAGGAGCTGAGATGCCTAACAGGTGGCATGAGGGTGTGTTTTAAGTTAAAAGCCATCAAAACAGACTGTGCTGTGAAAAGGGGTGTTTAGTCTTTCTCCTCCTCCCTGTATGGGCTGTAGGTTTTTGTAGTGCTGATCTGATGGGGTATTCTCTAAGTGTGGTGGTATCAGTGGCATTGTATTACATTAGGTGATATAATTGAAGTAAACATGGCATGAGTCATCCAAACGGTTATGTATGCAGAGGAGGAAAGCTTTAATGTTAAGTACTTGAAGGAAAAGACCTACAAGAAATACAGGTGATGCCTTGCATTGCTTTTCTTTATGTGGAGAAGCCTGTACCAAGAAAAAGGGAGTTTTGCTACAAGTCAGTCAAGGGACTCACCATCTCCTTGATAACCTGAAGTTTCAGCTTTGCTCACTCTCTACTGACCCAACATTTGGTATACCAAAATAAGAAAGTTCCTAAAGAAGGAGGGGAAAGCAGTGACTTTAGGGTTGGGTTAGATTACCTATCCAGAGGCTGAAAACTGTCCACACAAGTAGTGACTGAGTTGTATTTGCTGTCAGAAAGCACGAGCTATTCCTTCAGGACTGGCAGAAGTCCTTTACTTGTGATGGACTTGCCCTGACCCTGCAAAACTCCTACAAAATTACATATGTGGTAAAAGAGTCTGGATCCAATGCCACAGAGAGCTTATGCTGAAAAAAGACCTATCCTCTAAACATGACCAGGACAAGGCAGGAGGCATATGCCAGGTATCTCATTCTGGGGAGTTTTGGGTAGGTACAAACATGGTAAACGGTTGAGTAGGTAGACATCTTGTGAGCATAGGCAGCTTCAGCTTTTGGCAGCAACTCAGCAGAGATTTTCTGAATCACTATTTGAATTTAGGAGCCTCAATGTACTTGCATTCTCTTTGAAGATGAAGTCTTTCAATGGACTTAGTCCTGAATCCCTCTGAGCTTTGAGTCCTCATCTCTGAAATGATGATGGCAATATCCCTGCTGCCATGGCCATAGTGTAGTCCGGGTAGGTGCCAGCCCACAGCATCACCAGCATGTTGGAACTTTAAATTGCTCATATAAATATAGTAACAGTTCTTGCAGGGTCTCAGGGCTGAAGTATTTACATTTAGTTAAAATGACCCACATTTAAAGTGAACAAGATTGAGCTATTCACACACTAATGAGAAGAAATCGCCTCGGCCAATCACAGCGTGTTAGCCATCGTGCCTGTTTTATAAATGAGATTAATGACTCAATTTGCAGTAAATGCTTCAGCAAGGAGAAACTTATTTTGTTATACTAATTGTGTCACATATGTGCCTCAAAACACCAACTGTGCAAAACTGCATTTCCCTGTGGTGCGCAAGATGGCTGGCCTCTGTGGTTTTATTAATGCCATTGCTCCAATTTCTTTGCTGCAACTGATCATTTTGATCTTCGTGTTTAATGCTGCAGCATTAATGCTGGTGTTGGTAAAAAATTATTTTTGTAGTATAATCCTCTTCATTAGTGAAAGGACAAGCATCTCTCTCTAACATAAGCTGTTCAACCCTATTTTCCCCACTACCATGAATAAAACTTTGACATTATTTATTTAGGCATACAATTAGTTTTTAATTGTAATTAAATGATGAATCTTTGCCAGAGCCTTTAATTTATTCCATAGTTACTGTGATTTTAATGGCTTTTTTTAAAAAAAAACTTTTACATTGTCCATTTAGAGGGCATACTCTATTACTTTTAAGGAGTAAATTAATTCAGAGCGTTTAATCAAATTAATCATTACACCTACTTTTGCATTTGTTCCCATGTTCCTAACAGGTTTGTTAATGTAACTGTGAGAAAACAGGATTTGCTGAAAATGGACCAACATCCACAGCTGGTGTAAATTAACCTTGCCACGCTGAAATCCATAAGTTGCTTTACAACAGCTAAAGTTCTGCCTGAATTTGTCCACTATTCATCCTGTTATTCTGGTTGTGATATGGGATACGATTGTCCTCACATTTTTCATGCTTTTTGCACCATTATAGTTTTGACATCAGTGGAATTGCTTAGAATTCACAGTGGGGTTAATAAAAGAATTGCATCTAAGCATACCACGACAGGATTTTCTTTCCAATGGCAAATTTAAGATCTCCCCCCGACTTTTGTATGCCAATATATTTGGTGAGAAATGTAGTGTAGGTTTGAATAGTTTGTTTAGCTGTAGAGTTATTTTTATAAATCTGTTTCTATGCTTCATGCTTTGTTAAATGTGCTTCTGATTTCAGCTGAAACTATTAGCAGTTGCTACATACATAGCTTCTGTCATACCATGTAACTCTACCCGTTTACAGTGAGAAAGGACAAAGTCTGTTTAATTTTGTATCTATGCAAAATACTGAAATGAGGAGTACTACCCCATTGTCTGGGGTATATGTGCATTTCTAAATGGTCTATGAAAAATCCAAAGTAGACTGTTGTGCCTTTGAAGCCTACAGAGCAACCCACAGCGCAAGAGCAGCCTCTTTGTTGCCCGTTCTGAAAAACACTCAGAAATAGCGTTTCAGATTCTTTACTGAAAGTTAGCATGCCCCTCAGCTTCATCCTACCCTCCCGTGCTCAGCCTCGTGACAGCAGTAAAAATGATTAGTTTGTGCTCTGTTATATTTAGGTGACAGTCTTGGACAATAAACTGGGTGTTACTGAGTTCAGGGGATTTCACCAAGCGTGATGTATAGCCTACAGATGGCCCTGACGATGGTGCATGGACAATTCCCTTCTGTAGAATGGTTTATGACTGAAACACAAATGTAAGGTTGTACCTGGCTGTGCTCATCATACCCATGTAGCATACAGCTGCGGAGCAGTGCTGTCAGTCATCATGGAAAACATACAGTTCATAGATGCATTGTGGACCATCGGCAGGGTGGTGCAGTGTGTGCCCTCTGCAGCCTCCCGTGATGCTCTCTGAAGCAAAGGGGTTACGACATTTCAGGATTCGGTGAACAACTTTGTCTGTAAAACGTTGCTTATAATATGGAGCATTTATGCTATGTTGCCTTGCTTTATGGAAGAGCTTTACAGACTTGAATATTGCACCCTTAAATTTGTTATATACTACCGTGCATAGTTAGTAGACTTCCCCTGCTTAGCAGGCCTCCATGAAGGAAGAGAGAAAGAACTATGTTAACATGAAACTCCAACCTCTTATACTCTCAGCATGGCATCAGCTGAAAATATTTCACAGAAATGCAATATAGTTAAAGTGTAATATTCTGACTGCCCCCTTACAGGAAAGTCTTCAGAGTGAAAAGTTTTCCATGTCAGGCTGTGCATATTTGTTTTCTGACCTAATTGGTCCCTGGTGGTGGAGGGAACTTTCAGAATATAAAGGTAACTTTAGAAATAATATGATATGCAGATTACTTTGCACCATCTTTTTGAACTCTTGATTCAAAATGGAGAGAGTTGATCACCAGTGGTGTAAAAGAGAGATTAAAGAATGTGGAAGTGAGGATTTACTAAAGGGATTGGGATTAAGTTCCCCCTAGTTATTTTACCTCACTAGCCTGCACCTCCTGCTTCTGTGCTGTGGTGTGAGAAAACCTGTGTCCCCAGATCACCGTATGGGTTTTTTTCCAGCACTTCAACTTCATATGTTAATAGCAAGGAGATGGAGCTAAAATATGGTGCTGTGCAGAGCTAAAGAGTGTGTATTTTGTGCTCTCTCTGCTGCCTTACACAATGGGTTTTTCTCTATAATGTAATCCCATCCTGGGAGAGGTGATTTGATTGCAGCGTGCTTGCCACTACCTCCAGAAAGTATCCTGGCCAAGGCTAATCTTGTACTTGCTAATATCATACTACTGGAAGCTGGTAGTTAATATAATACTAAAAACAATGTAAGAACTAAAATACTCCATTAAAAGAGTTGGTATATTATTGTTGCATGGGAAATCTCAAGTCGTACTTTTTTAAAAAAAGAGAAAATAGTGAAGGTTTGGCAACTATGACTCTTTTATTTGCATGGAAATATAGGTGCATAACATGACAAAGTGCACCAGATTTGTAATGCTGCAAAGTCCTCTGGTCCTTGTGTTCTTATTACAGACTATCGGGGAGAAAAAAATCAAAACCCAGGTGAACTGCTCATCCCTTTGCTCTCTTTGAATAATTTTAGTTAAGCATTATGTTATTTTTCCTATCAGGCTTGCAGCTGTAGCTGGCAGGCTTCTTTCTGTTAGTTTCTGTGGTTTGCTCTCTCATTTCCCATACATTTCTTAGCTGCTGGGTGGATGCTATTATGGCACATCCAACCTTTGGTATAAATAATTTATTCTGAAGGTTCAGTATGTTATAACTTGCATGAAGCATCTTGCATTTATTTTTAATGCTTCTGCTTTCCTGAGAGCTTTCTGCATCTAAAGCTACCATCAGAGAGCACTGGCAGTCTTCAAGCAGAAGAGAGAAAACTTTTAGACCATATCATTCTATTTTTCTAGCTATAAATGATACGCTTTTGGTGAAGAGTGGAGCAAATTGTTGTTACTTACCATTTTTAAGAATCTGGCTTGGATGATGTGAAAATGTCTGTTTGCATTTGGTGTGAATTCTCTGTAAGCATCTCCCGTGCTCTCAAGCATGCGAAGTGCATGCTGATCCCTTATGGGAAACCAATGAAATCAGGGAAATATCAAAGGGCAATTGGGTGACTGATAGATGTAAGTGCTAAAATGGTAAAAAGAGACGTAGGGAGGGCAGCAGTAGCCAAGAGTTGTTTGGTACTAGAGCACAACCGAGGGATGAACCCACCCCATATGACAGAGGGAGACACAGTTCAGTCTTACGGGGGAAGACGAGCTGATCTCTGCTGGTAATGGTGAGGATGGTCATAGCTATCTGTGCAGTCAAATGACAGTTTGCTCCCTTCTTTCTTTCATGGTTCCTTCACAAACCTCAGCCAGCACCATAGGCTATTAAAAGCTAGGATTTAGAAATGTGCAGGAATTATATTTCAGACAGTCATTATTTAATGAAGACGTTAATGGTGGTAGAAAGCTGTTCTTTGGGGAGGAGCGTGTGTACTGTTTTGTATGTCTTAGAAATTTGGTTGACATACCACCCTTGAATTTATGCTGATTTAGAACTAAAACTGTATTATGATTAAAAACCAAGCAAACTTGCCTTATGCGAGATGTATCAGACATGTTAGTTGAATTAAAATCTACCTTGTTTTCAGATAACAGAGCGAATGGAGATCTAGCAGTGCAAGAGACATGGTCTCTAGTAGCTTCCCCTAAAATCTGGAATCTGATGCTCTTTAGTGTTTCTATTGACATGCTGAGCAGTGATATAATCTTGTGATTTGCAGACTTGCTCAAAAAAGACGACTGGTAATAGAGCGAAAAATGTCCAAGAGAAATTGAAACTTCTGGAGTGAAATCAATTGAAGGATTCGACAATGGTAAAAGGAAATGTTACATACATCCTCATTTAGCACATACAGAGACTTAACTATTTGTCAGCCTCTTAAGAAGCTTGTGTAATATGATGCAGAGAAATCGGAACTGAACCACTAGCTGCAGCAGTTTATCACTGAGCTTTGAACCATTTGCATGCACAAGTCTATTCAATGACAACATTGGAAGGGGACTTCATGGCTTCAAATCAGTCCTGAAACATGGAAAGTGATATGACAGCAACTGTTACAAGGTATATTCCAGTTCAGCAGCTGGAAGGTGAAGTTTAACTAATTCAATTTCAGACTAAGAGGGAGCTTTCCAGGCACAAGAAGGGAGAAGGAACAAAGGAGGTGCTCCCTAGGAACAGGATAATTAAATGCTGAGATAGTTTACTTGATGAGTGGGCACTAGGAGTCATTCCACAGAGAATTTTAGTCTGTGCTGTCTGTGTGGATTAATGAGGAAGAAAAAATTTTCTGCTTCAGTCTCAGTGTATTCATGACATTTTGGTTTTGAATTCAGCTAGTTAGTACTTTCAGTTAGTTACTGAATCTTGTCCTTCAGTCAATTGTCTGCAGGCCTTTAAGACTGTGTTTTTAAAATGTTTTTCATTTTTTATATTTCCCCTTCCTTAAATGCACAACTAGAGAGATGTAATCAGAGCTGGAAAGAGACCAGAACTCTAAGCCTGGATGGTTATGGATGGATGCTGCTCAGTCCATTCTCTGTTTCATCATTCTTAGCTACCTGGATGATATTTCTTGTACATGCTCAGGATCAAATTCTAATCTATTTTAATTAGGGGTTTTGGCTCAGTGAATGGGCTGTTTTGTCCAGCAGATCAGACTGTATAATGTAATCGTCTTTTCTGGTCTTAGCATTAACAAATAGAGCTAGTTCAGTTCCTACCAAATACAGCTATGCTTGTGTTGTTAAATTGCATTGGCTTGTACTAATACATTTCATGAAAAAGTCAGTGCTGAGCAGTAATAACTAATGGAGTTCCACTGAAATTAAAGGTGTTACATCTGCTTAAATTAGTTGAGAATTTGTTCTGCAGCATATGATATCTAACACAATATTGAAAAAAACCAAAATCCCCAAACAGTGAGTGCTATCAGATCACACCTGTGTTCCACCTAAAATGACAAGTTCAGGTACTATGCCATGTCTCCTTAAAAAAACCAACCAAACAAACACCCCAAAAAAACAGTTTTATACAGAGAGCATAAAATATTATGTCTTCTATATCTGTTTCTGCCAATACAGTTCTTACTTTGGCTTGATTGAACCAGCAAATTGAAGCTGGATTTTTTCTTATCCTTTCTGTAGACCAGGTCTAACTCATATTTCACTTGCATTAGTTTTATTCCTTTGTTTCTACATTAACTTCCGTTAACTTACTCCAGACTTACATTGGTCTGAGTGGAAACAGAATCAAGACCATAGAATTGGACTTGAATTTTAGGTATTTGTAGCTGCTTGCAAACAACTCAGGAAAAATTAAGCGGAGAATAATATTTGAAAATGTAGAATTACTTTCAGGTTTTTTTGTTTTTATTAAGCATTTTGTCCAGGAGATCAATCTTTTAATTACACTGTGCTTTCTTCCCAATGACGGGAATGGGTAACAATAAGCATGTTAGCACTGGCTATAGCCTTCTCTGCAGCATGTTGATGCTGTGAAATATGCTGATTCCCATATCTAACACTTTTATTCACTGACTGCATGCTTCTCTAAGTGAATCAGTACTTTCTAAATATATGTATGACTTGCTACTTGGGAACCCACTTCCCTATGCCTGCCCACTTGCAGAAATTGACACAAGCAGTAGATTCCACGAGCAGTGTAAATGTAAAATGAACTATCCTGCTAGGCCTTTGCTTTTTGTGTATTTGCTATGCTTTACTTGCCCCTGGCAAGTTACAAATGAGAGTAAGAAACATGACTTTTTGAGAGAAAACAAGCCACAGCCTTATAAAAAAGGAACAATAAATAATCTGGCTAAATAGTCCTTGCCATGCTGAATTAAATACACCCACAATCCTGCACAAACCATTTGTAGCACAGCATGGGCCTGATTTTTCCTTTGCTGTGCTGCAGTGACTTCACTGAAGTCCACAGGCCTGGTTTTGTAGAACACAAATCTCCATACAGACAGGTCTACCTGCTAGCACTGCCTGCACTCGGAGCCCAGGAGCTGCCTACCAGCTTTGATTTGGGAGCTGGTTAGACACCAGAGCATGCCCAGTAGCTGTCAGTGAACAGTCATGCCTAAAAACTTCTCTGTTATCATTGTGGTGGTATAAAACTTCCTTAGGTCCTGTTGCTGGACAATGCACAGTGCTGTTAGCTTCACTGGTGCCATGACCAATGAGTTGTACAAACATGACTATGGAAGCACACAGTGATAAACATAAACCACTCTGGTTATGGGCTGCTTTTATGGGTACCAGAGCTATTATGAATCCCAGAGTTAATGGGCATAAACTTGAACATAGGAAGTTCCATCTTAACATGAGAAGGAACTTCTTTACTTTGAGGGTAGTGGAGCACTGGAACAGGCTGCCCAGAGAGGTGGTGGAGTCTCCCACTCTGGAGACATTCAAAACCCGCCTGGACGCTGTCCTGTGTAACGTGCTGTAGGTGACCCTGCTCTGGCAGGAGGGTTGGACTAGATGATCTCCAGAAGTCCCTTCCAACCCTAACAATTCTGTGAATTCTGTGTTATGAGCTACCATAGGCAATGGTACGGTCCAAACCTACTGGTTTGGTGCTATCTTGTGTAGTGGTGTTGAGCTTATGCATTCTTGAATGAATAACCTTTTTAGGAGACAATGAGTAATCAACAGACATGCCTGCATGGCAAGTGTTTGAAGTGCAGAAGCTGCGTACACATTGCTTCTCTTCCTGACTCTCCCTGCAGACTGATTTTGGAGTAATCTAACCATTTATCACATGTAGGCAAGTCCTTCTGACATGAGAGAAGTCTAGGTCCTAGAGGAATCCCTGAAGAAAGCTGTAGTTAAATCAGCAGAATTTACACTCAGGTAAAAAAATGCTAAGCCAGCGGCACCATTCTTCTAACAGCACCAGCCTGGTCCTCGAAGTTTATTGCACACTGCTGTGCACCAAGTTGCAGTTGTCAGATTAATGGAATTTTAAAACAGTGAAGCTCCTGCATCCTTGCTCCAAAGGCAGGTGGTAGCTTTGCTTCCACTGCTTTTTCAGAAGGGAGGATACACACATGCACTGATTGAACTTTTTTTGGTCCTCTGCACTGTTCATATATTGCCTTCTGCTTCTGTATAGGCTTGCATAAGCTCAGAGCACAGCAAGAGGCAAAGCTCAGACTTGTACTAGTCTAAATGTTGGCCTATGTATACTGCTGAGGTCGGTCCCAGGTGGGTTACTATATACCACACAGATTAAGATATTTTAACGCTTAAGTCCTGCCTTGGAAGGCTTTATACAGTAGCATGATAGCACATGTAGCCTGTATCCTTAGATCTGGGTGTCCTACAGCAAACAAACCAGACCCAAACCAGACCTTGCTCAGAAAAAGACTGCTTTAGTTGTCTCTTCACCAGTCAGCATAGCCATAGCACTTTGTGAACGGAGGTGCAGAACAGCTCCGTGCCTTGTGGTGTTCAGCACTGCCAGGCTAGAGAGGACAGAAACCTCAGGACATATCCACTTGTAATTTAACAGGATGGGAGCCAGCTGGCATCTGTCCTCTATGGCCTTGTCAGCAAGCCTCTTGTTCCATCCTGAACCTATTATGGCCCGTTTTTCCTTTAACTGAGTGTTCAGGTTGCTATGCTTCAGTAACAGTCCTCCTCTGACATTATGGACAACCTTTCCCTCTGCCACTCCCCCTGTGAAGGTGGTACCTTCATGGTTCCAACAGCCTTTGACGGCAGCAAGCTCTATTTATCATAATACCGCTCATGTGATATAAATATTAAATCTTGGATTCCTCTGCTTCTCTGCGTGCCACTGTAGAGCTTTTCTCCCCTGTGCTATACTATTATTTGAACTGCTGCCTCTTGTTCCATCTTTGCAGCCCTATTCAAGACCTTCTTTGCCTTCTGAAACTGCTATCCTTAAAGTTTCCAATGTCTCTTCTAACTTAGGGGGAGACATAAGTGGGAAGAGAAGGGTTTGTCCCAATTTCTGTTTCAGAGAAGCCAATCCTGCAGCAGCAGGAACTGAGGTCTGTTATACAGGAGACTCGGAGCCAAACCTCTGATTGCTGGCAGAGCAAGGACCTCACTTGGGGTTTATCCCATTCTGGTGAGTGTCTTATCGATGAGGGTGTTTGATACAGTGACTGTCTAATGTGTTTTGGTTGTCATTCACCTCTCCGTAGCTTGGTTTAATTCAGCCTTGGAACAGAAATTCTCCGAACACCAGACGATTCATGGGCACCTGTAGACAGCTAGAAGTGTCAGATGATTTAGCACTGCCATCACTTGCTATTAGGTCCATGATCATCTGTGTGTGTAACATGCTACAGCTGGAAAGAGCAGGGCGACCTAAAGGGCAGACCACTTTAGGAATATGAGAGCAATAGGAAAGTAATTTATGCCTGGGAGCTCTGCCCTTTGGCTCTACCGATGCATCCCCAGCCCCTTATTTAAAGCAGGTGGTTTGTGATACCACGCTCCAGGCAGTAGATGGGGATGGGGATCCTGAGCAGAGAGCATTTAACTTGTCATCACACTTGTGTCCTCACCTGGACTGTGGGGATCCATGCAAGAGAGGACCAAACGCCTGACCTAGCCAGCCAAGCCTCCCGGTGCCAGAAGCTAAGACGCAATGAGGCAGCAGCAAGAGCTGTCTGCCCTTTGTCTCTGTTACAACTGACAGGTTTTATGCCTAAGGAAGGAATGAGAAAGCACTTTATTTAAATAGCTTATTATATGGCTTTGTGTGTATGTGTGTGCTTGCACAAATGTAGGGAGGGCAGCTTTATGGGGGAAATGTGGACATCTCTGTATAAAATAACTGTATGTGTGCCAATAAGCTCAGGAAATTGTTAAATAAAACAGAAGCCAGTCTATATAGAAGACTAACTGCTAGCATTAAAAGAAATGTAGCCCTTCAGCATCCCATCTCATATACACGTGTCTCCGAAGCATAAGAGAGGTAAAGCAATTCCCATCTTGCCCTGGTTCATTGCATTAGGGGACCTTGAGAACAGGAAATGGCATCTAGAAATGTGGAGCTCTCCAAAAGACAGACTTTCCCATTAATGTCAATGAAATGATTTCTAGTTTCATAATAAAGCCCTCTGAATAATTCTTCCGCTATTTATACATCTTGTAAAGATTCAGCCTGCATGGAATGAAAGGCAAAAAGGTAGAGGGGAAGAAAAGACTGGAGAGGGGGAAAAAACCCCCAACAATTAATCAGATTACTTGTAGACTGGAGAACTGACAATGAGCGTACCCTGTCCTAGAAAAGAAATGGTTGAAACCGCATCATATTTATTTCAGTGGTGCGGATGAGAGATGGTGTGTTGTATTACATTTCTATACTTCATATCGCTTTTTCTCCCTCTGCTGGCAGTTGGAGACAACAAAGTTCTAGCTAATAGAAAAATAACAAAACTCTTAAAAGAGCAAAGCATTTAGGAATCTCAAAACTCTGTGGCATATGCTGAAAAATTAGGCTGTACCGTACTTTAGTCCAATTAGTCCTGGAAATCACTGACAGGCATCCCATGTACAGATCAGAATAATTCTTACAGAAGATTTAAAGTACAGCTAAATGCAGCTCTCTTTCCTTTAGAGAGACAGCTGATATTCTCACTTGTTAATGTTACAGTAAATATGGCCTGAAGAATCAAACTTGGAAGTTATTTGTCATTTTTTTGAAAGAACAACTTTGGGTCTGTAATTTTAGAAATAGTATTGCTTAGCTTTATGTTACAATGGCATGCTGTGTACTTATAGGGGTTACTGATTCTTCCCTTTGGTTTTTTTTTGTTTCTTTGTTTTTGTTTTTGTTTTAATTTCTCTTGAAAGCATTTCCATAATATACAGACCTAAGGGAAAAACTTTGCTAAAGCAGTTACATGAAAAAGATTCTGCCCTATCTATTAAAAAAAAAAAACAACACACACACACACAAAAAAACCCAACAGAAGATTAATTTTGTACCAGGGAAATTCTTTAAAACAATGGGTTTCTCAATAAATTTATGTAAGCTTTCTGGCAGTAAGGTTTTATTAATAATACTGCCCCATAGGAGAAAACAAATGCTACAGACTTACTTAAAAGGAATAACTAGCAAATAAAAATATAATCTTGATTATAATGCAGATACTACTTTCCGCTCCATTGGACTGGGGTATTAACCTTGCAAATAATGTTATTTTAATAACTACAAACCATAAACTATAAATCTTAGAAATATATATCAACTTTACATGGAAATGTTTATATATTCCCTGTAGCAAGTCAGAATCAGTAGTATTGAATTAATAACATTAAGCTTCTTAACTATTCTTTGAGATATTTTAGTAAATATTATAGCCATTTTATGGTTGAATAAACTGAGGCAGAAATAAGTGAGTTCAACAGTCTAGGAGTGCTGATCCCTAATCCTCCTTTTATTGATACACATATTAAAGGCAGGTGGAGATTTTTTTTTTTTTTTTTAAGGGCTGCATTTAGAGCAATAGCTGATGAGGCTTAGTGAAATAAAGTGTATGTAGTAGGAATTCAGCTAGGGGAAAATGCTGGCAGATGCTGAGGAATATTCAAGTTAAACAAAGACATCTGCAAGGAGTGGCAGTGCTGGGAGAATAATTCTGTAGTCAGTAGTAAAGGAGGACTAAGTCAGAGCTGCCATGGCAGGCGCAAGTTGGGGCTGGGATGCCAGGGGGACTTTTCAGCGGTCTTGTAACTCAGTTGAAGAAGCCAGTTAAAAGCACAGGAAGTGTACAAATAGGGAAAGTTTTAAAACATAGCATTAACAGTAGTAGTAACACTAGGAATAGGAGCATCTTGGATATTTTTCATACATTGTCACCACTGTCCAGTTATCTGCTCAAACCTGAAACTTCTCAGTCAATGGGTGATACTTCTTCAGCACAGGCTGCTTTCCTACCAGTTGCAATCACTCTGTGAAGATTAGCAAGGATGCTTCTCTGTTTCCCTGGGGCAGCACAACATCATTTGTTAACTATCTGCCATGGTAAGCACCAAGGCAATGGTCCAGCTCCTTGGTTTTAACTGTCCTGCACTGAGAAAAGTGAATGTCTTGTTTTGTTATCTTGTTGAAAAGTGAGCTTTATTATAACATTTAAAGATTAGAGAAATCTGTACATGCAAACATGTTCCCAACAATGGATGGGAAAGTTTCACACAGAGATTTAACACCTTTGTGTTACGACGGCTGTATGCAACAACAAAGAATCTCCTTCACTCTTTCAGAGTCTCTTGTTGTGACCACAGTACAGGTTGGGGAGTTCATAGAGATACATCCTCCCTGTTCTTATGGCTGCAGTGGCTACTTTAAACCTACTTTTTCCTCTAGTCTAGATGGGAAGACCATTTAAAAAATAATTGCCTCTTCCTTTTCTCCCACTGTTAATTCCCTGTGATTGCATACAGTGACACCATGTGTAATGTGCAAGGTTCTTTTCCTTTCTCTAAAGATATCAAATTAGTATTTCTGTTGCCCAAATACATTAGCATCTTACTGACTAAAGTCTTGAGACTCTTTTGTTGTATTTTTTTGAAGATGAACTGGTAAAGTGTTGTCATACAATGAGAAATATTAAATGCACACCCTTGTCCCTAGATTCATTATTGTTCTCTTTGGAAACCTTGTATGAATCTTGTTGATGATTTGACAAATGGGGAACTGCCAGAATTGGTCTTCAGAGTGGACATGCTATGTAAGAAAATAGGATATGGTTATGAATGGACACATAAATCCTACATTTTGAAGAGTAAGGCAGTGCCTAAGAAAAGCCTCTTAAATTGTGAATGGAGAGTTCTAGGCACGTTTTCACAAAGCTTAGCAAGAAGTTACCTAGTAGAGTGTTTTGGAAAGATGGTTGGGTATGCCCTGAATTGTGACTGCCAGACGAAACCATAAAACAAGCCTATGATAATAGATCAGTTGTGTGTTCCGAAAGGATAAGTCCTTTAATAAGTGCTTAAATACCTATCACAGAGCTGTTCTTTTGTTTTATGTAGATACTTTAATTAAGTATTATTAAGTTATTTGTGAACCACTACTATATTTGTAGTATGTATTGTTAGTGTTTTCCAATAAGGGAGCAGGTGTTCTAGCGCTCTTAAAAATCACTGTAAATGGGCCCCAGCCCACTTTGATATGCACAAAATGTTTTGGACTGTGGGTCTTGGTGTGAATCTGAAACTCTGACTTTTTCTTTGCAGATGATATGTCTGTGGCCTTCAGTGATGGTCCCCTTTCACGGCAGAAGACAAAGCCTGGTAGTTTAGCAGCACCAGAGCCTGAGCTCCAAAAACTGAACAGGGAGAAGATCTGAACTCTTAACTCAATATCGTATGCCTAAATTCAAGTGTTTTCTGAATCATCTGTTTATCTGTTATTGTCTTCAATTCACTCCTGTAGTTCTTGTGGAGTATGTTGCAACAGACCGAATCGTTTTCCATCTTTATCAAGCTGTATGTGGAACTGGTGTGCTAAACAGACTCTGAAGGTTGCCTCTGATTTGCATTTAGCTGTTAGTAGTGGTTACTACTGCCATCCCCAAAATACTATTGTTGCAGTTAGCACTGATTTCTTCTGGATGCTAGAAAATATATGCTGAAACAGGTAAGAGAGCAATGCTGATTTGAACAGCGTATGGAAGTAACAGGGTCAGTCCAAATGCTTTCAGCTACCATTGGCCTCTGGGATTTTGGAACTCGGTGCTTTTTAACCTCAGACCTTTAGAAAGGATTTATTTTTCTTTTCATTATGTTCTGATAGAGATGAGAGATTTGGTGCTTCTTTCCCTGTCGCTCTCTTTCTCCACAGAACTGTGTGGAGCAAATGTTTTGATTTCCTTTGTCATAAGGACAGTTCCCTCATTTTATGCCCTGTGGTCAAATGTAGCTTCATATGTTGGCCAGCTGATTGTAAGGATTTCCTTCACGAAAAGTATGTCAGCAAGCATGGTGTGTCCTGCAGAATCGTGCAATTTGGAAAGTGTGTAAATGACAACAGCTAGAAGATGTGCAGTTAAACATGAAGTAACGGGGATTCAGCAAAACAAGTATGAAAGATTCAAGCACATTCTGAGCCAGTTTTTGTATGGCTTTTAGACAAGAGGACAAAGATAACTTGCAAAGGAACCTCTCATCTGATCAAAAAGACCTTTCACTTCCCTATATATTTTTGAGAAACATAAATATAGTAAGAAACACTTTGATAGCAGAGTCAAGAAGAAACTATAGTCATACCTACTAAGATATGTGTGTATGACTAATAGTGTTGATTGTATATGCCATTAGACGGAAATAGATCTGTACACGTTGTTGCCAAGCTCCTACGAGTGCTCTTTATTTTTCATTCTTCTACATGGACAGTGTCATTCTCCTTCCATAAACATTAACCTTACTGGAGCAAAGGCCAAATAACACAAAATCTCACTGTATGGAAGATTTGTTTGAGTGGGGCCTCAAAGTGCACACCAGTCATGCACTATAACCTTCTACGTATGTGCTCAAGTAGATGATTGTGCTAATGAGAATACAGGTAACTTTGGCAACTACGTAATTTTTACAGGCAAAACCAGGTTTAGCTTGTGCATTGAATATGTCTGCTCCTGTAGATGGTTCCACCTCCCTTTGAGGCACTTGAAAAAGTGGGCCACTAATTCACAGGTGGTGTTTTTAGCCTAGCTTGCTGTTGTTAGCTTCAAAGAATTCAGTTGCTGAAAGGACAAAAAAATTTGGGAAGGGCTAAAAACTAGTTTTAAAAGTTGATCTTTTTTTATGTCTACTTGTACTGCTAAATGTTAATGGTATTCTTTTATGAATCATGGTGCAGTGTATGTTCATGCTGACCCAGCAGTTCATCTATTGTGTATGTCTGACAGCCTGGTCCTAATAGCTTTTTGCACTATTAACATATCACAGTATGGAAAGACACATTAATGTGTTTTTAATGTGTTTTAACTGTATGGTCCTATTGGGCATGTAGGACGTTGTAGCAGATGGATTTCATGTAAATAAAAAGTACATTTAACCTAAAGAAACAGAAAAATATGTCACCTCGCCAGGAATCCTTACTTGCAAAGTAGAGGAGCACTCTTTCTTCTCTTACTGGTGGCAGTTTGTCAAGACATTTATAGAAAACAGATTATTGTTTCATCTTTTAATGAGAAGTATTCACGGTGGCCTTATTCATACTCGTAGGACGATGTTTCACAACTGACCTTAAGAAACAAAAGATATGACAAAAGAAAGCTAGCAAGAGGAGGCAGGGAGTGAAGGGAAGGATAGGTAGGAAACAGCATGAGATTATTTAAATATCCCCTATGTGAACAAATTGAAAAATGATAGTCATAATCATTGGGTACACTTGCCTCAGCCATGAAGAGTTTCACTTGCATTTTAACTCAGTTCCACATCTTTTCCTTTTTCTCCTTTGTCAGCTCTAGCCTGGCATAGTTTTGTTCATGTCCATACTCTGCTATACAAATGTGCTGCATTATCAGTCCAAATCTGATGCCTTCCTGCTATGTCAGGTACGTTTTGCTTGTATGTTATGGAACAGGTTAACTCAGGATGGCACTTGAGCATGTGTGCAATGAAGCCCAAGCAATACCACATTTCTTCAACGCCGGGTGTGCTTGCTTTATTATGAGTCAGGGAGATTTGCGAAATTGATGTAATACACTACAAAGCATGCATTATTCAATGAATACTTCCGCTCTTCCTATTTGTATTTTTTTCAGAAATCCTTAAAATCTGCCAATTATCAGCAAGTCAACATGTTATTAACTCAAATTCTTCAATTTATTTTTGCAGAATTTTTTAAGCAATAATGAAGATTTATTGAGAAATTTCTACCAAAAATAAGTTGTGGTTTGCACACTGCTTGCAGTCATTTACAGAAATTCTGTATTGCAGCAGGTGGCAAAATACAGAATGTGATGTGGTTCCTGTCTTCTCTTAGAAAGGATTATGGTAACCAGTGAATTTGAAAGTTATCCACTGAAATGCATCAGTGGAAGTCGAGTAAAGTGTTCCTTCTATACTTCTGGGAATATGAGCATAAACATAGTGATTTTTCTGTTTAGTTGTTTCTAAGTAGTTGCACAATGAAAAGTTATAAGGAAATAGGCAAGGCAATGAGTTGGCCTCCTAAGCCAAACCACAGCTCTACCAGAGTCCTAAATGGAAAAGTGAAACAAAAGGAGGAGAAATTGGTGTTCTCGGATATAGTGTGGGAAGAAAGGAAAACAGAAGAATCCTAAGATTTTTCTGGAATTTATATACATGCATACTTTTAAAAGGGAACTTCTTTTTAAAGGAAATATAGGGCAATTTAGGTTGCTCTGCCTCTCTAAAGTACAATTGTGGAAAAGTAACTCAGGCTTTGCATGGAATTTATACTGTTAGATTCAGCAACTTTATACAGTAATAACAGCATTCTCTGTCATTGTGTTTCTATGGTAAGTATACTATATGTTCAACATCTTATATTACTTTTTTCTGTCAATCCACTCAGCCAATTGTTCATAGATAAACTCATTTGAAAATCTAGATAATCTTGCCGATTTGGCATCTATGAAAAGCGGGTAAATGCTATGGTGTTCAAATTAGAAGCAATTACATTCTCTATTTCTGTCCTTACCCTTGATTATAGTCATTGCTAATCTTGGTATTTCAAATATTTTCTTAGGCTGCCTCCACACTAATTTTTCCACTGTCTTGGTAATATGGCCTTTTCACAAGTTCTCTGGGAACAAAATTTCTACTTTGGTACTATAGACTTTCTGCACAAAGGACACTTCAGTCGCAAGTGCAAATGAGTTATTGTTCTGGATAAAAGGTTGCTCCCTGTGGCTGAGACCTCTCCACCAGTAGAAAACAGCAGTGGGGAAAGAAATCCGTGGACTAAGCCGGGGGTGCTCTGCACTTCTGCAAGCTTGCAGCTTGGGAGCTCCCTTTGCCTGTGACTGCCCATGGCACTGGAGTGAAAAGAAACATTACAGAGCTGAGGGAAGGGAAAAACCAAAACAAAACACAAAGAGAATGAGTGGGAAGGCAGGGTTTTAATGCACAATGCTGCACTTGATGAAGAGAAAAAAGGGAGAAGAATCAAACAAGGGTGCTGTGTCCTCACAGGCATTTCCTTAACTTCGCCTGAAGGCAGTGATTATTGTTCCATCTGCAACTCAGCCCAAGCCTCCAAACAGTCCAAGCTTGAAGAAAATAACCCATGTTTTGTGATTTGTTATAGTCTTTATCCTTACTGTAAATAATGCATCCACGCCACCTGCATTTAGGGGTATTGAATTGCCTTGTGGAGGCTAGTGTCTCTTTCCATTGACTGTGTAAGGAGGCTAGAAAGATTAGTCTCCCAAGGAAGGTGTCCAAAAAGCTTGACCATAGCTAAAGGTTGTCCCCTTGCCCCAGTATACCTTCCTTTTATGCCATTCTTGACTGTGATATTTTGGAACAGAAATATTTTGTCTGGTTTCTCTCTTAAGAAAGTTATATTTGGTGACTGCTGTACAAGAAAAAAACCCTGCAAAGTGTTGCAGAGCATTATTATTTTTTTTTACCCTCATTATTTTTTACTTGCCTTGGCTTATTTTTGTAGTTCTGCCTCTCTTCCTCCTCACCAGATTGTTTATACTTAAAAAGAAATAAGCCTTCTGCTTGTTGCATAGTCAGTTCTCTTTACATTTTTCTTAAGTTAATGTTGGTTTCTGTTGTCCTTTTCCATGTTTAGACATAGCCAGGATAAATTTCAATGACAGCCTTTCCAACTGTTTCTAAATATTTCTCACTTTTCTCGCAGACCAATTTCCATATGTTACAAAATTCAAATCAAAATTCCATAAGGCGTTCTCTCCATCCCTCCAGCCATCATCCCAAAAGTGAAGGGGTTCGGTTTGTTCAGGTAGAGCTCGCTTTCTACGCCCCCAGCACCAGCAAATCTGTTGGGAGTAGGAGGACGGTGGAGCACGCCGCCCACGGCCACCTGCTCTGCCAGAGGGCCTAGAGCCTTGCCAGCACGGTGCCAAGGCACCAGCTCGGGGTGGGAGTCTGCGGGAGGCACAGATCAGCCGGGAGATGCGCTACTTCACTTCTCCCTCGCTCGCTCTCTCCTGGGTAACCTTTGCTGACAAAGAGGAAGCCTGTTTTGTTGGTTTGGGTTTTTTTTGGTTTGTGGCTTCTTTTTTTTTTTTTAGTCTCCCTCCTGGCAAATTACTTGCTCATCTTACCTGTAGACATTTAGTCAGTTGTCAGAGTTAGTTTTGTAGCTAGATTGAGAATTGTGTAACACAGGTAGAGTATAATTTACTTCCTCAGTAAACAGGTTAGTGGCGTGCACAACCTTGCTATTGGAATAATAGCATCCATATTGCAGGTGTAACTGTCACAGGAGGAGGCCTCATCCCTTCTACTAAGACATGATTTTTATGTGGACAAGGCCTTAAACAGGGTCTCATCAGGTGCTTTTCCGAAACAAACAAACAAACAAACCAACCAAGACACAAATAGCACCAAACAAAAAAACAACCCACCAAAAAACTCCCAAAGTCTCCCCAAACCACCCCCGCAACCCCTGTGAAAAAACAACCACCAACCAAACCCAAAAGCAAACATCAAATCTCACGTATGAAGACTAGAAACTGCGGTTCTTTTTGCTCTATAAACACCTAACTAGCATCAGCTGGTTGAATGTGGCTGTTCAGCTATACTGCCTGCGGACACGGCAGCTTTGCTGTAGTCCAGCCTCTCTGTTCTTTTAACAGCAACTCAGCAGGAGAGAGAGAGATGCCAGATCAGATCCAGCCTGGCATTGGGAAATCTTGCAATGCATTATTGCAACAGCGGCATTTCAAACTGGAAATCATGAATAGTCCTCAAAAAGCGTTATCCTGGCATATCCCCCTTACTCATTGGGAAATGGGTATTCTCCCATGGAAGACAATGAGGCTCATAAGATAAAAATTAGGTTACCAATTACTGTTGGTTTAGCATTAGCTGAGCTTACTTCTCAGTTAACCATTGGGTTAATTACAGTTCCATGAATTAAGTCCCCTGAAATGTCATTATTATTGACTCCCCAAACCTACAGAACTCTATGATACCGGGATCTACTCAAACATGTTAATACAGAGTCAGATTGCCCCAGATTAGCCTACTGTCTGTACTGGGAGAAAGCAGGGCAGCTTCCAGTACATTTTCCCCATCCTGTCGGATTGTGGATGACCCCGCAGACAATCTTAAAAACATCCACTTTTGCTCTGTGAACCTGTAGAGTTGTGAGTATTATCTGATGTGGGCCATGACTGCTTTCTCTGGGACAGCTCTACTAGTCTTGAAGAGCACAGTTGTACTTCATGCTCTTTGGGTAAAATTGCATGTCTGGAGCTGACTTGGCACAGAGTCTGACTTTCAGATTAGCCAAAGACTTTTGCAGCATCAAACAGCATTGGGTACCAGGATCAGTGATGCAGGGAGCACACAAGGCCCATGACAACTGACTGAACCTGGGCCTGGGGAGGTAACAGCTGATTTGCAGGTGTTTCTGCAGTATGTACTCTTTATCTGTATGAGATAAAGAGATCTGTATGATCTCTTGGGAATCCTGGGGTGTGGGAAAAGAGGTGGGCAACCATGCAGTTGTCATTTTGCCATGCCGATGTGGATGTCTGTAGGGGCAAGAGGATAGTGGATGCATTGCAGAACAGCCGGGGCTCACAGCCACCTTAAAAGTACTTTTGCACGACCAGGTATGGTGGCACAGCCACTGAGCTCAAACAGGTCCTTTCCATAGACTTTGAGAGCAAGGCCATAATTCTCTTATTCTCTCAGTGGGGGAAGGGAGTCAGTAATAATAAACCTTAGCTTGATTTTCACATTTTTTTCCTCTGTCTAAATTAGTTTACAGGTTAGCTAAAAGAGGGCCGTGGTTCAAAAAAATGCTTAAGAGCTTCTTAAATATTTGTATTTAAAAAACATCAAGAGAAGTCGTGAACAGACCATTGTCTTTCTGGTGAGAGACACAGAAACTTAGCATAAGAGGTACAATAGCTAAAGAATAACATGAATTTACATTAGGCTAGAAAGATAATAATGTTGAGGGGTTTGCAATTGCTCAATCTCCCAATGATTTCTGGTAATAATGTGATCATTTTGCAATGTCTTCTATTTTCATTACTTTTGTTGTCACGTAAATAAGGCATCAAAGTTTTAATACTTTGTGAACAGTATTCTCCAAATTACAGTAATGTGGTATACTACTTTGACCTTTCCAATATCGTGTGATTTGGTTGGCTGATCTTTCTATTTATAGCTGTGCTGAGTGGTATGGCATGAGTGAGTGGTTATCGGCTAATGAAAATACAGAACACTGGAAAAGTTAAGTGAAGGTACTGTGTTAGAGCATAATATAATATTTCACAAAATGTATAGCATTAAATATAGAAATTCTGATAAATCATTCTTTTGACAAAAGGTATAATGAGATTAGAAATTGCAACAAAAAAATAATCCTTTCTAATGACATAGATTGTGCCTAGGCAGAGAAATGGTGTGAATTTAACTTGATCTCATTATACTCCTAAATTTGTAATCTCATTTTCCTCCTCAGATGCTTCACTTAAGAGGGCAGCAGCGTGTGTGTGTGTGTGTGTGTGATTGGGTGTGATACATTCTATATTTGGGAAGAGTTACTTAATCCTTCAACTTCAGTGCACCAGGAAGTGAGTAATCCTTGAAGCAGAGGGAAACTTCCCTCCTAAGATTCGTAAGAGTCTTTTGGTTCTTAGTCAAGGTTCTGCAGAATGCAACCAGCGTTGACTGGCTCCATAAATCTTCTCTGTTCCAGTGGTTTCAGCCTTTAGAAAGCCTGTTCCAGGCTGTGAGGAGAGACACATGCAGAATAATTAGAGCAGAGAATCCACAGCCAGGACATAGATTACAAACATGAGGTTTTGGTTGTCAGCGCCGAGCAAGAACTATGGTTTGAATCACAGCACGCCTGCAGTGGACCTAGAAGCCTCTCTTAGCCAGCCATTACCCTCTGGATCATGATTTTTTACTCACTTGCTCCATGAAGCGGATGGCTGAGGGGGAGGTGGGAGAGAAATGAAGAATGTTATCTCTTTGGAGCAAGTAATGTCTTTTCTCTGTCCCTATTTACCATATTCTTTCAGATATGCTGTCTAAGTACTAAATGATTGCACTCAAGGCTCTGAGTTTTAGCTGTGCTCTTTTGTCCAGAGAGGATAAAGGACATGAGGAGAACCTGCTTATTTCTGTGCATCCGTTACCAAAAATGTGAGCACATGCAGGAGCATCTTTCCCAATGTGTGCTTGCATAGCTCAAGTCACAGCTGAAGTAACAGAGCCCCAACTTAAAAATCTTGTATGATCTCCTGCCTCCTCACTGAGAAGGAAAGAAATAATGTAGAATTCAGGTTTTTAGTTGCTGTCAGGGCTGGATATGCAGTGATTTCTTTCTCAACCTTGGACTAGGAATATGCATGAGCAAGTAATGAGACATTTAGGAACTCAAATCAGTCTCTTCTCTTAGCAACTTCCTTCTTCCCACACCTTAAAACATTCTAACCAGTCCTTCCCTCTTTATAATCCACCTTCAGTGTTTGAGCAACATAGAAGCTTCCAAAATGCAAGTGCTTTCAACAGGAATCCATTGAACATAAGGGTCTGGCCAGATGTGGGGAGAACTGGGTGGCAAAACCCAAGCTTCTGCCCCTCTGGCTCAGACACCAGAGCCGGGAAGCAGCTACTACCAAGAAGCTGTGTGCATTGCACACAGGCTCTGGACTCTTGGCTGTGCCACCTTATCTGTGTAACTAATAGCTGTAGGATAATTGCAGTGAACAATTCAATCCTGGGTTTTTTTTCTAATTTTGTCTCTGTCAGTTCACGGCTTGCACACAGCTCATTAGAGGGTCTCTGTGCTGTAGGAGACTCATGTGAAACTCACTGCAAGTGTGCCCATGCCTTCATTCTCAGTCCTACCAAGCAGGGGTCTCTCCCCTGGGCTCCCTCTCTTTCCTCACGTCCATTTATCTGCCACTCATTTGCTTCTAGATATCCTCCTTGTTCATGTTTTCCATCTCTTTCCCAGTCTGTCTCTTGATGGCCACTTAACAACGTGTTGCACCCCTCCTTCACTCTCCTGGTTTCTCTCTCTTCCCTGTAGTCAGTCATAAGGCTCCATTTCCCAAACTGTTCCCTGTGTCCCCAGTATCAGCCCCCGCCCATCGATTTTGTTACTGCTGACACTGGGATCGCCCTGTTCTCCTCTCCACTGCCCCAGTCTAGCAAAGCTCTAAGCAGAAGACCACAAGATGAAATCTCTCCTGCCAAACTAGTGCATGCAGGCTAAGTTGCAGTAGCCCGTTTCTGGGACTTGAGGTGTAAATAGCTACTGTAAGTAGCTTTTCCTAAGAATAAGCATGTTGATAGTGAAGGTAAAGGAAAATGTATAAAAGCTTCTAAGATGGTCGATGTGGTACAGATTTTTGCAACAATGTCAATGAGTACATCTTTAACACAAAATCTACCACCTGCCATATTTCAGATCCCCTCATCAAAGCATGACATGGATAACTGGATTTTTTTCAATTCATCGCTTACAATTTCTTCTAATCTGGGCAAAGCTCTGTGGCTGCGTGGTGTGTTTTATTTATATTCTATATTCTTCAGAGCTAATTAACTTGAGGCAGACAGTGGCATAGAACACGGAAGTTTGGCAAAGCCATTAGCAGCTGAAAACATGTTTAAAATGGAATGTGTTGGGCAAGCTTAGTATTATGCAGAATTAAGTCATGCCTGTAGTAAATAGTTCATTAGCAGACAGGGTGGCTGGAAACAGCATTCAGGAAGGTGTATGACTGAGTTATGCAGAGTCAGCAAAATTTTTGCTCACTGAAAAGTGCTATCTTGTACAGTTCTGTGTGTCTGTAAGGTTACCAAATGTGGGAGGATTATGTTCTGTTGTTTTAATTATAGGTGCCTTGAAGGTGGATTTTCTTCATACAGAAAATGCTGCAGTTTCCCCCCCCCCAGTTTCTGGAAACTTCATGATTTTTAGCTGCCAATGAGGAGGAAATCAGTAACACAAAATATTTTTTGGTTACAGATATATTTGGATTAAGAAAAATGTTGCCACAGTGTCTCATCATCTCCTAGTTGAGTGATTTGTCTATGAAAAAAACCCTTTTCCGTGAAGGTAAGGAGAAGGAGTTGCATCATGGGAATCTCTGTGTGCATCAGGGAAAAAAAAAGTTTGTCTAGCTTTTGACTAGCTGCTAGGGAGATAAAGAAGCAAGTGACTCCTGTGAGGAAATTGGGGAAATTAGTTTTTTTTCCCCTCGTCCTGTTCCTACACTCGTGCAAAGCTGTTGCACAGGTGTGCTGTCCTTCATGACTGTTTTCCTCTGGGAATGGGTACGTATGTTACATACATGTCTATTCATGAGTTTGTGTATTTCACATCAAGTTCTGCAACACAGAGAAGAGGTCGGTCTTTCTAACAATAGGCTGGGTTTTTTGGTAGAAAAGTTCATTAAAGCCAAATGTATTTTTCGTCTTGCCTCTTGTCTGCCAGACAGAAAGCCTGTCTGGTTCCTTGCAGCTGTCTGGCCAGTCCCTCATGGCCTGGTTGGGTCTAGGTCTTGGGGGCATCCCACACCAGACCCAAGACCTGAGGACACTGCGAGCTCTCAGCTCTCACCTGGCCCCTCCTTCAGGCTTTTTTCAGTTTCCCACAGCAATTTTCTCCCTGGGTTGCCCAGCTCCTGCTGCTGACTGAGCCAGGAGCCTTAAGCTGCCAGGAGAATGGGATCCTGAGCCAGCGGCAGTCCTCCATAGCCACGGCATTGGGAAGACCTTCTGTTGCCAAAGCGCCTTCCCTTCAAGCAAGCATGCTGGAATTATTTGCATTTCTCAGGTTTTGTTTTACACAAGCCCAAAGGAGAACAAAGTAACTTTAAAAGCAGAGCTACTACTTCTTGAGAACCGATCTCTTTTTGTGTTGCTTTTTACTTTACCTCTTGCAAGGTGAATCCTTTTTGCCCATTTTGTAATAAAGTTGGTTGAAGAGAGCACAACTCAGAAAGCCACTGTGACCTGGCACAGGCTATCCAAGCCCTTAGCAGAAGGTACCTCTTTTTTTACCGGTGAGTGCTTTTCTTTGCAAGACTGTGCTCCGGCTGCTGTTGTGGTTGAAACAGCAAGTCCTGCTTGCCGTGTTCTCTCCCTTCCATATCTTCAAACTCCAGTAATTCCCCCCCTGTCAAACCTACCCTTTTCTGTCACAGCTGCCAGAAAGTCACCTTTTGGGAAGGGTTTGTGAGGCAACCACATGTATAGCTTGTGTGTGGTTTTCCACATCCTCTCTTAAATACACGAGGAAATACTCCTATCTACCATTCTTGATTATAGTGTCTTGCCTTTCAGGTGGAGAAACAAAAAAATATCCAGAAACTCCACAATTACCATGCAGGTGTATCTCTCATACTGTGTGATAGGAAGACAAAACTGAAATGTATCTGAAAAAAAATCAAGTTTCTGTATTGACGAAAACTGGTGGTGATGGGGGGAACAGGGTTGGGTTTAGTTTGAATTGGATGGAAACTGAATTATACTGTGCTGAAAGTCCACCTCCAGCTGGAAGCGCAGCCTCAGTGTACCCCAGTATACAGTCACAGTTTTCCCTGAGTTCAAAGACAAGAAACTTGCTTTTGCAGCAAAATTATCATTTAACATAAAAAATAGAACATTATGAGTTTAAAGTTAATACCGTGCTTTTTATCTTTCCTTTTTCTGCATTTATGGGATTGGTGATATTTTGTGTGACTCCTCTTCCTTGCTGCCCCATTTCCCCACCCACAATTAGAGCCATTATGGCAATATCCATACATAACTGGATAAATGTACTCACAGCTTTTGTTTCAACGTACATTTATCTGCTGATTAATTATTTTTCTGGCAGCATTATGTCTGGTTAAATATGTATATTTCTAAATTTAATGCACCAAAATAGAATGCAATTAACAGAGCAAAATGACTTTTTGAACCGTTATCATTGTATAAAAATACTAAAGTACAGTTTTGAACTGTCTGCAAAATCCTTAGGAGATGTAAAGGTCTGTTGCTTTGGAGGACTTCTGAAATATTAGAGCAAATTTAATACCTGCACTGGCATGCAACAATGATCTAGCGGCCTAAAAGCAATGAGCCTGCTCTGCTCTGAAAACTTGTGCAAAAGTAAATTTATAAATCCCTTTCTTTTGTCATAGTGTTTCACTGTCTAGATGATGTTTGAATGTAGCATATCCTTAGTGTATTAAAAAAAATAAACCACCAAAAACATAGACAAGCTCTTGAACTGAAGTCCTTCCTAATTTGTCCCACGCCTGAGCAATGAAAATGAATGCAATGACCCCACTCATTTTGTGGCAGTGACATCCCAACTTGAGCTGTTGGGAGAGGTCTGAAAGCATTATCTGATACTCCTCACCCCCAAGATCCATTGAAACAGTCCCCCTCAAACCTTTACCATGTCACGAAGTTTTTATACAACATAAGTCAGACATGTTCACCTCACTTAGTCTGGACAGCAAAGTCCTTCAGCCTCCGTTTCAGTAAGCGATGATGACCTGCTCAGTTATCCAAGTTCATATTCAATTAGTGGTTAAGAATTCCTAATTTAAATACCTCTAGGGAAAACATAAGCTCTTTAGAAGAGATACTTAGACAAGTTAAGCGTGATTCATATTAGCAGCAATTTGTAAAAGCTTGGTTTCACTGAAGATTACATCTGTTGTTAAGAAGTGTTAACTTGAATAGGCAGAGACTGTGGTGATTACGCGTATTATCTACACCCTGGGGGAGCTGCTCTGTAGTATAATTTGGAGGCAAGTTCATGCTGTACCACTGAATTCGGATCAAAAACTTCCAAAAAATGCGGCAGTGTTTGCACTGAGTGTCAGAGTTGCGACAGTTTCTAAATTGTGTTTGAAGTGGTTTGTATAAAATGCAATGGGACCATTTGTCCATCCTCTCCTAGGATTTATGGGCCATTCAAATAAAAATTGCAAAACATCAAACATACCCTAAATTAAACGTGGTAGCTTGCGGTATTTTCTATGGTGAGGCATGGCAGGGCTTTTAAAAAACATCTTCTTTTTGCACCTATGCTTGAAAGAGCACATCTTTCAAGACCTGGAAATTGATGTTGATGTAAACCTTTAGGATCCGAGCCAAAGCCAGCGGCTGTGTAGGTGCCAGGAAGGCAATCCTGCTGCCATAATGCTTCACCTACCTCAGTGTTCTCAGTGTTTCATCGTCCTCCTGGAAACAGATAGTCCGGCAGTTGCTGCTGAGTGGACGGGTAAACATTGGGAAACTGCTGATCCATACAAGACTGAATGCAGGAATGGGCTGTGGCAGGCTTTTAGGTTTGCAAATATGTGCATCTTTTCAAGGTACAGATCCTATCTCCACACCTGAGGTGCATGGCTCCACGCTACCAAAGAAGTAGTAACAGGAAAAGAAATGACCAGAGCTGAGCTCAGTAAGTCTGGTTTGGTGAGAAAATGCTTCTTTTTGCCATTGATCTCTTTTATTTGGGGGTGAGGGGGAAAGAAAAATAGATATAAGCAAAACTTGAGCCTGAAAATCAGTTATTTATATCAAAAAGTTTTCCACAGTACCTCACAGAGTTATAGTTCTGATGTGTGGTACCTTGATTTCACATGGGATGGCACGACTCTGGCTGGAGTTCCTGCAGCCCAGGGAGCTGCCGTGGGCTCCTCTCTGCTACGGGATATAGTGTTCAACTGGGAAGCTCACAGCAGGGGTGTAGATGGAAAGGGAATATGAGCTATCTGAAATACAACTTTTATGAGGTGTTGCAGTAACTTAAATTTTAAAAAAATCCTTTTTGGTTTTGGCTTAATCTTTTTCTACCTCCAACACTTTTATATTTTCCATTAAAAAAAAAATCAACTCTCTTCCATGGAATGCAAACACTTCTAAGAGGTAGAGTGAGTTTTAAAGTTAATTTTCTCGTGAAGTTTCACAAGAAACTTTTTAACCATTCACAGTATTAGAATTTCAAAATTCATTTTTCGTTTCCTCCCTCTTAAAAAATCTGATTTACCATTTGTGAATAAATAAAAAGGATCAATGTGGGCAACAACGTACTAACAAAATGAAAGTAGTTAAAGAAAACCACTTTCCTATTTTTCCATTATTCCCCTTGTTACATGTGTATTATTCTGTGCTATCTTTCATCAATGCGGGCCTGTGCTATGAAATTAAATCAGTAACTGCTGTGCCTAAATTGAACTCTGAGGGGTAAAAAACCCCCATGTCATGCTATTATTGTTTTTCCTTTCATTTCTTATTTATTTTGCCTTGTCTTTGTGTTGCAATTTATGCTTGTTCTGAGTGAGCGCCATTGGATATACCACACTATCACATAATTTATACGATGCTTTACAGCTACTTTGCACTCAGACGATCCTGTTGGAAAAGTTGAAACAATTTAAGTCATTGGAAACTCATCTTTTTTCAAGGAAAATGACCAACTCTGTAACATGATTTGCTGCAAGGAAAAAAGGTGTGGTTGCAGTGAGGTTTAAGAAAAACACATCAGATTTTCCTTACTTGTCTTCTATCTTAATTTCCAGCACATGGACAATTTTACAAATTTGAAAATAATAATAAAAAAAAAATATATTGAGATGGAGGGCATTCACACGGCCAGTGGCATCGCAAGTGAGGTCTGAGGTGAGCAAGCTCTCGTGTGAACAATGTGAGGGCATCAGTTTTGCCTATAGATTGCTTAAGTGCAGCTGGAATTTGCAGAGGGGTTTCCTATGCCCTGGGTTTGAAGTCCCCATTTCAGTGCCCAGTCTCAGCAGGCGTGAATGCCCAGCAGACTGGACGTGTCCTGGCTACAGAATATCCTTCACGTGCCAACTGCCCTGCTCTGCAGTCATATTGTCCTCTTTTGCTACCATGAGGTTTTTTCTCTCTCAAAAACTCGAGGCTCGCTTTGACAAAAATTCAGTTGGACAGAAACACATGTTAAATAAAACAAAAGTATGAAAAAACTCATAAAATACCATGTCTGCTGTATATCATGTTCCAAAACATTAAAGACTCCACAGGAGCAGGAGTTCACAGCACACACGGCGGTGTTCTGGGTTTTGCTTTTTCGTGGTCTTTTGTTATTTTTTCTGTTGGAAGTAACTCTGAAACTGAGTAAAATGAATTATTAAGCAACCTTGAGTAACTGCTGTTTATGCACTGGATTTATAGAGTATTTTGATCATTGTATTTATTTACATTGTTTATTAACATAGCTAATAAGCTAATAATAATAATAGTAGTTATGACTATGAATTTACAGTGTGCAGAAGATGACTTTTTTTCTTTTTTCCTCCTCCACATTTTACTCGTTACTGACCTGGATTTTATCCTCATGATGATTTTGTTTGCCAACACTGGAGAATGAGCTGGCTGGAAGGGATGGTGCTGTCCTTTACCTAGATGCCCCAGCCTAGGATCACGTTGCAGGTGGGCCACTGCTGCGGGCAGCCGGTGCTTAATGAGTGGACTTCAATGTGCATATTGCCTGGGCATCCTCTTCTGCTCGCACATCAATGCTTATCTCTGAATCCTGCCCTTGTTCCAGGTGAGGACACCTGCATATCAGGGCATTTTCGTATTAATGCTGTGATCCCTCTGCGCTAACTGGTGCATGGGGGGTATGGAAGCAGTTAAATAATTGCATGACAGCAGGTAAGGCTCTTCTCTTGCCTTCAGTGAAGTGAGCTCCTCTTCTGTCTATCCAAAACTATACCATTTTTTTTGCATTTTATTTATTGCTAATTGGAAAGAACAGTAACAAAATATAAACTACAGCAATTCCCGTCTCCCTGAATCTTCTTGTTCCTAGACCTGTGTTTATACACTGGAGGTCAGGCACATGATATCATTTTAACCAGGGTGTTAGAAATGTACCTTGCTCAACTCTGTGTTACCCTTTCAGCATAAACTGAAACACAACATAGGCTAAAACACACAAACATTTAACTCAGGTAGCTGGGTTGAGGACTGGCTGTGTTTGCAGTTATGCCGCTGCATCCACGGCACCCTGAACTGCAGTGAAAAACAGTAGGGAAGGATAGGGGACAAAAATGTCAGTGGCAGCAGAAACAGGATACATATCTATATCTTTCCTCCATAAATTCTCTAAACTTCAATTTCAGATTTTAGTTTGACTTGTGAGCCCCACATTGGAGTAAAAGTTCAGCTTTTTGAAAATCCCCAAGGTCAGAGATCCCTCAGCTTCTCAGGGCAGTGGTCCGGTGGTGGACCACCTTCACAGTGAAGAATTTTTTTCTTTGCATCCACTTCTCCCTTGCTGCGATGCAGTCATTGCCTCTCATCCTTCAGTGTGAGATACTGAGAAGTCTGTCTCTGTCTTATCTTCAACCCCCTTAAGGCAGCTGAAGACAGCTATTAGGCGCCCTCCAGCCTTTGCTTCTCCAGGGTGAAAAACCCGGCTCCTCCTATGTCATGTTCACATTTAGTAAACATGCTCGCAGATCTGGAAAAATGATTTTCACATAATATCTCATTTTAAATAATTGGTGAGCATTTAAAATGCTTTTCTTACTGGATTTGATCACTTCCTTGAGTCCTTTTGTTCCTGAGGCCAAAGAATGGCCTCACCCAGTCAAGCCTATCCTTGTGGCTCTCTGCCTAAGCAAACCTGAAACGTAACCAGCAGAAGAAATGAAAAGGCCCTTTTCTGTGATTACCTGTGTCCTCCTGCTGAGCCTAAGCTCAAAGAGGCTGAGGTTAATGGGCAGAAGTCAAAGGCTCCGAGAGCTTCCTTTTTCTCCCCTTTTCCATCTTTTCACAGGCTTTCAGAGAAGCCCGTTGCTGCCAGCCCCGCTCCCCGCAGCCCTGCCCAGGAGGACTGCTGCTCAGCCGTGAAGAGCTGGGAGCTTTGCTAATGCATCTGCTGCTTCTTGAGGAGCCTGACCTCAGGCCTTGGAGGATGCTCTCCTGGTGAGTCAGTGGACTGATTTTAGTCATCCTGCCCTCCTCCTGTTCAGGGTGCACGTTGGCCACAGACATAGCAAGCACTGCTCCCAGCTTCCTTTTCTCCTTCCCATCATGACAAGATAGGGTTTTACCTTCCTCTTTAGATAATAAAGGTACTCGAGATCTTTTTGAAGTGATACCTTTATGTATCATTTTTCATAACTGGCAGCCTTATAGAGGGACTCAGCTCAAGTTACTCGCCTGATCTTACAGTCTGAGTAAAGATGAGTCTTTTATTTTCCATGTTGTTATTGCTGTTCTGTGTGAGATTCATGGCCAGCATGAGTTGTGAACATGGCTGAACTTCATGGGTGTGCTTTCTGTCATTTCTTTAGGCTAAGTGAAAAGAAAACGTAAGGCAGCGTAGACAGTGAGAATTGGAAGAGAAGCTGCTGTACATGACAGTAATTAGTAGTTAGTCTGGCAACCTCCAGCAAAAATTGAATCTGTATGGCCCAGTGGTCTCTTTTAGTGACTTAGTACAAACACAAAAGCTAGGGCACAGCCTTGATACTGCTGAGTGGGCTTCAGGGGCAGCAAACAGTCAGGAAGCTGAGAGATGCAGCAGACTGGGACAGGGCTGGGAGAGCTTAGCTTTGAGAGGAAGCAGCAGCAGCGTACCTCCAGACATGAGGCTCGCTAGAAGCAGATCTGAAGATCGTTGTCATACAACTTGCTGTATTTTTCTCTCAGACAACACAATTTCATCATCTACACTGTTTATAAATAAACATGGTTGTACCAAAGGAATGCTGAACTTTCTAAATTTCTTAACAGAATATTCTGGCAATGCATGCAATAGTTGCTGTATTTTCCAGACTGAGCCAAACACATCTGGCTTTCTGCAATAAACTTTCAGTGCAGCTTCCCGGTGAATTGAGCCCAACCTTTACCCCAAGTCTTATTCCAAACTTATAAGAACCTGGAAAACAGAACTGATTACTTGGCTGCTTTATATGGAGAGGTTGGTGACAGTGGAGCCACGAAGGGCTGAATGTGGCAGCGTGGGGCTCCAGCTGGTCCCTAGGATAGATAAGCATACCTAGAGAGAAAACCCATGCCCTGGTGCTTCGTGACCATGCAGCATGTTGATAGAAGTGGTCAAGTAGGGAGATTTCCAGGGCTCAGTTTCTGCTGATAATCGTGGCGTGAGGTGAATCTGAGCTTGAAGCCTGGCCATAGTGTGTATCCCGAACGTACTCAGGTTTTTTGCTCTACAGAGTAAAAAATTCCCAGCTTTAGGCATGAAATCAGGTACTTTTCTATTGATTTTTCCAATACAAATGTATTTATTGCCACTTTTGTCTACTTTTGAAACCTGTCTCTTCATTTGTCTGTTGTCTTTGATCTGGAGTGTGCACAGTGTCTCTTCTGTGCTTTTCCTGTTCTCTTTCTTTCAAGAGGTATTGTGGCTTCTATTGTGTTCACATCAAAGTCTTAGAAGTGTTTCCTTAGTGAGAATTACAGGTCATCAGGACAGCAGTAACTGGTCTAAGTATATTATTATTTATTATTTATATCTTGTATAGTGCCAGCAGTATAGCAGATACTCTGAGTCTGGTCTGTAGTACAGTGAAATCAATGGGAAATGATCCTTAATTAATTGGGCTTCTGTTCCTAAAGTAATTCACCACTTCCACTGAGAATTAAGTCATCAGCCTCTCTTACTAAGTAAACATCACAATAAATAATATAAACCGTTGCTTTCAGAATGTTTTGTTTTCCTGCAACTCAAAAGGAGCTTTTGTTTAAAGTTTAAAACTTTTATGGAGCTATGCCTCTGGGCAGTTTAGACATAAGATGAATAAAAAATGATCTAGGGTTTTATTTAGAAAACCATTCCTGTGCATATATGGGCTTGTCATTTTGAAATGAAAATTTCATACAAACTTTGAGCCCAAGGGACCAAGTGGGATCTTCAGATTTAAGAATTAATAAGTATTCTGTCACTCAATGGATCCCTGAACAGTATGTCCACACTAAAATCTATCTTTGTCTACCGTCCCTGAGCAGTTTGAGTTTTTCGTATTTACTGGGAGTTAGCACAGTGTGTCTTTACATGGTACTATCTGCAGCATGCAATTAATCCAACAAAACTAGGCAACTTCACAGACCGCTAAAAGCTACTAATTAATTCTAACTTCAAACACCCATAAAGACACACTCCATCTGATCATGATGAAGCTTACAGCTAGGATTGTTATTTGTCACAGGAAAAACAACTTCTAACTTGTCAGGTCTCTCCAATAACATGGTTTTTTCCTAAGTTGTCAGTACTGTGCTCTCTTCAGGCTGCCAGGTAGGAGCCAACGAGCTGGCTCATATACAACAAAACCAGCCCCAGCTTCATACTTGCATCCCCGCCTTTGAAAGCCAGCGGGGTTGTGTAAGGATCTGTGCTCATATGGTATCTGAGAAGTAGTTTCCTTTCACCCACCTCCTTCGTCCCCTTCCTCCCGGTCCTGGTTTTTCATTTGTGACAACTTGCTTAGACTGTGTGGGATGCCAGAGGCGGAGAAGGGGGGGAAGAGGCCCAGAGCAAAATCCCGGTGCTAACTTTGCACGTTGGCTGCCACCCCGTGAGCACCATCTACCTGACTCCCAACACAACAGCATGGGCGGCTGAGCAGTTGCAGCCATTGAAATTCAATGAAACAAGCTTTCCATGCCATAGCTTGGTGATGTAAGCTATGAAAAATACTGTGAAGCACCTGGGAGCTTGATAACCATATAAACTGCTTGCCACGAATGCACGTTTTGTTGTCTCAGGGTGCAGCGACGTGGCAAAAGTGTCTTCTGCTACGGGGTGTCTGCACGAAGCAAGTTTCACAGCCTGAGGATCAGGGATTTTCACCTGTTGTACTGTATAAATAGCGAGAATATTGCATCCCATTTGTTTTCAGCTGATCAATTCCCTGTAAAGACAGCTCTGTGCTTAGGGAGAAGCACTGAACTGGAGCCTGAAAACCTCCTTTTGCCTTAATACACTGTGTGATTCCTCGTCTGAGAAAAAGGATTGGGAACTTATTTATATAATTTTTCTTCAAAAGCATTCTGTAAAGATAACTTAATTACTTCTTGCATAGTAGTTTCCAAATGAAAAATTCTCTTGTGTTCAGAAATAGAAAGGGTTTTTACTCCCTGTTGAAGGAGAACTATAGTTCGCAGCGTTGGGGTTCTTTTTTAGGTTTGGTGGTTTGTGGGTTTTGGTTGGTTTTTTTTGTTCTTACAGATTTTACATTTCCAATGGTAATGTATAAAGTCTTGCTGAAGAATTTCCCTGGAATGATGACAGCCTACCATTATAGAAGCACTGCTTTTTGTTAGTTTAGCATTGCACTGATACATGGGGGGATCATTTGCATCATAGAAATGGAGAGATCAAGGATCCACTGTACTGAGCACAACTGTGAACTATGAAATCGTATCGTCCATATGTCTTCCAGTTTAAGTAGGCATCTGTTCCTTCTTTTCTTTATATCCATAGCTCATGGGTTCATCTTTTCTCAGGCAAAAACAAAATACTGGCTTTCCTTACATGTGTCCCGCTTGGCTGTATTCAGTGCAGAATGGTGTTGTGAGGAAAGATGATGGGTGGGAATTGGGAGAACATCACGAGAAGGTGTGGAAGGATTGTATTTGTTATTTAATATAGGAAAAGCAGCTTCCAGTCTGACTGCTATTCAGAAAAATTCAGATCACATTATGCATCTCCCTATGAAAGCTCATATTCCAAAGGAACAAAAAATAGTGTAGCAGACACTTAGTCATAAGGATGTTTGGTGCAGAAAATTCAAGTGTTACTTATACGATCTACATTGATAGGATCTGTGGACAGCGCAGCTTGAAAACGTTTTGGTTATTAAATCCAGGAGGTGCTGGAACCTCCTGAAAAAGTACACAGTATGAGCTTACACATCCCGCAGGTGCACAAATATCAATCTCTAAAGCTAGTTGGGAGCCACGTGTACGGAGATAGTGATTGACTACACCACCAGCAGTTACATTCAAGTCTGTATTTTTTTAGGCTGTCTCAATGTTTTTGAAGGAAGGATGATAAAACATCTCAGAAAAATTGATAGCTTTTCAAATGATAAGACCAACTGGTCTGGGAAGGGTAGCATGGTACCAACCCCCTGGTGGGGAAGCATGGTTGTACCTTCTAAAGAGCAGTGGAAGGTGCTTTGTGTGTGACGTTGGCTGTCTCTACGAGCTGTGCTTTGGGTACCACCCTTTAGGTTGCTGATCTGTGCACTGCGCTGCTGGTGAATTTACAGCTTGCCTACTGCCTGCAGTCTGCCTAAACTGTTGCTGTATTCTCTGCCCCATCAAAATCAATTTGGCTAATAGTGCTTCATTTGGGGTTTGCTGTAGTTCATGTAGTAGTGGCTCTCTACCTGCTGATTTGAAATGATTTTGGCAATTGTCTCCTTGCAGTGGCCAGTGTCACTGAAGCTGTAAGAGTTGGGTGTGAGTGGGTAGACTCATCCCTATGCTAGAGTCCAGCAGACTCTTTACGCTGCCATTGTTCAACTTAATTCAAGCAGAGATTCTTCAGACCTAAGTAGCGTGAGGGTTGGCAGCACCAGTAAATACATATAATTTATGTTATCTTCATTATCCCAGCAACATGTTAGCGAAGCTTCCTTCTTGACAACTGGCTAGCTCCTGCCATTAGCAAGAACATAGTTCTACAACCTGCAGGAGAACTACTAAAGGGTTGCCAAGGCAGGCTAGAAATGAAATATGTATTATTTTTCAAAGATAACAAATGACAATTTAATTTACAGATATATGCATTGTGGAATTGATGTCCCGTTTCTTTGAGAAAAATGAATGATTTCCTCCTTCACCACGTTTTCCGAATGCCTAGTGTAAAAATTATTTCCTTCATCTCCAGCCATCCCTTAAGGTTTCTTTTAAACAGGATTGGTTTAAGAATAAAAATTGTGTGAAAGCCTGCAGGTGATCTTCATATCAGAAGACTGATGTGATTTTTATTTCCTGGAATGCACTCCCCAAATAACTCAGCTGCAGTGTTGAATTTTTCCACGCAGGGGAAAGAAGCGGTGGTCCTTTAGAAATTGTTCTGCTCTCAGTGACTTGAAACGAACTGCAAGAAGCCACATCCACTCAGGTAGTGGTGTACCGAAAGATGTAAATGAATGCCTACATGCTTAAGACAACAGCTACTCTGACTTACTTTTTGTGTGTGTTGATCTGGCAGTTAGCATAGACATCTTTTCCGGATCTTCCTCTCCTTGCATGATGTTACGGCTCCGAAGAAGGGCTCGTGTGCCACTAAAGGGCCAGTGCAGGAGAACCGCATTTCTCTCCCTGCCTATGTCTCACACTCCCGGTCTGGCCTTTGGCCAACCTCATGATTTCTTCTGACTGCGAGCTTGATTAGCGATATAGCAGTAATGCTGTCTTTCTTCTTCCCACAGCTGTTGTGAGGAGAAATTTATCGATGTTTGTAAGGCAGTCAAATATGACGACTGGGGCATATATATTCTTTGGTCCTAGGGGAGCAGTCAGTTAAATGCACACAGGGCACAAAGACTTTATAAAATATGAAACCTCTGTGAATTTATTCCTTTTAACTGTATTCCGTATTGTATTTTTGAGTACCTTCTTGTAAAATGGTGCATAATCTTTAATTAATACAAGACTGCAAGGTCTCCTTTGGATTTAAATTCTAAGTATTTGCATAAATTTAGCTCCATAAAATTATTTTATTGGCAAATCAAAATGCACACACAGATGTACCTTTCAGAGCTTAATTTTGTAAACAAGGCATCATATTCTGCTCTCAGTGAAGCTGGCATAACTCTACGGTACCATCAATAGATTTACTTGAGATTTATATTTGGGTAACTGAGAGCAGCATTTGGCCTAAAGATTGCAGAGGGAGAAGCATATAATTAGTCATCTGCCCAGCAAGTGCAGTCTACTCAGAAAATTTACAACTAGAGTAAAAATTTTGCACTAATCAATTTTTAGTCTGCTTTAGCATCCACTTTTTTCATCCTTATCTCATTCTTTTGTTAGTTAAATAAGATTTTTTTTTCCTTGCTCGCACATCAGGGAGCTCGGGGTCCTGCTTTTTCCAGATACAAAGTCTCAGTGCTATTTTTATGTGGATAAAGCACCATCAATTTAGTTTAGTAAGAGATTATGTACAGACAGAACAACCATCTAATCAGGGTCTCAAGGGCTTTGAAATATTAAGCTTGATTTCTGTTGCAAGTTATTCCTGTTATCTACTTTTCTGATGAAAACCTGTCCAGTAAAAGGAATACCTTATAAATGGCTTCACTGCTTTAAGATCATTACAAAAATTCCCAGCTGATGAATAGGGTATCATGACTCTCAGTCAACTGCGAGTATATACACATATCCTACATTAACGCTAACCTTAATATATGATGAGTGGTTATTTTCCTTTGTGCATTGCAGAGAGATTTCCGTTCAAGCAGCAGCGTACAGTCACATGTCACAGTCTGAAGCTAAGTTACATACCACTCTTTAATCATTCGGTAGCTCTGGCTGTCCAACATTGTCTGACCGTCAGTTTTTCTTCCAACAGCATATGCTGGGACTTATATTTTTAATTTCTTTTAGTCACTAAAGCAAATATACTTGTGGGCCTCAAAATTGTAAATTACTACATGATATATTACAAGTATATTAATTTTAAGATGTATATTTAATTTAAATTTATAATAATAATACATACATGTAATTTAAAATTATACATATATAGGCAAAAGGTAAAATAACACAATAAAACCACCTTGAAAAGTCCAAGATGAAGTCCTTCGAGCATTTTGTTAAAATATACGGTGGCTACCACACACTTTAAATGCCTGCTAAGAATCCCAGGTTGAATAAATATAATGGCCTTATCTTCTGAAATATAATGTTGATACAGAACTATCATAAGTACAGTGCATTAGCACATCCAGGACTAATGGTGACCTTTGCTTTAAGCAACACTTGCTGAATTTGAAATAACATTTCTCTCTGGAAACAGATTGCATTTTACCAGGATGTTCAGGCAGAAGAAGGTGGGAGCCAACCTTTGCCATGCCAGGCATGTTGTAAAAAAGGTAACAGATCCTGAGGGTTAATCCAGGATCATACCTGGAACAGTTGTTGACTCATGATTTTGTTAGTATTTTTCATCAATCAGGCATTATAAAAGAAATTAAAAAAACTCCAACCAAACAACAATCAAAAGGGATGGAAGGAGATAAGTGCTATGCATGGTCAGGAACTCCCTGAATTTAGAGTTGATATCTTTGACACATTTTGGATTCAATGTTCTTCACAATCCTGTATGAGACTAGATGGAGGGATTTGAACCTGTGTGCAGTTAGCCTCAAGCATTGCCCATCCTGAGCACTGAGGGTACGCACTGGAGAATGTTGGTACTAAAAACAGTTTCTCAATTATTATCTTTTTTTTTTAACTTTTGCTGTAACACCACAGGTCAGACACCTCCAGGAAAACGCAGCACAGTGAGACACAGTGAGAGTTCTGGGGTCTGCTGGGATCTCACCGCAAGTCAGAGATGGGCGGTGGGATAAAGATCTCAAGGTTCCCTCTCTCCTGAAATACACAGTCTATCTCTGCATGTTCCCAGTGAAACCACAGAGACATTGTTGAGGACAAACAGCTCATGAACTGTGTTGTCTCAAAGTAAGCTTCTCCCACCAATGCTTCCAGCTGTCTCAATCTGTGGGCTCCTCCCTTGTCTTAGTCCCACAGCTCTTACCTGGCATCAAAACTGAGTGGCAGACACTGTCATATTTCTTATTTATGCAGATTCCGACTCCTTCCCTGTGTTAATTAACCTGTGGCATCAGCAGAAGTCCATGGCAGGGGATGACTGCTCTGCTCGGGGCTGGCTGAAGGCTCAAAGGGCCACACAGGCTGTGACCTGAGAGCAGAGTGGTAAATGCTGTACTGGGATTAGGCTGAAATTCTTGAGGAATAATATGCTTTGGTCACTATTAGTGTCCTGCACACCTCTGGTTTAAAAAAAAAAAAAAAAGAAAAAGGGGGCAGGGAGAGGCAGAGTAAAAAAAGAATGTTTTGCTGCTACCTTTAAGCTCTGGTATGATGGCTCAGCTTTCAATCTCTTCTGTGATAATAACCTCAGAAAAAGAGAAAAACACTGTAAAAAAACGAATTGGACAATGTGTGTATCGCTTGTTACACAAAGGGCTATTATTTCTCACTGCATGTGTACTTACCATTAGAAAAGTTTTAAGGATAATACAAAAACTGAGATGACAGCTGCCAAAGGCGTTTTAAGATTAACTAGCGTAATTGCACTTCCAGATGGAGGGAAGTTCAGAAACAACTTGATATTTTCTGACCTTAGGGTGGTGGAAGGTGATGCGTTCAGTCTCGGGGAGAAGCATTTACTTCTTCGTTCAGTAACTGTACCTTTATTCCTTCCCCACTTGCCGGGTTTATTGCCGCAGCGGTGGCATTGGCGCGGCATCTGGAGGGAGCTGTTTGTCTGTTTTGTGAAGATAAGGTCGCATTGTGGCGGATGCCGAGCAAGGGCAGGGGAATTGAGACAAGGGAACGGGGCATCAAGGCAGCGGGTACAAATAAAGGGAGATGAGCACAAGCACCTGCTTCTCAAATGAATCCCCATGTTTGCAAACTGATTAAAAGCTGAGCTCTTTTCTTTATTGAGGTGAGGAACAGGGCAAAGTGGGACCCCACTAAAGGCGATAAGGAGAACTGCCTTTTTGGATAGCTAGGAGTTTAGATATGATTATTCTTTTGGGAGAAGCTTTTTTGGTCATTGTGGGAAGGCGAAGGCTGATTCTCAAAAAAACCTTCCGTGTTGCCTGTTTTTTCTTTCAGATAAAAAGCTCCTCTTCATTTCCAAAGAAAGCCCATGTGGCCCCTCGACATATAGTTATACTCCTTGCTTACAAGTGGCCTGCTTTTAAGGACACAGCACACCAAACTCTTTGATCAGTTCTGTGTGATCAAACCCAAAATTAAATTCTTTCATTGCCACTTAGCATCAGATATTAAGTAATTTTACAAGAGAAGTGGTTACTCAGACATTCTCTCTGTTGTTCCATGATCGTGTCAGTATATGTGAGAGCAGAGCACAGATGAAGCAGTGCCGGTACCTCAACATCCTTCTTGCATTTATTTCGCCCTGCCTTTTGCCTCCCCAAAAGCATGATACTAGCTTCTGTCTTGCAGTTGTTCACCGGCATCATGCACCAGGTACTATGGGTGAACAGATGCAGGCCCAGGGAGTGGTGTGAGCCCAGGGCCACTGGCACAGCAGGAAGGGTCGGCGTTCACCCGACAGCCGTGCTTCCCTCAAAATAAGCTGCCAGTGCAGAGCATGTGCTCACCTAAGAGGTGCTGCGGTCCCTCCTTTTAGGTCAGGGCTGCAGCAATCCCTGGCTTTTGCATTGAAAAGCAAACCAGTATTTACCTCCCCATTATGGTGCACATAACTCCTCTTGAGACCAATATTTCTTCTGCAGTGATAGGTTTAGAAAGAAGTATAATTTGTGGAAATCCTGCTGCATTTTTTTTAAGGTATAATTGGCATATATCAGTGCCCCAGTTATCTGCAAATATAATTAGTTAGGATTTAAAGGGTTCCGCACTCATTAGGCCTGGACCTCTGGTAGTCAGAGAAATACTGTAGAGAATATACATTCATGTACATGGCTCCTAAATGGTATACATTTGTCATCAGTAAGAGTATTGTGGAAACTGCTCTGCTGACAAGACTTCCTGGTCTGTTCTCTGTATCTCATGGTCAAAAGGGAGTGTGTCTTTGGATGTTCTCAGATAACCAGGGAGCAGAAACATAAAGATCTAATTAGACTACAATAATTAATGATCAAAAATAGAAGATTCCTTAGTATAGCATTGGGAAAATTATGTACTTAAAGAATGAAGCCAACCCCTCTATCCTTCCATTTTTTGAGTATTGGTTTTGTTTTGCTTTTAAAGTGTTATGACTGATTATAAGCCGTTAAGCAATGCTCAAAGCAAAAGGCTTTGAAAAAACACAGGAACTCTTTGAGCTGCCTGCAGTCTTTCCAGGATATTAGGCCATAGAAGCATAATGGCAGTCTTTGAAAGGAATACACATTTATAAGTATTGCTTTTTTTTAATAATATTATGGATAAAATTTTTAATTCTATTCATCATTATTTTAGACTTTGTATGAGCAGCAATAAAATGCAATCATGTTTTGTTCTAACACTTAGACATCTTGACTATTAAATCAGGTAACGGAAACAAACGTTATAAACGTATCGTTTTAAGATGATATTAACGTCTTCACGAAGGCAAATCCATTTCGTTCTGAGTTGCATGGTCTTTTTGTGACCTTGCAATTGCAAGGGTTTTGATGAAAGAAGCACAGGCACCCTTGGATTGAAACATTAACTACAAAATTTTGGTGTGCGGTAGATTTCAGCATCACCTCTGGCTGCTGTGAAGCATGCCACTCCTAAAGACGCTGTGATTCTTTAAGAAACTTAACAGCATTAGGCGATCTGGTCATCTGAAGGATATCGCGTAAAGCATTAGTAACAATGGAAATTGTGAATTTAAGAAAAACCTTTGCACTGATCTTGTGCTACATTCGGATTTTGATTTTATGATACAGATGCATATCTTTATAGTTATGCGGTGGAGATATTTAATCACAAACTACACTGTTATTTTCAAAGATTAAAGAGGTTTCTCAATCCTTTATACAGGACCTTTGAAAAAAGGCATCAATGAATTTTATGAATAGCAAATATGTGAATCTATAAGGCATTTCTAAAAATTACAATAGCATTATAGTATTGGTATCTTTTAACAAAGCATAAGAGAAATCTGAAGACTATTTTAACGTCATTTTATTCTTCAATTAAAATATTCATGATTACCTTTCATTATTTCAAGTCCCCGATCATTATGAAAAATGCAAATTATTTCAATTCACTTATTCTAATTTCACATAGAAAGGAAAAAGTATTGAATTCTACTGTGTACTGAGTGACCACAGACAATTTTCATAGGAGTGTAGCCCCAGCCAGGATTCTAAATTTGGCTTCAGCATTTTAATTAAAATGTGCAGGCTATCCTCCACAACAAAATGACAGGGGCCAGAATCCTCGTGCATGGCTCATCATGAAAATGAGAATTGTTACGATGGTGTTCCACATTTTATAGGGTGTGCATTTATTCCATTATAATACAACCCTCACAAATCTACACCTCATCCTTATGAAGTTTTATGTACTGTATCATGTAGATGAAAAAAAGAGAAAAAAGGAAAATCTTAGATTTCATTCCCTAGGTGTTCTCATTGCTTTTAGAGAAATGCTAGTAAACGACACTCAAGAGTCTCATTAATAAGTAGGACCGGTAGGACTGTTAAAGCTTTTTTTTTTTTGACTGCTGATATTCATGGGGCTTGCTCACTGCAAACGTCTTCTGCTTTCTGCAGTTGTGACCGTTGCTCAGTCACTTATTTTCAATTTTCATTCTTTCCAGTTCTCTTCTACCCACCCCATCCCTCTACTGCTAAGATTATTCTTTTCCTCTGCCTTTTGAGGACTTCTCCTTACTAGCACAGTCCTGGCCTTTCTACCCTCCAAACAGACACCCCTGACTCCACGGATCTGCTTCTTCCCACTTCTTTCTCTTAATTTTACTGCTGTGCTTTCTCTTTCTTCTGCAGGAGAAGCAGAATGGTTCCCTGCCTACCCATAGCACACCCCTTAGACACCACCAGCAGCTGAGCCTGTGCTGAGCACGCCATAACAGGGTTGATGCAGTGAGCACTTACTCGTGTCCTCAACAGAGCAGTTTGCTGAGGTCTTTTGAGAAGGAGAAAACTTTCAGAGGGGTATCTGCAGGTTTTCTCTTCTACCACTGTCTCTTGCCTGGAGACATTAAGCTACATGAAATATCAAAGAGGCAAAGGGTAGTTGTTTTGTGTATATTTCCCACTTACAATATCTGGGCATCTCTAAGTGTTTGCTACTCTTGTTTTGTTGGTTTGGGGTTTTATTTTTGTTCGGTTTTGGTTTGGGTTTTTTTTTTGGTTTGGTTTGTTTTGTTTTGGTTTTTTACATCTTTGTACAGTCTATTATTTATTTACTGGAAAATTAAGGGGGAAAACAGTAACAGATATCAGGTAACCTGTTCATCAGTAAGAAAAGATTCACTATCTGTTCTCTACTGACCTGCAGTCAGTATGAGTTTTACATTAGAGCCCAGCATGACATATCAGCGTATGACTGGCAGTGTCTGCTTCGGGCACCATTGGGCAACATGAATGAATCAGAGGAGCACACCATATACCCTGCAAACTGTTGTGCAAAAATTCAGGGTTTACAATTTCCTCTCCTGAGAAGAGATAGTTTACTGGCTGAAGCTGTGCTAAATTATGGAAGAGCAAATCAAGTGCTATAATTGTGGGTGTTTATCACAGTTACAGTTTTTTTCTATTCATAGAAGTTTGATCTGAACAGGGTAAATCTGTGCCCGCAATACAAATGAGATCATCTGCAAACAAAGTAAATGGAAGAGACACTTTTTATGGCTTTGTTTTATAACTCTTCTGTTTGAGGAACTAGTCTTTGGTGTTGGTTTTTTTTTCTCACATACCTTCATGGTAAAGCAAACAGTGTATAATAACACTTCAATTAAAACAGATTTTGTTTGAGTAGGAAATTAAGATAGCAAAACTTGACTGGCCCCTAGTCGTGGCAGTAGATTTGTAAAATAGGTAGGGAAAACACTAAAGGGTGGTTAAGTCCAATTAATGTCTGTGATGGAATTCTGTCAATAATAGCATGAGGAGTCCCTGCAGTTTGTTTAATGTTTTGTCACACTAGGACAACAAAATTCTTCCCAGCAAGTCCCAACACCTTTACAACACCTGAATAGCATCCCTTTCAAAGAGTTGGACCATTCCATCAGAATGTTCCCCAGTGAGGGACAGTCTTAAGTGGGAGAGAGCTGATGTATTAACCCCTGCTCAGTCAGCTGTGTACTGACGCGTGAAGGAATACGCTGTATGTCAAAGCCATGAATATCTGGGAAAGGATTGTGCTAAAGTGTGATGTACATAAGCTATATTCCACTGAAAGATGATGCAAGGGTCAGTCAGCTTCTTCTGGGAATGGGGAATCTGTAATGAGAGCTATTGAATACTATTAGAGCCCTTGCTCTCTTTCCCAGGTCCTGACGCCACCTAGAAAGCAGCTTAGGAGGCAATGGCAGCTGGAAAAAGCTGGTGGAAGGCATGTAGAGTAAATTCCTCACCTCTCCAAGCCCCTCCCTCTTTCCCCTCTTTTCCCCTACCCAGAATGTAAGTAACATCATTTATAACTATTCATGCAAGTTGGGTCTTCTGGGATTGGGAAAACAGATCCCAGCTGAGTGGAAACTTGCTAAACCTTCAAGAGGAAACACAGCATGTGCTCAGTTTCTTATCAAAGCTAGTTTCATCAGTTTAGGGTAAGTGAACACAAGCAAGAGACTCTTTCAAAACTCCTTTTGTTGTACAGTAGCTTGAACCCAAAAAGTTGTTGCTGGACTGTCTATGGTTTACTTGTCTGGCCCCTGAACTGGAGCTTGCTGGCCACCAATGACCTACATTAAGGAGGGATAGGTGTTTCACCATGATGCCCCAAACAGTGAGGATGCTGGAGACCAGCAAGAAACTGGGAGAGCATCACAAGTCCCATCAGTTCCTGCAGCAGGGCTTTATCAAATCCCCGTGTCCAGTCACGGCCCCTGAATCCCCTCCCAGAGAATCAGCATTTACAAAAACTCTTTGAAACAACCCAGCAGTACAATTCTCTTTTTAGGAAGATGACTGCCCAGAAGAGCGGGAGGTAATAATAGCTGGGCCACAGATGAGAAAGCAATAAAAGTTTCATGGGACCAGAGAGATGAAAACAGAGCATGACTGTGATCACTAGGCAGCATTGTGAATGGGAGACGGCAGCCCTTGATTTTCTGAACCTTGCTCTCTGCCCTGTTTGTGCATTTATGTTGGTGAAGAAATTAGGCTCCATTATCATTTGGGTATGTCACTATTGTGCTGCAGCCTGTAAAACTGACTACAGTGTATGTGAAGACAGGTTTACCTACTGGGTTTCTCTGAGATTTCCAAATGAGAAAGTTGCCTGTTTCCTCTCAGTCCATCACAAAAAAAAATATGCAGCTGTTTGTGCCTTAGGTTTAGGATAGCAGTCATGGGAAGAGTGCACATCTGCTTCCTCTCTGCCCTTTCCCACCCAAGGAGCTGCTGTCTGGTCTGCTTGGGCTGATTCTCATTGGCATGACTTTAACCTAAGGTGACCTCTGCTGTTTATGGGAAACGCCAGTGCTGTGTTTGTTTGTTTGTTTTCACAGATGGTAAACATCTAAAGTGTTTCATTCTGTAATTTTGAAATAACTTGTATCCTTGGTTGTGGGTTAGTCAGTCATATTTTCTTTTTCTCACTTTTGTATTATCCGTTACAATGCCTTGTTTAATAATGTTAGAGGAGGAACTGATTAGCAGAAACTGCATTGTAAAATGAGGAAGACTTGCTGCTTAGCCTAGTAGGATGTGAGCCTAAAACACTTTTCTCTAAGTTTGAAGAAAAATGCCTTTCATACACATGAGGAAACTTTAACTTATTCCCTTTTCTTTGCTGCAGAACGTCCTTCACTGATTGACCCATGCTGCTACACTTTTGTTAGAAATCATAGCCAGAGTGGAAACATCGAACCGTGACATACAGCTCTATTCAAATCACACTCTCTTTTCTACCTCTGAGGAGTTTGCTTGTTATGGAGACTTGCGTGGTATAAATAGGACAACATATAACAAGCTTTATTGCAAAGATATGCCAGAAAATATTTTCTCTGTGGGGAGGGAATCTTTTAAAAGAGCTTTTCAGTTTTCCTGCTTCTGTACATACTTCTGCTATTCCCTGTGCTGAGTATCCAAAGACTCAACCAGGGCGGTAGGACTTAACTTTTCAGAACTTGTTGCTTCTTTCCCCTGCTTTGTCACAGAACTTAATGTGGCATTCCAGTTGGTTCACCTGTAGAATAAGGAATTTCTGTTAAGCTAGATTATAATTTGAGGATCTGTGCAGAGCCAGCATGAGATCGGATTACCAAACAGGGTAAGGGCTCTCCCTGTCAGTGTAAAACATCTTTGAAGGTGTTTGAAGCTTCATCATACCAGAAGCAGAGGAGAAAACTAGTTGTGACTTGGAGTTAGATTTCTTAATTTATCTTTCTTCCTTCTCCACACATCCCATGTGAGGATTATGGAAGGTGAAAGCATCTCCCTGTTCTGCAGTCCTCGTTTTCCCTGCTGTGACTGGTACCGCAGTCTGAGCTGCAGATAAGAAAGTGGGGAAGGGAAAGATTGTCTTAGTGCCTCTGTGAGGATGAAGGCTGGTTAGGGCTCAGTGATAGAGTGTGGGTGCAGTAGTTATCTGGGAAAGTTTAACAATCACAGTGAACTTGGACACAAACCATCTACCCTTCATACGTAGCCCACGCTAAGGTATGTGGCAATCGTTCTGCACAAGAACATTGCGATTAGCTTCCTGGTCAGCTTTCATAGCTGATGGAGAGTGAGAGGGGCACCGAAGACCTGCATTCTGGTCCTGACATTGCCACAGGCCGGCTGAGTGATCCTGAACTTGGCAATGCATATCTCTGGGGCAGTTTCCCCCTCACTCTGTGTTTTTTTATCGCTGTGAATCTTGACATGAAGGACAGCCTCTTGCTGTGTATTGGCATCATGTCAGTCTTAACTCCTGTCTTACCTGTGGTCTCCCAGTGCTTCTTTAATCTCATAATTCCTCATATTTATAGTGATATCACTACTGTTGAATGCAAATCTGTATCATTATATTACCACTAATACATCGTTCACACTGTTTTTTCCAAGTTCCTGAAAATTTTTGTGTGAAGCAGTAAATAGGAGCAGGGAAGTACCGAAAGTACTCTAGATCGTCTGGAGATGTGAAGTAAGTAAACATAAATCATGGAACAATAAAATCTTAATTCTTAATGCTTTTCCTTTTCCTGCTTTTGTGATGGATTTTATTCTTTCCCCTTAAAGTTCTAGTGGCGGTTGGCTGTTACACACAGCCTCCATTAGGAGAACATATTTTGTTGCTATAGCAATTCTTTCTCACTCTGGTATTTTATTGCACTTAGATGCTTCTGGGGGGGAAAGAAAAAAAGGCAAAACCAAAACCCAACAAAAAAAGCATCACTGACCTCCTCACAAACGGTCAGCCTCCCTGATCTCTTATTTCTGAGCAATTTTTAAGTATATCTCACAGCAATCTATATTCTGGTAAACACTTTGCGCTAGGCACTATCTAGAAAGGTTTATCATTGCTCTGTAAGTGGCGTACTGCACACAGCAGGACATGGTGCAGCACAGTGTCTGACATAGCAGATATAGATTACTGTTAAGATAAATTCATCCTTTTTGATCTGAACATTTCACCAGCTCCAATTTGAAGTCTTGATATCACCCTGTCAACGAAAGGGGATGTTTTTAAGCAAGGGAAGAGTTATCAAAGGGTTCCTCAAAGTTCCTTTTAGAATGGTTTCTACAAGAGCAAAGATATATATATTTATTGGGGGTGAATGTAGTGCTCATCAGAAGTGCCAGACTAAAATCCCTGTAGACATAAGGCCTCTGTTCAGCATCAGATACTGAACAGAAGCTTCAAGTTTTTTCTACTCTGTCAAAACCAGATGCCTAAACCTTCAACTAATTAGGCAAGAAAAGGTCATTAATTCTGTCTTCTGCTGACTGCAGGTGGCTGTGCTCTCCCACCCAGGACGCCAGCGGCATCCTCCTGGGAGTAACCATTTGTATGGGGCCGGGGCCACCTCCATTCCCCGGGCCATCTAACCCAGTCTGGGAACTGGAGAGAGGGCAGCTCCGTGGGAGGGAAATGGACAGAAGATAAGCACAGCTGTCTTCTTCCACCTCCCCCAGTCATGAAGGTAGCATCATTCTCGTGGGTAGAATGCTGCCTTTTTTACTGCCTAGAAATAGTTGCTTCAGTCATTTTGGGGCACAAGGCCAGCACATCCCCTCTCCCAAGGGAGGGGGAGAACACAAGGTGAGCGGCAGTGGGAAAGACCCTTCCCCTGCCCTTAGCTGCCCGGGTGGGCAAAGCAAATGGGGTGGGAGGGAGCATAAGCTCTGACTCCACATGTAGAGCACTGTCCTCAGCCTCACCCGGTCCTGAGGACTCCTGCTTCCAGATAGTGGCGTTCAGAGCAGCACAAAAGGGTGGCTGCACCCAGCAGCATCTGCATGCTGGTTCCCAGGCCAGGCGTGCAGGAGCATGCAGGATTCTCCTCCTTTCAGGGCTCCCCGTGTTACTCTGAGGTTCGACTGGAGCTGACCATGTCCTGCTCCTTCCCCTCCTCTGCGTTGCTGCTGGGAAACATTTCCACCAGCAAGGCCAGGAGAGCGAGCGTGGCTCTCCTCAACACTGGCACAACCTCTTGCCTCCTTCTCCACGCCTGCATCGCAGCTCATCAAGGAGATACAGACGAAAAAAGAGCTATTTCACAGTCCGGTGACCGTGAGACTTCGCGTAGCCGGAGGGTGAGGCGTGAGGGCGTGATGGAGCAAAGCAACGTGCAAGGTCGAGGGCTGCAAGACCAAAAGGCAAGGAGGAAAGCCGGGAGGGACAGGCTTTGCTGCCTACCTCGCACCGTGCTCTCGCTGCACGCAGCTTTGCCTCGCCAGGAACCTGCTGTGCATCGCACAGCAGAGTCTGGGTACAGACTAACGTGTTCGCGGGGGATCGGGGGCAAAAGCAGTAGGTGTGTGTGACAACAGCGTGGAGGGAACTGAGGGACTTGGCAGGCGTTGAAGTGGAGCCGTTGGTGTTGGCGTTGCCGCCTCTGTGGTGAGCATCATCAGGCTTTTGGAAATGGGCGAGGACCTACTGATTTATTGCATGGGGAGCAACTTGTAAACATCAGACAGCAAACCAAAACTAAACACATGGCTTGCAGCTTGGGCAGATTTGAATCATCTGTCTGCATGTGACCGGTTGTCATTAGCCAGGTCTATTATATCAAAGCGTTCAAATTCCACATTCCATTTTCAGCCTCAGTATAATTGTCTTCATTTTGTCTATGTACATATATATACAAGAGAAGAATTTGTGAATAGTCCTAACTCAATTTACTTACTGTTCACAGCACAGATAGGTGTGTGTTGCATCATTATCACAACAAAGCCCTTATTATTTAGGTGCTTACAATTTTGGCAAATACATACAGGCTGAAATTTTGCATGCTTGGACTCAGTCCATAGGCAGAGCTTTTGGAAGCTGAAAGTAAAACGCGTTCAACGACCTTTGAATTGTGTGTGCTTCAGTGACATATATTCCCCCCAAAACACAGCATGTTGTTGTTTATCCTTGTAGTAACATAAAAATGGGTGAGCTGAGTCATTTAAACTGTCTTGTTTTGTAAATCTTACAAAGATTTACAAATAGAACTAAAAACCGATGCAATTTTGAAATGAGCTGCTTGTCACACTAAAACAACACATCTTTTTTCTACACCACCACCACCCCCCCCCTACACAGGAGGCTGAGGTGTTTGACTCAATGGTTTAAAATACCTGGGCTTTTGTGAGATCCAATAAATTGATTTGAAATTGCAAGAATGATTGCTGTCACCTTGCTATCAGCCATACAGCTCCTAAGGAGACTTTTTCCCCAAGAAAACAAGTGTCTTCGGTGTTGAGTTCCCCGTTGCAGGATCTTTTCTTTCCCAGCAGGCTTGGCTGGCATTTACTGTTCAACAGAGGCTGGTCATTAAAGCCTCGAGGCGAAGGTTTTTTACTAAGCTGTGTCTTGCTCGATTTTTTTCCAGCTGGTAAAAGATTTTAACTCCCGTTACTTTATATTATTCATAAGGGAGGAGGATCATGCTGTCCCATCAAAAAAGCCCTACTGAAGCTCGTAAACCAGCATCCAAGGTTGCGCTTTCTGCTCACCGGCTAATGGTCGAAGGGAAGAGCAAGTGGGCAGAGCCCTGGAGAAGATGTCTGCTCCCACCACCCACTCCAGCTGGCTTTCACAAACATTTCTGCTCGCATATCACAGTGCCCCTTAAAAGTTATCAAATTCCTCATGCAAAGTAAGTAAATATAATTACTCCTGCTTTACAGACCGGTACTGCAACTTACCCGAGATAGAAGAGGCAGGGGGAATGTGAAGAACCAGGACTGAGATTTCAGCCCTCATTCGGGCTCTTTATTTCACAGCATTAGCGTTGCTTTCCTGCTACACTCTCCAAAGAATTGCTGTTATTTTTTGGTTTTATTTTTTTGGCAGGTAAATTCTAACGAAAATCTGTAGGAAAAATTACCCCCCACCACCACTTTAGATGGCAGCCACATGAAATAAAAACACCATCTACTAGGAAGGGCTGTCTACTATAATCTGCTGTGTAAGGATCATGAGAGTTGCGTTTCTTTGAGCAGCTGGGAAGCATAGCCTTTTAAATTCAATTTTTTTCATTTACAAGTTTATTTACGTACCTCCTTAGAATTGCCAGAAACGTTCTTGTTGTGAATTTCCATGGGGGATTTCACTAAAAAAACCCAACAGTAGTTGCAAGGCCAACCCAAAAGCTCTGCTATTTTCATTTCCTACATTTCTTGTCCAGCTGGGCAAGTTTTTTTCTTCATGTGCAATCTCATAAGAAACAATGTAACAGCATTTATGGGGCTGATTACTGATTTTTTCATAGTAATAAATGGAATAAATCAAAATCTGAAGAAGTAATAATAATTTCATAATTGAGGACTTAATATCTGTAGTTAATAGCTTCCCCAGTGACTATATGTGTGGCTACCTGCCACAGTGGCTTTACAACTTAGTGATGTAAACATCACAAAGCCTATCAGAAAAATGCCATTTTGACAAGATTCATTGCTTTCAGTCATTATGCCTAAAGTTGAGAACACGTATCTAAGCGATTTGCACAAATCTCACTTTGGTGAAATATAATGAGCCCTTCTGCCTGAAACTGGGTGTCCAGCCAGCACTGTGGATGTGACTGGGGAAGCCACGCAATGAGGCATTTCAGTACGGTGCCCATCGCAGCTGTGAACAAAACGTGAGCGCGAGCTGCTGCTGCCATCCATCTGGCAGTGACGCTGCTGTGTCCACAGCTGGGAGTCCTCTCTGCTGTCCCCTGCTTTGCCAACAGCCTCCAAGGTTGACTTTAGACAAGCAGTGATATCTCTCCGCTTTAGTTCACCACTTATAAAATGTATAATAATGGTTGCCCACCTCCAGATGTGGGGTTTAACTTCTCTGGTGAGGACCATGTGCATCACTCACCTAGGGTCAGTATTGTGCTGTCTAACTGGGCTTCTTCACTGCTGCTTCAGATCAGGGAACCTCTCTAAAGTACACCCTTGTCTTAAGGTCATTCCGCTCTGATTCTGTGTCAAGTGCAAGGATTTGTTAACAGTCAGGGATGTTATATCTCACACGCAAGTCCCCTGGCTTTGTTCACACCAAGGGAAAGTACCATCCTAGGAAACTTCCTGCTCGCAATCTGTCATCAGGTATGCTGTGGAAGGGGACGAAACGCAGTCCAGGGACCTTTGTATGAAAAAAACAACTAAGGTGAAGTTTGCCATGAGTTGGCAAGGGACAAGTAAGAGTGTTCAAAGGAGCAATATAACTCGCAACAAGCACTAAGACAAAGCTCCTTAATAAATGCCACACCACAGCTGCAAAACAGCAACAGCAAGTGCCCAGCTGCCAACGGGTTTCATGCTAGATAATGTAGAGGTGATAAACCGATCTTAATGCCTTAGTAATTAACAGTGAAGTATTTTTAACATGACGACTAACATTGAGCTATGACTTCTGCTGTAGCGTTAACAGCTGAGCAGCTATATCATTATCTGTGTCTTTTCCTGTGTAATCTTTTTAGTGTGAAATGTCTTTCATTTTAGTTTGGTGGAAGAGCTGTGAAGGGGCAAAGGAGTCAGTGGATATTTTATATCCACTGACTTACAGAACGTGCACTTCCATTTATACGTGGTGGTGCAGTATGAACAATGGCCCGTTGTCAGTTGCTTGAAGTAAGTTATATGCTGCCGTTTTTCATGCCCTACTCCAGAAACAATAACTATATATCTCCAAACCCTGGTGCATCCCTTTGTAGGAAAAGCAAGAAGAAATAACAGAAAGTGTTTCTTCTCATAGCATAGAACAGCCCGCTATAACAGATATGTTGAGAGTGCTTTGAAATGATGCTTACATAATATGGGGCTATGTTTACATCTTAGTACAGTCCCATCAAAAAATCTGTGTCTCTGTTCTGAACAAACTATTTTAGCTGACTATTTAGAAGGTAGCTCCTTAAAACCGCATTTACATTCTTAAGTCTTGTGAAGCAGCAAAGGCAAGTGGAAGGTGTAGTTTCAAATTTTGAAAGGATATACTAATTTAAACTGGATCCACTGCACTCAAATCATTACGTGTTAAACTTTCAGGTGCATCAACATGTGGAAATTCAGTGAACATCATGCAGTAACACACAGTGATGCGGTTAGTCCAGGCTACCGTTCATGTTGTCGGGGAGTTGTATCTATCACACGCTGACATTACAAACCACCAGTTTCCATCAGAACATAAATACCTGGTGCTGCAGCAATATAGGGTCCAAATGGATTATGTTTCTCTGTTCCAATGTTTTTCTTGTTTTCTGGGGATTTGGAGCACAGTTTGTCTTGCTTTAATTTTTATGAGAGCTTTGGGGCTTTCTTCTTACTTGGTATAGTGAGGTATAGCAAGACTTCATTGATGATTATACACCCTATGTTTTTTGAGAAAATATTGCAGAAAGAAAAATACTATTTTATAAAGGCCTCCCTTTCTGCAGGTGCAGCACATAAACCGGGGTTCCCCAGACCCATGCTCAGGGGCTCAGTTCAATCCCTGTTTGTTGTCTGGGAGCTGCAAAAACTGATGGCCAGAAAATCTGTGATTTGACTTCTTCAGGACCATGAATTACTTACCTGCATAGTCACGACTTTGCATGGCATAAATATAGGCGTGGGAGGTCTCAAATTTCCAGTACTCACCAAATGTAAGAGAGTAGGAGTTGGGTGAGATTCTGGGTAGCTGAAAGAAGCTCCAACATCTGAGATGTTTAGAGCCACTGATACAGGACAGTAGGACCTTTGCATCCCCATCCCCTGCAGTTTATCTATGACAGATGCCTGACCCCTCAATATTTATTTTTTTTTTTAAATTACCTCCTCCATTCTGGCCTCCTGGAAAACTCCTTTTCCAGTGGTACTCAGGTGTCTGGTCATTATAATCTTCCCTAGCTCTTGCCCTAAAGAATATATGAAAGGTGGAAGCAAAAGAGGGTCATTTTTGGTCGAGCAAAAAGGGCTTGTCTTCTGTCTACACCTTTTTAATACCATTGGACTGAGAGGAACATAAAATGCATTTTTAATTTATTCTAATATCTGTTGTGATCTTTTCTGCTATAATAAACTTTTGAGAATTCCTTGTTTTAAACATGCTGCTTAGTTGTACAAAATACATCTTTGAATATAGATGATAAAATCCAGAAGCAATACTAGCGGTATTGAAATTCCTGAAGGCAAAAATAGGAGACAGTGAGAGAAGCGAGAAAGAAAATTGAGAGACGTTGGAGTGATGCCTGTGAACATTTAGCTGGTCTGTAGCTGGGCCATGTATTGGAAAATATGCAGTTTGAGCAATCAGTATTCTACTTCAGGGGATGAAATGAAACTTTTTCTCTGAAACTAATGTGTGAAATTGTTTCCTTATGTCAAATCCCACTTAGCATGTAAATTAAAAAAAAAAAAAAAAAGAGATCTGCTTGCAGTGGTTTTCCTAGGTTCTTTCTGTGATCGCCCTTCATTGCTACCACCAACGGAGAATTATTGTTGTGTCTCTGCTGGCCCTTTCATTGGAGATTACAGGTATACCTGCAGTAGTTGCCTGTTTTCTCATCCTGAAGACAAGAGGCAGAATATGGCCTTACACTTCTACAAATAAACTCACCTCACCTCTCCCCTCCCCTGGACAAGGACTTTCCATACCTGTCTGGGGACAGTCTCTCCCGTAGACCAGGTGTGAGCTGGCTGACCCCAGCCAGGGATGGACCTCAGAAATGACTGGGTGAAGCCAAGTCTCTGGGTGCAGCACTGCTGGCACGTAGCCCAGAACCAGTCCTGAGTGGGTTGACATGTCCCAGCAAACCATTTCAGTGCACATCACCCAACACGACCCAGAGACTGCTTTTGGTTGTGCTACTGGCTGATTGCATCAATCTCAAGGAAGGTAGTAGTGAAGGAAGGTGGCTTTCTGCCACCTTTAGCTGCCTAAATCCTTTGCTGATTGCCAAACAGATGAGCTGTATTGGTTTTTGTCAGAGAAGCCAAATTTTCAACAGCAGCAACCCAATTTGGCTACCATAGTTTTCAGGCACTGCCTTGAGATATCAGAGGCTTCATTTCAGTGGGCAGTTACTGATAGTTGTGGTTGTTCTGGAGGTGATCAGTGCCTACAAATATCAGGGCCAAGCTGTCTCAGATGTGACACCAAAGAGCTGAGACAACAGCAATGAAAGTAATACTTAAAATCTGGGTCTAATTAATTTTCATGAAAGCAAAGCTTATTGTAGAGGTACAATATACTCTGCACACTCTTGACAATATTTTTGAACATGACCTACATTTTCTGTCAAGTTTTTGTACCTGGTGTTTCCTCTTTGTTTTGTGTTATGAATGTGTGCCTGAGAAAATGTTCCTTATCTTTGTAATTCCTATAGCAGCACGATACATACAGAGAAGGAAGCTGGTTTTGAAAAGCCTAGCCTTGCAGTTAGTCAATGTAAAACAATTCCTGTCTAGAATTGCTGTCTCACAGCCTTTGTGTCCGTTGTTAGCAATTCGCATGTCATTTTTGTAAAAGCCAGCCCTGCAGTAGAGGACAGCACTGACAGGTAGGGCTCCTGTCCTGATCATTTGTTGTCTTGATGCCCTGCATGACCAGCTGGAAACAATATCCAATATTCAGTGCTAAGATGGGCTCTTGCTGAGCTCACTGCAAACTTGAAGGGAAGCTCACCAGGATCACTTAGCTGCTTGCTGGTTTGCAATTTGGGTGGGTATTTTTGCTTAAAAGCAAAACAAAAAACACAGGAATCCCAACAACAAATGTTTCCCTAGATTCAGCAGGTTTGCCAGTGCGATGAGCTTAATTAAAATTAACAGAGCATTTTAATTATGTTGTAGTCTTTCTCTCTAATGGGTTGCCCTTGCAACCTGCCTTAAACGAAGCCGTGCGGTGCATTTTGGAGACCAATTTGTGCTGGCCTGCAGATGATGGTGCATGTCTATCAAATGGGTGTTTGACTCACTGCTGCGAGCAGGAGAAGGGGGAGAGAGCTCTTGCCCACCATTGTTGCCCCTGTAGAGGGTAAGCCATCTCCCAGGAGCAATACAATACCAGCTCTGCACGGGGGCAGCAGAAAGCTGGAGGTACTATTGCGTCTGCCTGCCTTGACCAAGCTGGTGAAGAACCCCAAACTTCCCTTCTCCGTTACTGTGCCCTCCAGGGAGGCACTGCTTTGGTCTTCAGAGGGTGCCGGTTAATCCCCTTGCTTGCTAATCTTCTGTTTAATTCTTGGCTCAGTGAAAGGGTTTTGTTCGCATCTCCGAACGCTTTGCCCAGCAAATGACAGGGCTCTTGGTTTCTCCTGCTGGTAGTCAGGACTTGTGGCCGTGGGCTGGGCTGTTTTCTGAGCAGTGTGCGAGCACAACAGAGCCCAGATGCCTTTCATCCAGAGCTGCCGTACAGACTTTGAACTGGATGTGCTCACTCCCATTGCCTCAGAGAGGTACATGCCTGTGAATTAATTTAGCCCAACAACATGGCCATGATAGTGATCTATTTATTCCACTTCATGAGCAAGCCAATTAATGCATAAAGTATCTATGGCTTCCACCAAGGCAGTGCTGAACCTGATATCCTGGGATGCACTCTGCCTTCTTCATCTCATCTTCTTGAGCACCCCAGCAGGCTCAGCTTGCCATCCTTTTTTTTTCTTTCCTGTAGCTTGGCACGTGCCTTTAAGTCAGGCTGGCTCTGGTGACTGACAAAGAGTTGCAGATGCTTGTTGACATTAGGTGTCACGCTGTGACTGGAGCTGTGCAAAATAGGTCCTGCTACAGTCGTTTGACAGCCGCAGTGAATCTTGCTGTCAGCTTGCTGGGTCGTGTGCCATGTCCTAGCGTAGGCCTTGGTGCTGAGAAGACTTCCTTTGCTCTCGATAATCCTGTCACTGGATTTGCGGAGCACGTGGGTAGATGCCATCGGAGCTGTTACTCAGCTCCCTGGTGAACCAGGGGGTTAATATGAGGTTTCTGAGGACAGACTCTACCTCCTGAGTGGATGAAGGGAGAGACAGGGGGATTTACCTCTGTGTCACCTAATCTTAACACTAAGTTAAGTGTTAAGGTAAAAGGGCTCAACGGATTATCCTGCTCCTGCATCTTGCTTTCAGTGGAAGTTCTGAGTGTTATTCTGTTGACAAGATAAAAAGCAAACGATTTGAAATGCCTTCTCACATCTGCCTTTCACTCGGCCTCCTCCTGACCCTCCGAGGGCTGGAGGCCCTGCCCAGCTATCTTCGGTCCCCCACAGGCACAGCTCCTGCCATGGGAAGCTCTAGCTCCTCCCCAGGGAGGGAGATACCAAACCAGTCAAAGACCAGTGCCAGGTTGTAATCAAACCGATCCCATTAAACAAAGCATTAGTAGAACTGATTGCCACCACCTGCCTGATGGCCTTCCCAGGAGGCACCTCGGGGCTCTTTAAATTCCTTGGGGGAGGGCAGAAGGCTGGTTCTCTGGGCAAAGCACCTCTTCTGCTTTTCTGTCTGTGTAGATGCTGCCTAGTGCCTGGAGGCTCTTGTAACTTCCGAGGTAGGTGCGAAGTCGTGATTAGCTCTCCTGTTACCAAAATGCAGAATGCTTCTTTGGTGTCCTGGGAGCTGCTCTCTGGCAGTTTGCTTTGCAGCCTGCAAGCCTGCTGTGTGCTGCTGTAGGAGTTGCTGCGATTTGTAAGTTTGCTTTCAAAGTGTGGTTTCTTTTGTTGTGTTTGGTCCCAAGATGCTAATTTACAGTGAAAAAGCTTTAATTGTGTGTCTGGAGACTGTGTACGTGCTCTTAACAAAAGCGCACAGTTGTAACTTTCTACTGCTCTACCCTTAAGGAGCTCAGATTTGTGAGATACTGCTGTGCTTGCCCCAGTGTGTCTTCATGCTCTACCTGCCCTATTACACTTGTTTTGTGACTGTGATGAGTTATCAGATAGTAGAGACTGTAAACTCTGTGGGGAAAGTATGGCCTTTGTAAAGTTTCTCTCTATAGAGCCCAAAGCCTCAGCTGGTAGTACTTAATGTTCTTTTAAAATAACAAAACATGAGGCCAAACAGGCTGGGTTGTGGGTTTTGGGTTTTTTTGTTGGGTTTTTTTGTGAATGGGTCATTGCATTGAGTCTAAATAACAGATTGTTGGCAATCTGTGATGAACAAAGAATGGAGGGGATTGTAGGCAAGGTGTGGAAAAAGGGATAGTGGTGTGTGATGGCTTCTCCTGGCAGGAGGTGTGGGGGGGTCCTCCTTTCCTCCTCAGTCCCAGGGTTTGTGCTCCTGTGTCTGCACCCAACTTAGCAGGGATGGGGCCCATCCAGGGAACAATATCACTGTTGTGGATTAAAAAAGTAATGAAGTTTGGTTTTGGGGTTTTTTGGGGGGTTCCCCCAAGTCCACGGGGCTCTCCTCTGAACCTGCTGCAGTAGCGCAGCTGAAGGAATCAGAAAAATCGGAGGGGAGGGAGGGGGAGAAGAGTAGGGATGTCTTAAATTGTCTTTGCTGCTAGAAAAAAGGTAAAGTTATGCTGTATGGTGAGCAACTTATCAAGGTGGAAGTAATATATTGAGTTGAGAATCTTTACAATAGCAGAAGATGAGATTTTTTTTGGCGCTTGGTTGGTGCGGGGTTTTGCCAGAAAATAGCCCAGATAGGCACTTCATTACAACTGCAGTGTAATATATGTCCTACAGTTCAAATATTGTGTTGTTTACAGTGCAGAAAGGTAACAATGTTGCTTGACATAAACCTACAGGAACTTCAGGAGTCTTATTGAACACAAACAGGTTGCAGAGTGGGTCATCAGCACTTAATTTTATTCTGCTGGTAAATAACTTTATTTTCCTAATGAAATGAAGAAAGCTGGTATTATTTAGGATCTGCATAACTAATATTACGGTATATACCTTATGGAGTAGGAGTTTCAATAAAAAGTTAATATCAGCTACAGCTTGTCTGTCTGTACTACTATTTTGACTTCCTTTGTTCAAAATTAACTCTTGAAAGATTCACTAATGTGCTAATAGAGCTGTACTAAAATAACTCTAAGTACGTGCTTTTTTGAAAGAAATTTTGCCCTCAGCCACAGGAATTTTTTTTTGTCCTTCCCCTATTTCTTGTTTGTGATTTATTACAAAACTTGTGAAATGTCTTCAGTAAGTTAGTGAAGCAAAATGGGACAGTAAAATTAGGCCTTAAACTACATTGACTAGAGTATTTCCTTGAAAAAGGCTATTGTGGGATTTCTTGCTGGAAGGCTGAAGGCAAAATAGAGGATGGAATTTGAATCTGAAGTCTAGATTTCTCTGAAGTCCTATGTGCAAAAACACAGCTCTGTAATTTGATTTGGATAGTAAGGTGTTTGCACGTGCGTTATTTTGGCTGGCAGGTACCTGGTTTGAAGCCTCGCTTGTACTACAGAGGCTTGTCAGTATTGTTTTTCTAGCAAGCCGTCCCACAGTAGACAAAGCTGACACTAATACAAGATTCTTTTTGTTGGGGAAAACTTGAAAATGCCGTTGTAGAAATAAATGTTGCCTTTGAGTATTTTTTTCCCTGTTGTTTTTGCATATATGTACATGCTTTTCTTTGAATAGAGAACTGACCTCAGAGTTTCAAAGCTGATGCATAATAATAGAGTACACTTTTCCACTGGGCAGGTGTTTGTAAAAGAAAAAGCTTTATGGCCATGTTTGAGCACTGTATACTAAACGCAAGCCCTCCACCTGAAATTTGGCTTGGAAGTTAGCGAGCAGCTGCTGGGGAGCCAGCAGGCAGATGCAAGTCACATCTGGAAGCGTCTCTGTGGGGTACAGGGCCTTTGCTGCAGAATTCCCCCTCCTGTCCCTGTTTGGCAGAAGCTGCTCCTGCTGCTCCCCCCAGGTGATACTGCAATGTGCCCGCAACCAGCAGAGATGAGGAAGAGAAGTCAGGACCCAGTACCAGCGGCGGTTTGGGAGCAGTTATTTCATCTTGTGCTGTCTTCGTAGAGGAGGCCAGGAGAGGGGCTTGGTTTGTTCCTCTTCTTGGGTTCCACTGGGTTGTTTTTTTTATATCCTGTGTGAAGCAGCCCTGCCATACAAAAATGAAGGTCTTTAAAAATGGGGTGGTGGTGCTTGGGTACATGGTAAACCTAAACCTAGCCTTATTTCTCTTGCATATAATCTGATTCCCGCTAGCCAGCCAGGCGGCTACCTGCTGCTGCTTCTAGTCAGCTCATGCTGGGATGATTGTTGGTTTAGCAGGATGCACATTAAGTGGCACTAAAAATAAATAGGAAATTGGGTTTTCTGGCTCTCATTTTTTTTTTTTGGTCCTTTAAATGAAAGTATTGTTAAGCTCTTCCAATTGTTAATGGAAACAAAACCAAGAAGCCCCTAAACTACAAATATCTTCTGAAAACAGCGTTACCTGAGGAGGAGATGCCGTCCTTGGTGGGCGATGCAGTATTGGCATCTCCCAGACGAGCCATTATGCTCCCACGAGGAGCTCCACAAAGTGATGCCGCTTCCTGGTGCAGAACCCACGATGAAGTCACTCTGAAACGTTGCATAAGTGCTTTCAGAAATAACATCTTTTGACTAAGGCTCCCCAAAGCCTCGAGTGGGGTTAACACAGAATTTAATTTTAAATGACCCATTTGCAGGAAACAAATGAGACCATCCTGACTCCCTCTTTTTTTCCCCCAAAATGTTGTAGCTGTATAGCAGTTGTGCCAGACTGAATGTTGACAGTCTTCAACATAATTTGTCTGTACTAAAATTAATACTGTACTTTATGTACTATATTTATATCTATCTATCCCCTTTCATGTCAGATAAGTTCTAGAGTGTGGGATGCATAATAAGATTGACTGAAAAATATTATTTAACCCTGTGAGGTCTAGTGCTTCCTGCAGGTAGGGATTTAGGTTTTTTAGATTCCTGCCTCTTACGATGTGCTTTACTTTTTTTGCCTGGCTCTTTATTGGGTTGCCTTATTATAAAACTACAGTGTAGAAGCTGACAAAAACCTCTACTGTGAGGTTTCTAAACAGTGCAGCAATGCAAAGTTTGTAATATTGTGAGGACTGTCTAGAGCTTTGCTTAAGAGCTGGCTCTGGAAACAAGCTCAGCTGTAATTATAAACCTTGTAAGAAAACTGAAAATATAAAAGCAATATTTTGAGAGTTAGAAGTATTCTTCTGTTATTAATTAATGGACTTAAACCTGTGGAAAAAATGTTGAATCTGTTTCATACCTTTCAGCAATTACTTGCTAATTGGTGTATAGGGAAGGATAAAGAAAGATTTCAAGAGGACACAGGGGGATGGATCCAGATTAAACTTGTTAAGCACCAGTAGTCAAAGGCACCTGTAGCATGTCTGCAGTCAAGAAGGAGCCTTGGCTTCAGGGAGGGGCAGGGGTTAACAGGATGCTTAACATCCCTCTTGTGCACCTGCACCCATCACCCAGCTGTGAAGGAGCTTCACCCTTGGTCTGGAGCACTTGGCTTAGCTGGGGTGCCCCTGCTCATACTGAACCTTTCCTGAGGGGAGGGAAGAAGATGCTTGGAGTCCTGTTGTGGTTACAGTCCAGGAGGCATGGCTGCCTGTCCTTAGGAGGTAGGAGCTGGCTGAAGTTTCCCTTCTCGCATAGGGTGCATTCCAGTGTCAGGGTGCATCTTCAGCGCTCTCTTTCTTTACTGCGTAGGAAGGCTGGTGGGATGATTCAGTATTGTCCTAGCTGCTCCTACTAAAAGGTGTTTCTCACTCCCTCCTTTAGGAGGGCGAGACAACTGGTAAACACCTTTAAAATGTTTATTCATATATTTGTTATTGTCAGAGATGTTTCTTTAAGTTTGTGCCATGAAGGTAGAGGGCAGCAAGAGTGGTGAGCAGGAAAGGGTCAAGGCTAACTGATATCTGGGGGTTTGCTCTTTGAAAGTTCAAACAGGCAAGGGCCAGATCTGAGTGACTGCTTGGCTTTACTTTCTCAAGACCAAGTTCTGCTTAAAAGTCCTCCTAAACCTAAAGCAAAACCACATCTCATTTGCCTGCCTCTGTAAGTGCTGAGCACAGCAGGAGAGGTGCTCAGCTGCTGTAAATAATCTTGGCTCTGACGTCAAGGCAGCTACAACAATTGACATCAGCTGAAGACGTGTCTATAGCTAAGTATAACCCATAGGTATTACAGCATGATTTACAAAGGCTCTTAGCAGCATAAACCCCATATGTTTTATAGCTGCTGAAAAGGAGAGGAAACTGTCTGACAACAAGCAGAGGCCTATTTAGTAGCATTTTTATACGGATGAAATTGCCCAGTTAGAGGTTTTGGGAAATAGATTTGCTGCGATACACAGCACCACATAGTTCAAGCATGTACTACCCCAAGCATTCAATTTATCACAATCTATCATGTTAACTTGGCTAATTTGACACTAACGGTTTCCTGCCAACGTGCTCACAGACAATTCTGCATTGTCTGCTAATCTCTGACACGTGCAAGCCTGTAGGAAGGACTCTAAAGAAAAGCAGCTCTCAGTGCTATGGATTTGGGGGGGTGGGGGAGGGGGAAGAAAGAAGAACTGATTTTGCTTACATTAGTATTTCGTGTAATTCACTTGATTTTTTGAAAGCAGCAGTTGTGAAACACTGTTGTTCCCACGGTGTGAGTAAATAATGGCAAATTTCAACTAAATATGCCTTGAAGGGAAGGGTGATTCTCCAATGTCTCGTTGTTGCAGTGCTGGGTAATGAGCTGAAATGTGAGTGAGAGGCATCAAGGATGTGGAGGGTGTCTCTCCTGGAGAGGGAGGATTTTGCTTAAAGGTCCTGTAACCATCTGAAGCCTCCCTTCAGGTGGTTCCTTGCTGAGCAGAAGCAGGCAGCTTGAAGAGATGCTGTTGAGTCTCCCAGCAGTGACTTCAGTGTTTCCCAGTGTCAGTACTTGAGAGCTGATACGGAGACTGTGTTACTGCAAAGGCCGCTAGGAAGGTGGTAATGGTGATAGCCCTGGGGAAAACACCGCCTGCCCCAACCGCTAACCCTGCATACTCACCAGGCTGACCTCCGGTGTATCGTCTCGATTCCTGCATCATCTGGAGCTGCAATTTCTTGTAGCTTGGATAAGAGGTAGTGCTAACCAGGCCTGGAGTGTGCATAACAAGGGTAGAAAGGAGAAAACAAGAAAATGGAGATAGGCGTGAGAGCTGGTGACATTCCTGTGGTGCAGCAGCCATGAGTCAATGTATAGATGCTTATGAAGAAGTAGAAGTCGCCCCTTTAGCACAGCGAGGGCTGCATGTCCTGGTCTCCCCCTGAACTGGAGGTGGTTTTGCTATTAGGTTGACCCTGACAACGTATCGCGACAGCGCAGAAGTGAAAGGGAGGGTGTAGTAAGGTTGTACCTTTGTAGGTCTAAATATTTAAATCATATAGATAGATCAAATATTTAAGAACAGAAAGGTATGTGAGAAGTCTCTTTAATTAGGTTCATTTAACTTTGATATTTTCATCATTAAACACTTGTAAAGACAGCTGAAAAGCCAAAGGTGATTATTTTGTCTATTATTAGCTAGTTGCTGAACATTTCTTATTTGATACTATATTGTCTCTGCCTTTAATAAACATTGCCAGTGTTTATGCAAAATTAGCACTTGCAGCTATTACCTGTTATAATGCACCCTGGGAAGTTTTAAGTATTCCCAGATTCCTAAGTACAGAGCAGTGCCAATTTGCTTTTGTAAGTTTAAGAAAAATACTGAAGTACTGAACTTGGAGTGTGGTGCAGCCACTGACTCCTCCTGGCAGACACTGATGATGCCACCAGATGGTTTATCTGTAACAAAATCCAGTCTCTGTAATATGTAGGGGTGTCCATTTGGTATATTAAAACGTAAATGGTTATACAGAGAAAATGAAAACGGCTGACAAAATCTAAGGTTGTAGCATCCAGATCTCTTTATTGAAGAGTGTCTTTGAGGCAAGGTTTATGGTACCTTTTAGTCCTGAAGTTTTGATTGTAAATGGACAGAAAGCTCTATCAATAACTGAGCTGGAAAAAAAAATATCTTTGTAATTAAAAAAAGAGCTAGTGCTTTGTGGCTGTGTGTGGGCTCTCAGCAGAGAAGTGAAAAGAGTCGGGGAGGACTGTTAGCACTGAAGCAATGATTTTGGAGATACGTGTCCCTGTAAGAAATCCCTTTCTGCATTGGACATATGTGAGGAACCCGTGTGATACCCTGGGTTGATATTGCCTGCAATAATGGAGAAAATGAGGTTTCTGTCATAAACAGCAGGTAACTCGTACTTGGTGTTTTCATATTGGTTTGCTCACAATTTACCTTGTCAAAAGCAGAGGTTCACTGACTCATCCCCTCTTTCTACCTTGAGGGTCAGACTAAAAAGTCCAGGGACTACTGCCTGTGGTTTAGGGCAGGTTCTGTCCCTGCTTCAGGTGGTGTTGGTGAGGAAAGGAGAACAAGTCCTTGGACCACAGCAGAATTGCTTGTTGGTTGACATTAGGGCGAGTTAGTTGGCTGGGGGGCCCTTTACAGAGCCTTGAGTGAGCAGCAGTGCCGAGCAAATTGGAGTGTGTGTGTTCTGGAATGTATTTTCAGTCTGTAAAATAGTGTTTTCGTTTATGTAGTTGAAATAACAAGGTTCTCAATAAGTATCTTCTGGAATATAAGTGCACAATTTGTAGTATGTATACATAGTAGAAAAAGATTGCAGGCCATTGTGTGTTTTTTTAAAAAAAAAACAAAACAAAAACAACCCAACAAACAAAACCCAAACACTCAAAATCACCAAAACAAATTACAGATGTATGTCATAATTTTAGGTATTTTGTTACAATGTGTTTAATGTTTTCTCCTGCATTTAAAGAGGGTGTATATGTCATGATAAAGAGACCAAATTAAGGTTCTACTGCTGGAGTAAATTCTGGTGTCTCCATGCTTCTGAGACCTCCGGCTACCTGGGGGTCGGGGAGTGGCTGTTGCAGTTTTGGGGTTTTTTTGGAGCAAGGTTTCAGAGGTTTCTGAAAACACAAACACCATACATCTTGTGGAAACTGTTCTGCTTCCTGTAGGGTTCATAGAATCATAGAATGGTTTAGGTTGGAAAGGACCTTGAAGATCATTGAGTTCCAACCCCCCCCTGCCATGGGCAGGGACACCTCTTGCCAGACCAGGTTGTCCAAGGCCGTGTCCAGCCTGGCCTTGAACGCCTCCAGGGATGGGGCCTCAACAACCTCTCTGGGCAACCTGTTCCAGTGCCTTACCACCCTCAGAGTGGAAAAACTTCTTCCTAATGTTTAATCTAAACCTGCCCTCTTCCAGTTTATAGCCATTCCCCCTTGTCCTATCACTACATGCCCTAGTAAAAAGTCCTTCCCCAGCTCTCCTGTAGGCCCCCTTTAGGTACTGGAAGGCGGCAATAAGGTCTCGCTGGAGCCTTCTCTTCTCTAGGCTGAACAGCCCCAACTCTCTCAGCCTCTCCTCATAGGAGAGGTGCTCCAGCCCTCGGATCATCCTCGTGGCTCTCCTCTGGACACACTCCAGCAGGTCCATATCCTTCTTATGTTGGGGACTCCAGAGCTGGACGCAGTACTCCAGGTGGGGTCTCACAAGAGTGGAGTAGAGGGGCAGTATCACCTCCCTTGACCTGCTGGCCACACTTCTTTTGATGCAGCCCAGGATATGGTTGGCCTTCTGGGCTGCGACTGCACATTGCTGGCTCACGTTGAGCTTCTGGTCAATCAGCACACCCAGGTCCTTCTCCTCAGGGTTGCTCTCCAGCCATTCCCCGCCGAGCCTGTATTTGTGCTTGGGACCATTTGCGTGGAAGATTTACTGCACAGAACTGCTGAGTGAGCTACCAAAGTAGAAGGCACCTGTGGCAAGATGCCGTAGATGTCAACCAGCCACTGGATCAGGATGAAACGCGGACTTTACTGTTTCTCTGTTGCCAGAAACTAACAGTCCCTGTTGACAGCTCAGGCCCCTGTTGCACTCTGCAGTTGTAGACTTTGCTGCTCTCACCGACCTGCTTATTCTTGGTTTATTTCTGTGTCTGCAATCAGCTCCTGGTAGTAGCTGAAGTTCCTGCAGACACTGCTCTCCTGTGTTTAACTTTCCCAAATCTGTATGGGCACCACCGAGGGTTGTATTTAGAATATTCTCCCTGCTCTGGATCATGTCTGTCGCCACCTCCAGCAGGTGGGAGAGGTGTTTGCAGTGTAGGTTGTGCTTGTCCTGTAGCCTGGTCTCGGGGCAGGCGGTGCGTGCACTGCAGGGTTGCCATAGGGGAGGGACGATGGAGGGGAGCAGGGTCAGTCTGAACTCCTTCATCGGACCTCAAGCTTTCACCCAAAGCCTACCAGTTTCTCAGTACATGACTTAAATCCACTTTGTTTTTCTTTGTGTGGGTAACACATGCTTTCTGTAAACTCGCACTGAGGAACTGTTGTGTGATAGTTGTGGGGCTTTTTTTCTTTTCCCTCAAGTCTTCAAGAAAGAAATTCAGAGCAAGCAAGAATAGCAGACAGTATTCTTTCGTACAGCTAGATGATCTCGCCGGACCTGACTTGAATCCCGTGTCCCATCATCTCGCTACATACTCAGTCAGCTTTCTGTCACCCTTGAAATAACTTCAAATTGGGAAGTGGCATCTAAGTTCCCACTTCAGAGAGTGGGCAGTGTTTAGTTTTGAAGCAAAAAGGTGAGGGGTATTGCGTAGTCTGTTAGGACAAAACCAGCTGAGAAAGAAGGTAGGCAAAAGAAGCATTAAAAAGTAGGGGGAGGTGCACAGGCTTTCTCAAGGGTCACTGGCTAATTGGAGTGGCTTTTGTATTATTTAAGAGATCATCTGGCAACTATAGTTTGACCTTACAACAGCATGTTAATTGATAAATTATTTTTTTATAATACAAATAAAGGTAAAACCTATATGGAAACCTTGTAAATGTGTCTTTGGAATAAAGAACTTTTGTGTTCGTGCCAAATGAAATCTGCTGAGAGTTGAATTTCTTCTTTGCAGAATGCATTTCTCCACAGTAATTCCAGTCTGTTAGCAGCACATTTGGGCAGCTGTTGACTAGTAAGTAAATTTATCTGCTGTTGTTCTATTTTGAGGCTTATTAATTTTAAAAAAGTGGAAAAGAAAGGTGTGGGGGATGCTCTTTTCCTGCAAGATGCAAATGCACATGGCTAAATTGAAGACAAGAAGTTCGTGTGAAATGTCTCAGTTATCCAAATGCCACTTTTTACATTATACTTTTACAAATATTGCAGCAGCAGAATGGATGTAAGAAAGGTGATACAGGGAGAATACTTAAGAAGTGAAACACTGCCTGTACCCTGCGGTTGCTGGATGTTGGGAAGGGGGATGTCTGTGGCTGGGGAGTAGGCAGGAGGGTGGGGGGAGCTGGGGGGAAAGTCTGGACCAACAGAGACCAAACCTGCTCTGCTTTCTGCTGCTGGGGTGGGTATTACAGTTCCCGTGAGGACTCTGGAGATCGCTTAAATCTATGTTGCAGGTATGGGTAAAATCTGGACTCAGCACTGTTCAGCTGGGGAACTTGTGGCACCAAGAAGGAAAGGAAATAGGTTCTTCCTCGACTAGAATCTGCCAGCAGAAGCCTGGCAGGATTTTAAAATAGAAATAAAGGTATTAAAGGTGCACTTGCAGGGATCAAGGGAACTCTCTGATTTGCAAATAGTAGCTGGTGGAGGAACAGGAGAGGGAATCAATAGAAGAAAAGAGCAGAGAAGCTTCATTAGCATCAGTGAGAAAATAACAGCTTCTGAATGCGAGCCCTAAGGACCGAAGATCAAAGTCCCGGGGTTCGTCCCCTTGGCCAGACAATGTATTGAAATAAAATAATAGCTCTGACTGCAGATGCTACAAGTTAAGCAACATTTCTGTGCCAGCGATCTATGTAAAGAGCAGTCATTCAAATGCAGGAGAAGAGTGAAAAGGAAATTAAATAGCGGGAGATCGAGTATTCAGAGAGCAGCAAGGATGCAGAACAGCTAAGGATAATTAAATTACATACAAATAAATTAGATGCCATAATGGTCAGATTAGGAAATAAAATGCAGAAGTATAATCCTGCTAAATATTTGA
>NW_009646935.1:957228-960839 GCF_000708025.1 Charadrius vociferus | reverse complement strand
GCTCTTGCCTAAATTTACAAACAGCTAGGAGTATTTAAATTTTGCTGTCATATCTGAAAACAAACAACTCATCCTGCCTGAACCTTGTTAAAATCCTAAATTTAGCTCTTTTCTGTAAAGTTTTGAGGCAATCTTAGTTGATGGCTCTGACTGAAATTGTTAGACCTGATGGTTTCTGACTCCACTTTCCCCCTAGGGTAAATTTACACTCAAAAAAAAAGTTAGCGTCATGAATTTATGAGAAATAAAACTCTGCTTATCTAGTTGCAATTCTGGTTCAAGGGTGTTACTTGCATGGCTTGAGTAATAGCAGATTTGTACATGTGCCTTGACTGTGACCTAATTTGACTACTTTGTGATTGCAAGCAAGCAGTGAACAAAGACAAACAGCAGAGAGATTATCTTATTTTAGCACTTACTGAAATCACTGGGATGAATTAGCTACTGCAATTCCATCTACTCGCAGTGATTTATCGGTGCCCCTTGACTGGGGGTGTGTTTCACGTGTTCAGAGGGAATGGCTGTGTCTGCCAAAGGGCAGCCGGGCTGTGAGCAGAGCTGAAGCTGGTTAGCAGATGGCCAAACCCCCTCTGTGAACATTGTACGATGCTGCTACCAAGGCTTGGACCAGCAGCTGAAGGGAGTGGCTCTACAGTCTTGGTTCCTGTGGCTGTGCATCTCATGGTGCTGGGGGGAGGCAGAGTGCTCCATTTTGGTGGAGCTGGAGGGATCCCTGTTTCCCAGGCACAGCCCACCCTGCTCACTTTGAGGTGAGGATAAACTGTGATCATCCCAGGCCATCCCGCAGGGAGCGGGTGACTCTGGGAGAGGTTCTGTGGTGTGGTCTGTAGTGGAGCCGTCGGCTTCTCCAGCCTTTTGTAGGTAGCAGTACTGACTTGCAAGAGAACCTTGCAGGGGGCTGAGTTACCAGGGTGCGCAGCGGGAGGGCATTGGGTCCTGACAAAGTGCACTACCGAGGTACTCTGCCCACCTCCTGCAGCAGCATCCCAGGCTAGGGTGTGCCATGCAGCCCAGGAGTTGTGGAGTGGCACAGCTATTGCAGGTGCGTGGCGATCGCTGCCAGGCTGTAGCTGTGCTCCTCACACATATATGAACATCCAAGAAAGGGCAGAGCAGGTTCTTTTTATTTTTAATTTAATTTGGAAACTGTGTTGATCTTGCAGTGTGGCTCTGTTAGCATCCCTGTTAGCTATGTGTGCAGATAAGTCTGTTTTTTCACAGTGACTTTGAGCTGACTGGGAAACTTTTTTTTTTAAATTTTTACTTATGTTGAGCCTCGGTGGGCTAAATTTTGCCCTTGTAGGGGAGAAAGTATGAAATAGTAATAGCAATTGATGTATGGGAAAAATCCAGATATTAATAAATACAGCAATCCCAGTGAGGCTAGAGCAAGGTAAAAGGAGATTGATGTTTTTTCTTAGGTCACAGTTTTGCCTTTGGCAATACTAGTGTGGATGCCATTTAATCATCAGTGTGATTTGTTTACAAAGGCAGACGTATTCCTGCTTTCTTCATTATGTTTTGAGCTTTTTATTTTTGGCTTAGAACTTGAGGTCTGATAATCTTATACTGGGGCTGCTGGTGGTACTTTATTTTTCAGGGATGATCAAGAAATGGAGAACCAGGTGTACCTTTGATTCCTGCAGTAACTAAGTAGGATGGTCTGAAACGGTGGAGCTATAGAAATTATTAGCTTGGCCTTTCTGGCCATTCATACTCTGTCTGCATCACAGAAACGCTGCACAACCATTCATGATTTTGTCTGCTTTATATTTTGCTTGTCTCCTGTAATGAATCAAGTGAGAACGCATGTGCTGCCCTGCATTCACTATGAAAATAATTTTGATGGCTAGGGTAATAGAGATGCTTTGTTATGGGGGAACAGTATTTTTAAGAATACTTTAAATAACATATTTAAGCAAACAGTTGGACAGTCAGCACCTCCCACAGATATGAAATTATCTCTAGCTTCCGAGAGGGGAGAAAGTTTAATTTTTCACTTCTTTCATGGTTTGTATTTATTCAAGTAGCTAGCATTCCTCTTCTCATTAAAATTGCTAACTGGCTAAAGGCTCTGGCTTTAAAAAAAATAATTAAAAATGAAAAAAAAAGACTACCAACCCAAAACCTGAACTCCAAAATATATTCTGCTGCCAGAAAAATGGTGTGAAAGTACATCTTTTAAATTACACTTCAACAAATGCTAAATAAAGGCAGATTTCACCCTGATTTTACTACGCTAGGGAATAAATGGCAGGTTAGGCAAGTGGAGATGTTGGCTGTAATGGCATCTACACTGCAGCTGGCCTGCCACCACAAGTGGTTTTTAGTGGGCTGTGTATCCATCCAGCCTCAGGCCTCTGAATCCACTTGAGCTGATGCTGCCTGTGAATATGTTAAGGGAAACAGGGGTGGTGTTATTGTATGCATCCTTCAGAGAGTCCTGTTGTTACCCATCTTTGCAAGAGCCGGGGTCCTTCCGAGGCAGCTTCTGGGTCCCCCTTGCCTTCCGTGTGTGCACCGCTTCCAGCTTAGTTTTGCAGCCTCTGCCTCCGTGGTGGCATCTCCCTCTCTGGGCCGTGCCATCCTGGGGTGACAAGAGGCAGGATGCACGTGCAGCCTGGTTCTGCACCGCGTCGGTGCGGCTGCCACGCCGGGAGCAGGAGGCGTCCCAGCAGATGGGTGGCATCGAGTGAGTCAGAGCTGTTGCATAAGCTGCAAGGTGGTAAACTTTGCCTACCAGAAATGTTCCCAAATCAGAAGTCCTCTCCTCCTCCCCTACCCCAAAATCATGAGCAGCATGTGAAAAGATCCGAAGATCACACGCGTCTTGAGTTGGCTTTGATATTTTAGGACGCACAGAGTTTGCAGTTCCAGGCCAATCCGTAATCTCTAGGGCTAGAAACATAATTAAAAGGAAAGATGTGTTTATATGTGTGGGTGGGTGTGTAATATTCTCAAGCTTATGGCCTTCAGAGGAAACAGTAAATAGCATATGAAACTCCATAAAATAGTAAGCGTTGGCAGTTTTGTTCCTCGCGGATTATGTACCAGACTAAAGATGTAGAACTGTGTTACTTAATAGGATAGACAGTATTTTGGCAAAAAAATGAGACTGGTAGGTATTATCTATGGGCAGAGTATGGTCATCCTTGTGTTCAGTATGATTAAAGTTTGTTGCTAGAAAACGTGTGATGAGAAATTTTCAGCACTGAATTCTGTTCATTATTTGCAGAGGTTATAAAGAGAAGCTTTTTTTCAAAACCAGCATGGAGCAAATACTACTTTTCTTCAATTGCATGAGCTATGTCCCCATACCCCTCCCACAGGGTAGTAGATAAATCGGAGTTGAACATATATGTGGTTGAACTACTCTATTTAAGAACCTGCTATGCCAATAAATCAATATTTACTTGCTATGTATGTAATATATAAATGGCACATTCACAGATGTGGAATGTTTCCCTAACTAAGGAAACTGCTCAATACACTTAAGGTATTAGTAGCAGTGATTAAAGTACAACCCTAATACATCAGTTAAGTAGAAAAAGTTTAACAGAATAGCACAGGCTTTATATAGGGTTTTCTTT
>NW_009646935.1:953692-957172 GCF_000708025.1 Charadrius vociferus | reverse complement strand
AGAATATATTTTACTTGAAATCTGCAAGCTTGACATTAGCTTTTCAGCTAGTCCTCTGCCCTATTGCAAGCCTTACCTGTTTCCTTCATCCAGCAAATATAGAGGGAAGATAAAGCATACAGGATTTGGCCACGCTCTCATAAATTCATGGAACGTGGGGTTTCTTGCTGTGAGAAAAACAGCTAAGTGATTGCTGCTTTATCTAGTAAAACAAATGTGTCCTTCCCAACAGAGATGATAATTCTTACTGAACTGAATTCTTATAGATTTTGCCATTAAATATTTGATTTTTCAAAAGAGCTCAGATCCTATTTCGGCATCTAAATGAAGCTCTCGTAATACTTGGCTTCCAGGTGCTCTTCCCAAAGACTAGTTGCCCAAATGAGAATTACACACACACACACACACCCTTGGTGTCTAAACTGGGGTCTCTAGGTGCTGGGCTCATTCAAAGTTTGAAGATATTTGAAAGAGTAATGGTAAGTTGCACTTGGAGAATTGCTAAAAAGCCTGGTGCTAATTACAAAGTGAAACAGCAGCTTTTTAATGCTGCCATTTTCAAAAGTAAGTATTCACAATTAGTCCCCTAAATCCTTATTTAGACACCCTTCTTTAAATCACTTGCATATAGATGCGGATGGAGATACAGCACTTGTACCATACCCATTTTAGATTATCATTGCATAAAAGCTAACATGACTAATACCAGCTATCATGAAGTAATAAGCTATTTCCACTAAATTGCTGCAGATCTGCTGTGTTGAGAGGTGGACGTTAGAAGCATTGGGAGCTTGTGCACTGATTCTCTAGCACTATTAAGTAAATGATAAAGAAATAATTTGAGAAACTAAACATTGGTGCACTAGTTTTCTGGTGTAAAGACTCTTCTCGTTACAGACATGCCAAGACCTTCCTGAGTGGTAAAGGCATAGCCGGTGATCAAGTCTGGGCTAGCAAAAGGGACTGGAGATATGAAGGGTTGCAGAAGAAATTGAGGGTCTGCCAAGGCAGACAAGAAGAATATTTAGTGTTGCAGAAAGTCTCTCGTATGTATAATTGGGAATCTTTACTGAAAAGGTGAAAATGGGGGGACATTAGGGTAGTACACACAGGTCTCATTGACATTTTTGGTGCTGTTTTGTTAGTCTTCCACAGTACAGAAACAAGAGGGAAATCCGTGAAACTAAAATAATGCAAGTAAAAAGGGGCGTGGGGGGAAAGTGTGCGCAGCCTGTGGAGCTCAACCCAGAGAAGAGAAACCAAACGTGTGTGGTTTAGGGCAGCAAGGATTTCCAAACTGACAACTAGTAGAGAGTAGAAGTAAGCAGCGAGGACAGGGATATAAATCTTCTGGCATGGGACCTTTTGGCATAAATGGGGAGATATTAAGAGACTGCATGTTCTCGTCTAACTGCCTCATGAGGGATTTTTCCCCAAAGGAGCCTGTTTTGGTCAGTGTTGAGGACAAGGTGGCTGACTGCATGGACCACTGCTCCCAGCTGTGTTGGCAGCTAGTGTGTTCACTTTGTGGCCTTGACTCTCAATAGCTTTGCCCTTAGTTTTATTTGTCTATTCTTTCTAGGATAAATATAGTGTGGAGCGCTGAGTTTCTTTTAGGACCCTCCCAACATGCAGCAGTATTCACAATTAGTTCTGTGAAGCTTGCTGTGCTCTGATAAATTCCCGCCTGTGTACCTTGTGACTTGAAATTACTGGGGGTGGGAGAGGTTATTGGCAGCATTGAGGATAAAATTAAAAATATTCATTGTTTGGAGTCTTTGACATAATCTGTGACTTCATCTGAGCATCCTGGGCTGCATCCTGCAGTAGGCTGGAGAGAGGGAGAGCCACGCAGGCTCCCAAGGGCTAGTGTTGGCCATGCTGCCCAAACTGCCCTGTGTTTGATTTAGAAGGGACCTGTAAGGTTTGTCCATTTTAAAACAAATGTTTGCAACAATATGAGAAAATACCTCAAGAGCGCCATCCTATTTAAATTAAATAATGAAGCAGGTACTGGGGTTGACATCTCTTCAGCTTAGCCCTCCTCTTGTGCTTCTCTGAAAAGAGCTGAGCTCTGGGTCAGCACTGCAGAAAGTCTGAAGTAGATGAAAGTTGGAGAGAAGGAGAAGGAAAAAAGAAAGAAAATGGCTATTTATAATCCCCTAATAGCCTGGCTGAGTTTGGGGGTATGCCCATGGTATTTTGTGACAGAATGTGCTCAGCTTAAAGAAGGGGGCAATTACATCAGGAGATAAACTCACCAGAGCATGTATGTCTGGTATGATCTGCATAGTAACATAAATCTAGTGTATGTGAAGATGATTTCAGCTGTCTTATACAGAAAGGCAGCTGGATTTTGGGACTAGGCCACCCACTGCCAGGAGAAAAATGCTTGAATCTTCAATACCTTTGATTCACGGGCTTTAGGAGGTGAGAATCGTACTGTCACAGCATGTGCCTGGGAAGCATGTTAAATTTCCTACGCCTCGTCCTCTCCCTGTCTCCCACAGTCTGCTTCTAAATTGAAGTCTCTGCAGATGAAACTTTGTTTCTGATACCTCTACATAAATCGCTTGTTTTCCATTTTGATGGGAGTTTCACTGGAAAGAAAAAAAAAAGTTCTTTTTCCCCTTGTCTCTGCAGCAGCGATGATTTTGCACTTGTCCTTTCCTGAAATATCCAAGTTAATTTTGTAGTTATTGAAGAGAGCTGTGTAAATGCAGCTTTATAACCTTTAACCACAACACAACACCCTCCTCTCTGTAATCTCCGCCTCCTGTACCTATTCTTGAAAACTGCCTGAAGCAATGTTTTTGCCTCATAAATCTGAGCCGTTAAGATCAGTAGTGTTCTATGCACTGTTATAGCTGCAGTAGTCTACCTGACTGATTTTTTTTTTTCTGATAATGCCTTTTTGATGTGTTGCTGGTAAATAGCTATTTGTAAGAGACTATAGTCATAGTAAAAACCCAAATAGTGACAAAATAACTATTATGGGCAATGCTGGAATTTCCACTCATTTGGAGTTTGCGTTTAACCTCCAGTGAAGCTTGCTGCAGATTATTTTTCTGTACCTCCTATGTACAGACCACAAAGAGTTTTGTTCTTGCTCTCTCTGAAGTCCCACACCCATCAATTAGTACAGGAGGATGGGTTCCTTGGTGGTATTGGAATCCAAGCAAACCTAAAACGAGCAATGTTTTGCCTGTGTTCACATGTGAATTCTCTGCCTGTGGAGAAACTGAGTCTGCACCTGTGTGGAAAACAACCAGTAGCTTTTCGTGTGCAAAACTCATAAATATAGCAATTACATAAGCCAAATTGTGAGGGGGTGTGGTTTATTGGTGGCTCTGTTTATTGTACCTTATCATCTGCAGAAAATGAATCATCTGATACAGAAATGGCTCTTCAGGGACCGACATGCAGCTGAGCCCAGATTTGCAGAAGAGAGAGTTGATCATCTGAAAGATGGGAAAGAGG
>NW_009646935.1:936324-953625 GCF_000708025.1 Charadrius vociferus | reverse complement strand
GGAAAGAGTTCCCTTAGAATAGAGTTGGGGCAATAATACAGCCTACACACTATTTTCTGGCAGGTGATTAAGACAAAAGTATTCCTATTTAGATAGATGTTAGGCACCTTGAAGAGTCCTGATTATTTTTTTTTCCACATGGTAACTCAGAGCTGTATGTTTTTTAACACCTGTGAAAATCAGGCTGCTCAGACTGATGCCTATGTTTACTTCCAAAGTTAAAGTATAGTTGGCTGAATTACAGGATTAGCAGTGGAAGCCCCTTCTCTTCAGAGGTGTAACGGCAGTAGGACCAGGCAGGTCTGTGCAGGCACATGGACTCTTGCAGTCGGACCAGTATGGCAAAATATGCTGTTACAGCTTTTGAAAAATCCTGATCTGACTGAAGGTCTATCTGTGTGTGCGCTTTTAAAGCACACCTTCAGAGTTTTGTTGGCACAGAGCAGCTTGGTTTGCAAAGAAGGCACGTTAATCATAGCTACAGAGAGCAGAAGTGACCACTCTGGGTTAATGAGGGTATAACAGCAATGAAGTCGTGTGTGTGTGTTTGTTGGGGGGGAAAACTCTCCTTTTGAGGGGTACTGTGGATGTAAACATTCCTCATGTATACATACTGCATAATTGTATGAACAGAGTATTTTCTTGTGTCCCTTTTATTGCTTGGGGGGGAAAAAACTGGATAGTACCTTTGGAATATTGGTATCCGTCAGCTTATTTGTCCCTTTCAAGCTTTGTATCCTGGTACAGGTGGTTCATAACTATTTTTGTCCTTTGGCTAATCATTGTCCCGAATAACTCACTGCTCAGAATAACATTTCCTTCCCTAAATGCCAGATGCTCTGTTTTGGGTCAGTCTGTGCACTGTGCAGGTGCTTTCAGTGCAAGTGTGGCTGTGCAATCAGCTCAGAAGTTTCAGCAACAGAGTCTAATGACAAGCACGATGCTCACAACGAAAGGGTTGTTGTTTACCTTAGGCATATTTGTAGCCCACTTTGAAGCCAGAATGGTGTCTATCTGCCTGCATAGAGCTGATGGAGCTGCAGATGAGACCCTTGAATGCCAAGGTTGAGAGCCCGTTTTGTATTGTTTTTTTAACAACTAGAAGATACCATTTGGTGAGTGCTTTCCTGAAATATTTCCACCTGGTTCAGGTGAGGTTCTCATTTGTTAAGTTTTGTTGATCTACAGGTGCTCTGTTAACTGCTGTAGAGTTTCCCTTCATTGCAGTGAATGTGGTTGTAAACTGACATGTTGACCTTCATCCCCAACCAAGTCAAACAGAAAGAGTAGGACTTGAAAATGCTTTATGCCCCTGCCATGGGACTTTAATAAGAAAATGAGGCTAGGATAAGGTTCTGCTCCATCCTTGCTTGGCCACCTGTCTCCTTAAGATATCTCTAGACTTCCAGCTGAGGTGTACATTTTCATTTCATTTCTTCTTACTCTGTTGTGCTTTATCTCCATGATTAACGGCTCCATTTCTGCTGCGTTACATGATGTTTGAACAGAAGTGGCATCCAAACTTCTTACTCCTGTGTTTGCTAGAAGATGACAGGAGATATCTGGTAAACTTGTGAGATGAGAAAGGAGAGTAGTTAAGGGGGAAAGAGATCCCCAATGACACTCCTGCTCATAGCATACTGGAGTGTGAGAAGGAAAGGCAGAATTCAGCACGGTGCTCTACAAATCATTTTGTCACTTAGAGACTGAATTACTTAATGACTAAGTTCTTCCTGCCAAATTGTGATGGCTTTTTGCCTTCACAATGTCTTCACTAATCAGTAACTTCACTTGGAAGTTACTTACGCAGAGCATTGTTCTCGTGTCACTCATCAGACAGCGATACCTTGCTAGATGGAAGAGAAAGAGCCTCTTCTTACGCAGTTTGTTCAGTGATCGAGATAAATGCATGTCTTTGGTACTTAGACATCGCTGGAACGCAGCTCATGTGCATCAGTTAGGAGTCCATTAGGTGGTCAAAGGATCATCGATGATAGTACACTAACAACACTAAGCAAGTGCAAAAAAGACAAATATGATTGGAAGACATCAAGAGAAAGATTTCCAGCTTGCAGAAATTTCAGTGTCTTGATTATCATGTGAAGCTTGTCAGAAGTGTTCGTTAGAAATGCGTTTGTGACGGAAAAGATGAGAAGAAGGGCTTGTAGGAATGGACACCATATATCAGGAGAGTGAAAGTGCTTTCCATGTTGCACCTGGTAAAACAGGACCTGGGGAGGGGCATGAGTGGGAGAAAGATGAATTATTTAAGGAAAACACTGGCCTCAAACCATGGTGGGCAGCCTGCAGCTGAAGTTGTAGAGCCAAAAAAAGCTGAACTATCTGTAAGAAAACTGGTGAATTCATTCAAGTGTTTATTTGATGTGGTGTCTACAGTGATATGTGTCATCTCAGTAACCCGGGAGATTCTTTCCAGTACCGTATTCTAACTGCTCACCAGAAGTGGAGTGGTCACTGGTGTGGTGGTATAATCCAATAGTTTTTTCCAACATCTAGATGAAAAAGAGAGGTGTTACTTAAGTGTTTTGTCTGGGGGGTATTTCCCCCCACCCCCCCCCCCCCCCTTTCATAACTTTATTGTTCACTGCTGTTTACCCTCACTTCCCCTTTATGGTCTGGAGTAGCCCTAACATCTTGCTGGACTGTTTTGTCTGGCTGCTCCAAACTTTTAACAGCTATTTTACCATGTTATAGGTTGCCTTAAATCTAACATCTTGCTGGACTGTTTTGTCTGACTGCTCCAAATTTTTAACACTACTTTACCATGTTATAGGTTATCTTAAATTGTCACTTGCTACTTGGTGTCACTTGCTACTTGGTTTGATAATTCTGATTAGCTGGCTTTTCTCATCACCACTTCAACACTTTCTTGGGAGATTTAAAACAAACAAAACAACAACCCCCCAAAAAAAATGCTGCCAGCCCTTTTACCCCAAAAGTATAGACCTTAAAACCCCAAAGAGGGTAACCATTGTTTATTTTTTTCTTCTTGTCATTATTTTACTGTTTTGCTTTAAAAAGCAAGTACATTAAAGAAAAAATAGAGGAAAACAAAATATATGGTCCCATTTTAAACTTCATGTCTGTTAGTTTCTTATGACAAAATGCGGTTTGTGGCATCCTTCTTCCTGTTAGCATTACTGCACTTGGGCAACCATAAGAGTGTTCCAGGGAAGTAGACGCTGTCATGGAGCTGCTAAATACAAAAGAAATCAGCATCCCAGGGAAAGAAGTCCCCTGAGTGGGAGAGTATTAGACATTGGCATGCTGAAGCCTTTGTTCTGTCTCCTGGGCATCCGTTCCTGTCTGCAGCTGGACACAAGGCACTGAGCTAGAGAGGACTTGTGCCTGACCCAGCGTGGTGGTTCTCCTGTAGGCTGGGGAGGAGGTTGTTTCTGCAGTGAGCTGTGTCACAGAACACATTTGGCCAGCAGCAGCGGATCAGCAGAAAACTGGTCTGGTTTTGTTGCAAAACAAGCAAACAAAAAAGTAATCAAGAAGGACTTTACTATTGGTGATAAAGTAGCCATTTTAGGGGAAAAAAACCAAACAAACCAAAACCAAACAAACCCCAAAACAAATTCACAATAAACACAAATGCCCTGCCTTTTATTTTTACTTCCAGTATTTGGTTTCCAGTCTACTTAGATTCCAGTACTGATAACAAGAATCTGTTTTCACCTGTGAACTGAGCACTGTGCTTTGAAGTGAGATGGAATAGTTCCAAAGTCTTCCTTTTAGAGCCATGTTTCCATGAAGTAACTTGCAGAATGATACCAGAAATTATATTTATGTTGCACTGTAAAACATGTGTTCTCGCAGTGCTTTCCTTCCACATATTCCTGTTCTGAATGTAACTTGTTCATATGTCTTCTAGAGTTGCCACAACCTTCTCCTTTCTGTGAACAGTGGCGATAAAATACCTTATGACAATTTGCCTAACTTGTCAAAGTTCAGAGTTTGTTTGAAATCTTTGGAATTCACTAGAATCTTTGGGTGAAGTGGTAGAGAGAAGAAAATCTGACAGAAGAGATTAACTGAAGGGGCCTGAGCATCAGGGACATTCCAGACTGATTTTATTGTGGTGTCCTTCTCATATTTGGTCAGTGTAAGGAAGCTGAGAACTGATTTAGAGAGCACAGTGTGTCTAAGGTAAGGTTCAGCTGAAGGTTCAGTACATCATTGCAGGCAGAGTTTGGGTTGAAGGGGACAAATCTCTTTACCAGTTAGTGTATAACCAAAGACTTAGTGTGCTGAGTGCTGTCTTTGTTAATATTGACATAATCTTGAATGAAGACTTTCTTAGGACACTTTTGTCTTGTTTTATGTATTTGTAAATTGTAGAATACTTACTCAGGTCTGGACACTGTCTAATATTTAGATAACCAAGTGAACTAAAGCAACTGTGATCACTGACTAATCCAGATGCTCTGTGTGCAGGATATTTTTGTAACAATTAACTTAGACTCTATATTCTCATTTTCTCCTTTAATTTTATGGTCTCTGAACCTGATTTTTTTTTACTATTTTGTCATCTGTGTCACTAATTCTAGCATATAATTCACAAATCCTTTTTTAATAAATGAATACTAATGATAAGCTAAAACATCAAAGATTGCTGATGTAAATTTTTTTTTTCCATAATTGCCACCATACTACTGGCAAACATGGTGGATCAACTACTTTGTGTCTTCCTCTTTATAGTTAAACATACTGAATTTTATAGGCTAACTGAATTAAAAGTAAATGACAAGGAAAAACCCTGTGTCAATGAAAATGTGTACTGAGTGGATTTCAGAAGTTTGTGTTAATTCATGACTTCTTGTGCAGAGCAGCAAAGTAATGACACCAGAACTGGTAAGAAAGGTTTCCACCCGTGATTCCAATGGTATTCAAAAATCCAGGTTATAAACATATAACAGTAATTCCTGTGGACTTCACAATTAATCACAAAATTTCAGATTCAGGGCTTGGTCTTTGTTTTGCTTATATCATGTTTTGCTTATATCAGGTTATCTCATGTAGAGTGAGCTGAGTAATTCACAGCATAATTTAAGGAGAAACTCAATTTTTGCATGAAATATATACAATATTTTCAACATGTGTTCTACTCTACGTTTGTATGTGAAGACCCAATATAGCAAAGAAATTGAGTTTACCATATATCAGTATTATACTCCATGAAATAAGTTGCTTTTTCGTGTTGTAATTGTACACAATTTAACTAAATTTACCTACTGAAATATTTTACTTAAAGAGATTGCCACATGAGGTGTTCACACATCAGTTGTCTAACACACAGGGTTTACAGTTCAATAGCTTTGAGAACAATGACAGTGAAATTGCATTAGTGGACCTTTTTCCTTTGTTTGTGTTTAAAGATCAATCAGACAGCTTAAGCAGGGTATTTCTGGAGAAGGAAAAACGTTATGGACACAGGCTGTAACAAAAGAGTCGTAGGCAAGAACTACAGTCAATGTATTTTTAATGTGTTGATAAGCTATCGAATGCTCTGATGTTTGAGTGCCAGTCGATGAGCAAGGCACAGTTATTCCAGTTATTAAAACCTACGTGGACCCTCTCTTTCACTTACACTTAATGTTTTTATTTTCTCATGCTTTAGATATAAGTATCTCAGATGGACAGACAGAGTGAAGTGAGTGCTCAAAAATGTCAGCTGAAAGTATTTGCACTGAACAAAGAAAGGGAACTAAAATATTTGGACTGGTTATTTTGGAGCGCATCCAATACTGATTTTACTATTACCCTTTGACAAGCTGTGCCCACTAATTTTCCACTCCTCAAAGTGAGGGTGAACATGACGCTAAGAGTTGTGGTTTCAGTCTGCTTTGTGCTGTTTATGTTCCAGACATCACTATCTTCTTCCTGGCCCAAGCTTCCTTTCATAGTTTTTAAGCCTTTCTGTTAGATGGAGTCCCCCAGCTGATCAGAAGACCAGACTTTCTGAATACTGGTGAGCTAAAACCAAGTTCTAATCCTCCTTCAAGATAGAACCCAAATATCCTTTTGTAATACCAGCAGAGTGATCTCTTTTTCCCCTGGAGGAGGTCAAGCAGATGCCTTTCTGTGCATGTGTTCTGCATGTTGAGAAAACGCAGAGCTATACCCACCACTTGAACCTTTCTGGGACGACTGTGGCCTTGAGTCCCTCTTGTCTGTCTTCTGCTCTTGGGTAACATTCCATGGAGACACAGTATGTCCAGAGCAAAATTCAGGGGGTATACTACAGTCACTTAGGCTGCTTGTGCTATGAAAAGATGCTGATACCAATGAGAAACTGTCAAAAATATATTTTTTTAAAAATAATGTGTGTCACTGGGGTTGAGTCTTAGATTATTGAAGTGTCTTGCAAGTGGTAAGAGTGAGAGAATCCGAGTGAGAATACTTGAGTGCTGCTGCACAGTACTCTCTTCTAAAGATACATATTAATGTTGAACAACATTTCATTAATTTCAGGCGTAGTTAGTAAATGTGTTGCTGCTTTCTCGTCTCTACATTTTTTAAAAGGGCAGGAATAGCATGGCTGTCACAATAGTTTTCTTGCTGAGGAATATCCTAATCTCCTGTGTAGCCAAACTCCCTCAGCAACTTGAGAGCTATACAAGGCCACTTCTTAATAACAAAAGGGACGGTTTTGTCCTTGGATGTGTACAGATGGTATTGAGTGAAGTGCGTGGAAGCCAAGGCACGTTTTAGTAGCAGAAATAGTTGAGATTTGTGAAAGATTATGGTTAGAGAAGAAAAAGCAGTCTCTTTCTTTCATCCCTTTATAATCGGTGTGACTGTCGGGCAGTGGGGAAGCACAAGCAAATACACAACTTGTACTATGCAGGAAGATTACAATTGACAAGGGAGACAAGGGAGCAGAGGGAGGGAGAGCTAGCTGTTGTTTGCCTGCTTGGTTAAGGAAAAAACAAGCCCTTCCCTCCCCTTAAAAAGTCACCCTACTTCTATCAGCACATCGTTTTTGGGGCAGTGGCATGGGGAGGAGAAGGGAAAGAGGATTTTTGCCTCTTCTATGTCGGACCATTCCGTTTTTCTGCATTGCTGAAGCAATCTTTTTTGTAAATGAAATCCAAAAAAGATGCAGTCTTGGAGAAAGAGCCGGGTCTCGGAGTTCCCTCTGGAGCAAGCGGCACTAAGCTGAACCCCGAACAGCCAGCATGCCTGCTGCCGTTGGCAGTAGCGGTCGGTTGTTAAGAAAACAACGTACACAGACCGAAACCAGGGCAATTGTGGAGCTGACCACTTTCTGTGGATTGGATAATTATCAACTGAAGTATTTAATCTTTCCTCCCTAGGGAAAAATGTGATTTTTGTGAGATTTCGTGCAAGTTTGTTCCCTAGGTAAGACATCTGTGTAACCTGGTCTAGTGGAAGGTGTCCCTGCCCATGGCAGAGGGGTTGGAACTAGATGATCTTCAAGGTCCCTTCCAACCCAGATGATTCTGTGATTCTCTGTTTCTAGGTGCTTGTCATAAAGTCACCTCCAGGACTACTAACTAAAATAAAATCTTTTTTTCCTCAATTAAGTAATAAAATGGTTTTGGTTGAAAATGTGTTATTTGTAAGAATACACTTTTTAGGATAACGGGTTTATGCACATGTATGTATGTTCTAAGTAGCCAGAGCTGTAGTTTTCTAAAGAATGTTGAACGCTAATATCCTACAGCATGACAGTGTGCCTTACTGGTTACCAGGGGTAACATGGAGTGTGTGTTTAAAGGTATTTCTGTTGGTATTGCATACATTTTACATTTTCTTTCTGTTGATACTAGATGACATGTTTGCACTATGTCAGGTTTTGAGATGTTCCCTTTAAAGGAGGAGCGAATGAGTTAATTGGGCATCTTTGAAAATCAGGAACTGTTCATGAGAAATTTATACCAGCACGTTTCCCGTGGTCTCCCTCCAATGTTAACACAAGTTTAAAGTAAATAAAGTAAGCCTATATTATAGCCAGTAGCTTCTGATATGCCTGTACCTGCGCTAATATGATAACTGCAGAGCTTGAATTAGGATGTCTCTAAGGAAAAGCTAAAAGATTGCCTAATCTTAATGTTGCTGAAAGCAAGTCAGTCATGTTTTTAAAGCTTTGTGTTGAGAGCTGCCTGTACCCCAGTACAGGGCAATATCTTTATTCCAGTTTTAGCACGTTCGGGCTGAATTTTTGTGTAGATGGCATATTATGGCTATGATGTATAAAATACTGTGTACAAAACTAGTCATACTTATTTCTGTAACATAGGTACCACTGGTGCAAGCTGTTCTTCATGGGATATTACTGCTTTGGATTAATTGAGGTTATCTATAGAAAGTCAGTGATTGCAATGTCTTTCTCATGATGGGAGCTAGACAGTAGTATTGGTTGCTCTTAATGAGCTCACCATGGCAAGGTGTGAGGATAGCAGGAATTTAATTTGGCACATTGTCCTATGCAGTTAACAGCCTTTTAAATGTTTTTCTATGTAAACTAGAATTCGTGACAAATGAAGTATACATTAAAATACAAACAATAGGTTCAAATACATGCAATAGTGGTATGATCATCAGCATTTACTGAGTATCCCACTTACCACTGACACATGACTTGGAGTTTGTGACCACCTGCATTTTTAAACTTTTTTTTTAGCCTTCAGTCCTCATAGATAACATCCTGACTAGTTCTCACTTGAGTGACTCGTTTCCTGCCTACCTAGATGTTTTCTACAGTTTTGACTGGATACTGTAATTTTCAGTTTGTAAAGTAAACCACTGGATCACATAACATGTTGCAGTTGGCTCCACCTTGGGTAGCTGAGGTTATTTAAGTGAAGTATAAGCATTTTTTGGAAGGTCCTGATTCACAAAGCACAGATACACTTGCTTAACTTCAGATGCTGGGTTTACAAGGCAGAGAAAGCTGCTCAGCTCTCCCAGGAGCAAGCCCTGGGACAGGGAAAAAGGTTGTAATTTGGGGTGGGCTTCGAAGTACCTCATCTCCTATTCTTGGCTTAGCAGTTTCTACTGGATCATAGAAAATTTTGGGTCGGAAGGGACCTTTTGAAGTTCATCTAGTCCAAAACCCTTGCAGTGAGCAGAGACATCTTTAACTAGATCAGGTTGCTCAGAGCCCTGTCCAACCTGACCTTGAATGTTTCCAGGGTTGGGGCATCTACTGCCTCTCTGGGCAACCTGTGCCAGTGTTTCATCACCCTCATTGTAAAAGACTACTTCTTTCTGTCTAGTCTAAATCTAGTTTAAAACAATCTTTTAGTTTAAAACCATTACACCTTGTCCGATTGTAACAGGCCCTCCTAAAAAGTTTGTCCTCGTCTTTCTTATAAGCTCCCTTTAAGTACTGAAAAGATGCAGTAAGGTCTCCCCAGAGCCTTCTCTTCTCCAGGCTGAACAACCCCAACTCTTTCAGCCTGTCCTCGCAGCAGAGGTGCTCCAGCCCTCAGATCACTTTTTGTGGACCTTCTCCAACAGGTCTGTGTCTTTCCTGTGCTGAGAGCTCCAGAGCTGGACACAGTACTCCAGGTGGGGTGTCACCAGAGCAGAGGGGCAGAATCACCTTTCTTGGCCTGCTGGCCATGCTACTTTTGATGCAGCCCAGGATACAGTTGGCCTTCTGAACAGTGAGTGTGCACTGTTAGGTCATGTCCAGCTTTTCATCCACCAGTTACCCCCAACCCCTTCTCTGTAGGCTTGCACTCAAGCTCTTCATCCCCAGCCTGTATTGATACCAGGGGTTGCCCTGATCCAGGTGCAGTACCCTGTACTTGACCTTGTTGAACCTCATGAAGTTCACATGGGACCACTTCTTGAGCTTGTCCAGGTCCGTGACACCTGGGCTGTCAGCTGTGTCACCTCCTTAGAGGAACACTCCTTAATTCCTTTGAGGCATTTCACTGGTGTTTCTGTGTTGGCTCCTAATACCTCAGGAGCTCCTGGCCCATCTCTGTAAGACTTCAAGTGTGCTGTACTGTAGCCAGCACACCTTGGAGCAACAGGCTTCAGGCCTTTGCTAACACCCCTGCCCCCTTGGTATGTCACCTCACAGCTTGTCATAAGCAAGCCTGATATTCCGCAATCCCCCAACACACACACACACACACACACACCTTCAAGCCTAGTATAAAGCTCTGACAAAGAGCCCTGGTGGCTTGTGAGCAAATACCCTTTCCCCCCTCTCAGAAAGGTGCATCCCATCTGAAGCCAGCAAGCCTGGTGGATGTTTCCGTGTACTTTCCTGTGTAGTGCAAAACAGAATCATAGAATTGTCTAGGTCAAAAGGGACCTTGAAGTCCAACCATCAACCTAACACCGCCAAAACCATCACTAAACCATGTCCCTAAGCACCATGAAGGTGGTTGGATTTGCCACCTGCTGAGACAGTGACTTTATTTCCTATATATGCAGCCATTCAATATCTGCCTCAGGGTTGCACAGTTGGAGCCAAGTATCATCATAGAGCACCAGGCCAAAGGTGCATTCTAGGAACTTGAAGTAAGATATCTGTAAGAAATTAAAGTTCTTTTCTACCTACTATATAAAACTCTAACTTGAGCGTTTGACTGTGTCTGTCAGTATGCAATCTGGTGAAAGCTTTCATGAGTCCAAACCAGAGATTTTTACACAGAATAAATTGGAAGATATAGTGCACACATCTTTGGGCATCAACAATGAAAACTCTTCCACTCCCTGGGTGAACAATGATGTCCCCAAAATGCAAAAGAATAGAATATCTCAGAGGCTATTGGTAAGAAAATAGTCAACTGAGCACTTCTATTATATTTACTATAACTCCAACTGGGTTCTGTGGCTATTCATAAATACCAAGTAAGCTTTAATGCCCCCCATTTATCAACTGCAGATGGCAATCGTTCTATTCCTTCATTAGTTCATAGAAAGCCAGTTAGTCAAACTATGTAGGTTTTCAACAGCAGGGTGAGCATTGCATGTGACCTCTCTCACCTCTTGGACTATGCTGCAAAACTGCAGACCTGGATCCACAGCGATGTGGGCTTCTGACACTGTCATCTGTGCTCATCATCAGTGAACACCGGAGTAGAAACTAAGGGAGAAATGAATGTTCAGAGAGCAGAGTGTCAGTGTGGGATCAAAGGCAAGAAATAATGCATGGGCAGGTTAGTAAAAGATATGTTTGCTGTGGCTTCTGGTAGGAAAAGAAAAATACTGTTTTTCTCCAGCCCTAATGAAGGTCCACAGGCCAGCAAGTAAAGGGCATGTCACCAGTGTTAATTTCCTTGAATGTCCCAGCAGAAGACCGATATGAAATACTGATCCCTGTGAGAGAGAGATTACTGATGTGACCTTTGACCATGTCAGAAGTGTGTCCACATGTACAATTTCTCTTGTGGTTTGTTGACAATTTGCAGTAAGGGCAGTACAGTCCCTAAAACTCTGAAGTCAGTCTGCATCTTTGTCAGAGAAGCTCTTGTCTCTTTTTTTTTTTTTTTTTCCCCTCCCTCACAATGGCATTGTTGCTAGTTTTTTTTTTTGTTGTTGTGTGGTTTTTTGTTTTTTTTTTTTTTTTAGCTTCACAATGGTAGCTGGTCAGGCAGAGAGCATAAAGGAGAGTGTGAGCTACAGTTTGAACTAGGCAATTACAGAAGTTTGCTGTAAATGTGACTCGTATCAATGAATATTTGGAGAGATAGGATGAACAAAGAGAGGATGCTGAAGTGCAAGTGGGATGTAGTGTTCCTGACAAAGTCCGATGGGGGGTGGGGGTGAATGCCATAAAGGCAACAAACTGCAATGTTTAGGATCTATCCCTCACCTGTTCAGGGTGCCATATGATTTATGTGACTAACCAAGACAGCAAGCAGTGAGTGTGTATAATTAATGGTTTGCCAATGATTTATGGATCAAGGACTACTTGCTGTAAGCATAGCCTCATAATTCTAAATAATGAATAAAACAATTTATTTGGTTTGGGAGCAATTCTTCATCAGATAACCAATAAGAAGAATTCTCTTCCCTTTATTTGATGTGAATTCTTCACTCCGTTGTATTTTGTTGCTTATACAATAGCCTGGCAAGGGGAAGAAGAGACTTAGCGTATGCAACAGTGGAAATAACATTTCTGTTGATCAGTCTGAACACTTCAAGATTGATGAAGTCCTTCATCTGCATTAATACAGCTATGGGTGTTCCTGTAACTGCTGCTTCCCTGGCTAGTTTCCAAAACATGGAGTTTAATCTGAGTAAGAAGCAGAAGAAAAATCTGGTCACGTTTTACGCAGATTTCCTGGTCAAAGTAGGTGCAATCTGGTTGCTGACTGTGCAACTAGCACCAGCTCACTTCAGCATGCCCCAGAAATCTGAGGTAAAGCCAAGGGAGGAGGGGGGGAAAAAAAAACCCACCCCAAAATGACAGATGTCCTTTCATTGTCCTTTTAATCACTGCCAAAATTTGCTACTTGTGGGCTTCGGTTGCACTGTGGGCTCTATGAATTGGTGTGACTAGAAGATGAAAGTTTTCATAAACTGTCCATAACCAGGGAAATGGCAGCAACTGCATCTTGCATCACCTGAATCCCTCTGCAAGTCTGTAAGCTCTGGAGGGCAGAGGCTATCAAGTATTGTGCTTGCCTGTACAGTTCCTGGTACAATGGGACTTTGACCCAGACTGGGATTTTGAAGTGTGACTAAATACTACATAAAAATTAATATAAAGGCTTAAAATATGCAAATGTACGCATCAGCAGAGTGTGCCTTCATGTTACTCAAGTGAATTAGGAGAGGGCCATGTGGCAGGACCAGAGTGGTGCAGTTCATCTAGGTGTTGTCCAAAGAAGGAAGCTGAAGGTTTTCTCTCCTTTTTCTTTATTTCTTTTTTTATTCTTGCTTATGCTTCCCTGTCACTCTGTTAGTGTTGCTGAATGCAGATGGTCCACTTGTATAATCCATTCCTCACCTGTGCTTTTCCAGGCGGCAGAGAACAGTGGTCAAGCTGCAGCTTCCTTCCCATCACCTGTGGGGATTTTGGGTCATTGATAAATGGTGTCTTTATTGTTGTCCATCTGCAACAGACACTAAAAATATTTCGGGAGTTAGATCGCTTTAGTGGTGACATCATGCCAGCACTGTCACCTAGGTAATGGAACTAATTGCCATAGCAACAAGGCTTTATCATTCAGCAGCCCGAACATTTTTGACAGATGGGAGAGCCTAAAGATTTGTTTCATTTGTGTCCTACTTCAAATCTGATTGGGCTAAGTCATATTAATAGTTCATGAATAGGAGTCTTCTGTGCAGGGTAAATCAAATCAGAGTAAATGATATATCTTTTACAAGCCCATTTACTTCAAATTAAACAATTTAATGTTAAAAATTTTCTTCCTCTAGGGAAAAAATAGCAGCATTTAATTAAAACAAGTAGATAATAAACCTGATTGTTTAAATATTATTGTACAGCCCCTGGGTACTGCTCCTGTTCTAGGCATTGTATAAGACTGACTAAATGACAAAATACTTCTAAAAATTTTAGCTGACTGTTAGCTGACTTCAGGGTTAGTTTTCTTTGCCAAAATGTGATTGTGGTGGGAGCGCTGGTGCTGGTGTCGAGAGTGCCCTGAGCCCTGCCCTGGGGAGCTCAGACAAGGTTTCCTGTTTCCAGTGGTGCTCTGTCTGCCTCAGCCTTTTTTGGGAAGGGCATAGCCTCAGGTTGCAGCTGGCAGAGCCAAAGCCAGCTGGGATTAGGCACAACATCGCAAACAGCCAGGGGGAAGTTGTCCCTTGCTCTACTCAATGCAATTTTGCTGTTCAGTTGGTGATTGTAAAATGGGTCGAGATCAAGATGCTGACAAGAGTGAGGAAGGCAAGTAGCAGCATAGATCCTGGAGCTGAGGGGAGCAGGCTTTGACGTATTTAGGAAGCTGGTTGGTAAGATATGGTGGGAGACAGCTATGTCTCACCAGTCTTTAAAAATGGCAAGAAGGATGATCAGGGAAACTATGGGTCAATTTGGCTTCCATTGTTTCTAGGAACAAATCCTCTCAGAAGTCTTTTTTGGACATATGAGAGAGAAAGTGGTTGGAAGCAGCCACGTATTAGATGCCGTATAGAGTCCTGCATCCAAGTTGGGGACCCTCAGTACAAGAAACATGTCAGTGAACTGGAGGGAGTTTAGAGGAGTCAACCAGGATGGTTGGGGCAGGATCACTTGCCCTGTAAGGTAGACAAACACTGGAAGAGGCTGTACAGAGAGAGGTCATGATGTCTCCATCCTTGGAGGCTTTCAAGCCCTGACTGGGCAAGACCCTGAGCAACCTAGTCTCAATTCAGTGTTGATCCTGCTTTGAGCAAGAGGTTGGGCTAGAGACCTTCTCAGGTCCCTTCTAATTGGAATTATTCTGGGATTTTGTGATTTTTTTTTTTATTTTTTTTTTACCAGAAGATACAATTGTTTTTTATTCCTCCTAATCTTCTCGTATCTAATCTCTTAAAGCTGCATCCCTATGGTGTGTTGTGAAGCAACAACAACAAAGATACTAGAGTTTTTTCTATAAAAAAGGGGAATGTATCATATTTAGATGAAATGTAACTAATTACAGAATATAGTGTTTAAACTTAAAGTGCATGTTATACTTGCTTGTACTGAGGTATGTATTACCATTTTAATCAAAATAGCTTATATTTGGTTCAGGCAGTAACAGTGGGCAAAGTCACAGATAAAGAACAGTGGCTCACTGTTACTTTCTGCTTTCAACATAAATATTAGTTGCCCCCTAGAAAATGCAACTCATCTCTGCTTAGAAATGCAGTGCACGGCATATAAAATGTGATTTCTTCCAATTATTTACCCATATTATACAGGCTTAGTATTAACCTAAGCTTTTCACTCTGATGCAATGAGATGTAATAATTATTTTTAACACATTATCTGATTGCTTTCCTTATCAGGTTTGCATTCCCACCTTTAGTATCAGCCCCTTTCTAATGGAAGAAGAGACTGCAGGCAATTAGGCTGGAGGGTCAAAATAATCCTGGCAATTACTTTTCATTCTAATTGAGATGGTGAAGACGTAACTAGACACTAAGAATTTCTCTATGCGTCTTGTAAGTTTTTTCACATCATCACCCTTCCAGGCAAACATAGAAATAGACACTTTGTGGTTTATGTTCTATAACCTCAATGGCTTTGGGTCTTGAAAGCCAATTTTAAAGGCTCAGAAAAATCACAGCAAAACAGCTGCTTCATTTTATGAAATATAAATGGTATAGTTGAAAATGCACAGATGGCTTATTGGTGATGCATTTCACAAACATGCTTAGATGTTGTTCAAAATAAGAATTTGAATAAATCTGTGATTTATTAATAATTTTCTAGTTGGTGACAGCAGTTGTTAGTAGGAGAGCAGGTAGTCAGATATCATGGTCTTATTTTTCAAAATAGCACATAGCTCCCTGTTTCTTTTCTTGCACTTGGTGAGATAAAACTTACTTCTTAGCTTTTATGGTTTTGCTATGGCTTTGAACAGTCATAGAATTATAGAATGAATCTGGAAGGGGCCTTAAAGATCATAGAGTTCCAACCCCCCTGGTATAGGCAGGGACACATTCCCCTAGACCAGGTTGCTCAAAGCCCCATCCAGCCTGGCCTTGAACACCTCCAGGGATGAGGCATCCAGAGCTGCTTTGAGCAACCTGTGTCAGTGCCTCACCACCCTCAGAGTGAAGAATTTCTTCCTGATACCTAATCTAGATCTCCCCTTTTTCAGTTTAAAACCATTACCCCTCATCCTATCTAACATCCTAACTAACATTCCCTGATAAAGAGTCTCTCCCCATCTATCGTGCAGGCTCCTTTTTAAGTACTGGAAAGCTGCTATAAGGTCTTCCTGGAGGCTTGTCTTCTCCAGGCTGAACAACACCAACTATCTCAGCCTGTCTTCATAGGAGAGGTGCTCCAGCCCTCTGACCATCTTTGTGACCCTCCTCTGGACTCGCTCCAGCAGCGTGGTAACATGGGATGGGGGATTAACACTTCTAGAAAAGAAGTCTAGCCTCATTACAGCTTGAACCACTACTTTCTTTTTCTGGAGAAATTTTTTTTTTTTGTCTTGCTACACTGTACTGCACTCATGTGAAAGAAGCAAAGAGGAAGGGATGCTACCACCTTCACAACGTGCAGAATAATTTTGAGTCATGGACATATGAGTGAAAAATACCCAGTATTTTGTAATATGCTTTCACAATGATTGCTTTAAGGGGGGGCGGGGGGGAGGGAAGGCCCTTCATTTAGTGCTGGTAGGGATTTCTTCTGTGATTTAAGCAGTCCCTGAAAGGAGGTTGTTTATTCTGGTTACACTTCATGACAAGAATGGTTTGAAAGACGCAATCGAATGCTTCTGCTTGCATTCTGATCATTCGTTATATACCTATCAATAACTGCCTAATAAAACTAGTCCAAAATAAATCATGCTTTCTTAACTACTTGGTAAAGATTGGACAACACTTCAGTATACTTCTCAATACAGTAGCACGTTACAAAAGCAATCTATACTCAAGTGCCCATTGCTGTTACCGATTAATTAAAATGTTAAGTTAATGTATTCAGGTTCCTTTATTGGAAAGCGAAAGCCAGTAACAAAGCCAACAAAGATGCATGTGTCTGATTATACCATGCTAGAAGTAAATAATAGAGCATTATGCAATTCGTGGCACAAGTAATGGATTTTTGGATAGCAGCACACATCCAACTGAAAAATGATGGATATGTCAAAATGAAGTATGCCATAGTCAAAAAGTACAAACTTCTAAAATAGATAATGATAAGTTCAAGACCCTTGCCCGTAATTTTCAGGCTCAAATAAGACTTATTGGTTCCTTTAAAAAAAAAAAAAATATTGACTGGCAATCACATCTTGTTGGTAGGTAGGTGGGTAGTTGGTAGGTAGGTGGGTAGTTGGTAGGTAGGTGGGTAGTTGGTAGGTAGGTGGGTAGTTGGTAGGTAGGTGGGTAGTTGGTAGGTAGGTGGGTAGTTGGTAGGTAGGTGGGTAGTTGGTAGGTAGGTGGGTAGTTGGTAGGTAGGTGGGTAGTTGGTAGGTAGGTAGGTGGGTAGTTATTTATTAATGGAGACCCAGAGCCCAGGAGACTGGGAGTGCCTGAGAGGAGGGAGATGGACGCGGGGCGTGTGACGGGGGAGGGAGATGGACGCGGGGCGTGTGACGGGGGAGGGAGATGGACGCGGGGCGTGTGACGGGGGAGGGAGATGGACGCGGGGCGGGGGACGGGGGAGGGGGG
>NW_009646935.1:929147-935047 GCF_000708025.1 Charadrius vociferus | reverse complement strand
GAGACGCGGGGCGTTTTTTTTTTTGGGAGCCCCGGTCAGGAATCTTACTAAAGTCAAGATACGGTATCTACTGCATTTTCTCAGTAAATGTAAACCTTTTACCCTCTCAAGGAAAGAAACTTGGTTGGTTTTATATCATGTATTCTTAATGAGTCTTTGACTGTTTCCAGTCTTCCTTATTTTTCTTCTAATTGCTTATACATTCCTTGTCTGTTTATTTCAGTGTTTCTCCAAAACTTAAATAGCATAGTCTATAATATTCTACTTTATACCTTATGGTAAAGGAGCAGTGCTTTTATCCTTGCAGTCTTTTAAGTCTCTACACATTTTTCTGAAATTCTCTCAGATAACCACTAGGCAACCTGACACTACTTCAGCCAGTTCTGTAAAAGTATCTTAGGACAAATTTAATTCGACCCAGACATTCAGAAAACATCTAGCTTATCTTTACCTAAGTATTTGTGGTGCTTCTCTGAGATAATTTGTCCTTATCTATAGGTGTTTAAATAAGTAAGCACCTTAATTACAACTGACCTTTTTAATAAAGAATGAAATGAAAAAGGCATTGATGTTGAGATTTAGTTCACCACCTCAGCTTTCTCTGTCTCTTGTCATATTAGAGCCTACATTATGCTAACAGCTGTATAAAAAAAGAAAGAGGAATAAAGGACCTCAGAAACTTTTCAGACTTTCTAAACCCATGGCACTTGAAAACTCATCCTGTCAAAGTTTGAATGAAATTTTGCTAGGAGCATAACAAGTTTAATATATTCATTAATGACCTGGATGAGGGGACAGAGCGTATCCTCAGCAAGTTTGCTGACGATACCAAACTGGGAGGGGTGGCTGACTCTCCAGAGGGCCGCGCTGCCATCTAGTGTGACCTGGACAGGCTGGAGAGCTGGGCAGAGAGGAACCTAATGAGGTTCAACATAAGCAAGTGCAGGGTCCTGCACCTGGGGAGGAAGAATGCTAGGCACCAGTATAGGTTAGGGGTGCATCTGCTGGGAAGTAGCTCTGAGGAGAAGGATTTGGGGGTCCTGGTAGATAGTAAATTGTCAATGAGCCAGCAGTGTGCCCTTGCTGCCAAAAACGCCAGTGGAATCCTGGGCTGCATAGGGAAGAGTGCGTCCAGTAGGTCGAGGGAGGTCATTCTCCCCCTCTACTCGGCACTGGTGAGGCCACAATTGGAATACTGTGTCCAGTTTTGGGCTCCCCAGTTCAAGAGGGACAGGGAACTGCTGGAGAGAGTCTAGCGAAGGGCAACCAAGATGACTGAGGGATTGGAGCATCTCCCTTATGAGGAAAGGCTGAGAGAGCTGGGACTCTTTAGCCTGGAGAAAAGGCTGAGGGGAGACCTTATTATTACTTACAAATATCTAAAGGGTGGGTTGAAGGAGGATGGAGCCACACTCTTGTCGGTGGTTCCCAGTGACAGGATGAGGGGCAATGTGATTCTGTAATGGGTGCAAGTTGGAACATAGGAAGTTCTGTTCCAACACATGGAAAAACTTCTTTACAGTTCGGGTGACAGAGCACTGGCACAGGCTGCCCAGGGAGGTTGTGGAGTCGGACTACATGATCTCTAGGAGAGATCACATGGACTACATGATCTCTAGAGGTCCCTTCCAACTCTGAAAATTCTGTGATTCTGTGAAGTGTAGCTGGGATGTGTTCAAGGACTTGTATTACTTTGAGTCATCCTAGACAGGACGGAACGTGGAGACTTGGAACAGGAAGATATTTCTGTAGTTCATAATAAGCTAATATTTACTGGCCAAGTGTCAGTTATCCCTAGTGGTACAGTTGAGGTGGGATTGGCCGCAATCATGTCTTGACTGTAAATGGCTCCAAAGGAGCTGATAGTCTGCCTTGAACAAAAAACCCTAATCTCTTTATGCTACCTTTTCAAAGTTTTTCCATGTCATGCTCTGACATAAGAGAACATCAGCTGCAATAAAGAATAACAGTAAGCCCGAGTCATAGATGGGAGTATGATAGGAGCATAAAACAAGACTCCATAAATCACAAATGTTTTGACAAATGAAAATCAGCACTCACAAACTCCATAGTTCACTGGGTGTGCCATATACAACAAGGTCTTATATTCTGATTCATTTGCATACACCAAACCCATTATTTTTCCCTATAACTTCCATATAACTCTCCCAACAGATTTTGATAAAAAGCATAAGTGAGCATGAATTCCACTGTTAACAAAAGGCCAAGAAATACAACAGTTATGTTTGTGACTCATGCACTGATATGTCTTTTATTGCTGGAATAAGGTAACTGGTCATCAGGTCTAATAGGAAAAATCTCACAGGATTTGTGTAATACCAGAGGAAAACATCACAAAGGGTAGGTCTTAGCTGTGACATTTCTTAAAAAATGGGGGGGAAGGAGCTTTGCCAAGGCTTTTAATATGACTTTATCATCTTGAATAGCTCTTACTGCCTTAAAATAGTCTAGAACAGGAGTTTGAACTTCTTAGGAGACTGCAAGTAAGTCGAAGAAGCACTGAAGGAATTGACAGCAATGTAGCACCTGGGACTTTCTTTACTGCATTAGCTCTGAACAAAAAAATTCCAAGAATGATGTTTCAGGAATTACTACTGTGCACAATAAGAAAGATGCTTTAAAAACATTTATATGTGTATGCATGGGAAGAAATCTTGTGCAGTTGAACTCCTTAATCTCTTGCCCTTTCTGGACAAATTGATTTTTAGGGAGGAAATATTCAAAGGTGTCTTCTTGCAGTGATGTCTCTTGTCATCCCCTCAGGGAGGAGAAAAAAGGACAAGCCTTCCCTCCCAACCTCATGATGCAGGATGCTGAGAAGGCTGAATTAAAAACCTGGTTGATGCCCTGAGCCTGCTGAGAGGCAGAGCTGATTTCATGGAGAGCAATGACGTTTTGGTCTTCTCAGCCTCCTGCCCCCTGAGCTGCAGCATCTTCCTGGTAGCATAGCTCCAACACATCTGTAGGATTGGACTGGATGCTCACACCTCCCCATTTGGAAGGTATGGAAAAGCTGAGGTGGAGAAAAAAAACAACACCGCAAAGTATATGCGTAAGCAGTATTCTGTGCTTCTGTAAAACATCTACTGTTGTGCCAGATGGGAAAATATTAGTTAAACTTATAGTAACTTAATTAAGTTAAGATGGAGATTGATGTATAAGAATTATAAAGTGAATGGTGGAAGGTGGCCCAGAGGAAGCTGGCAAAAAAATATGCTGAAAGGCAAACTGTTAGAAAGTGTGTAGAGAAGTACAATTATCGGATTAGGGCATAATCTGATTTAATATTTTCATTAACAACCTAAAAACCAAAAGTAAGGGTGAATTAATGATTTTTTTTTTTTCTGGTGGCATAAATGTGGGGCATATTAGCAATAAAAATGTGAATTACCATATTATATAGAAATAATTAGATGACCTTGAGATCAGGAATGGTATAAATGTGATGGAACATCATAGTACAAAATGCAAAGTTATGCACTTTGGGACCATGAACAAGAATTTCAGGCATTAACTGGTGCTTGAGCTGGGAGCAGAGGAAAAGCCAGGTCATGTGTTTTAGTCAGCTACAGACGTAGCTGCGAAAAAGCTCATTGGGGTCGTAAGCTATTATGTTCTGGTTTTAGTGTAGTGATTTCCATCCTGTGCGCAAGGCTCCAGTGTGACCTTATCTGAAATACTGTGTGGATCTCTGTGTATAATCTCTCAAAAATTAATTTAAGATGGAATGAGTGAGAAGAAGGGTACAATGGTCTTAGCAGCCTATCTTATGAAAGAAAATTGAAAGTGCAGCTTCTTCAGGCAAGAAAAAACAAAGGTTGGGAGAGGATATGACTGTCATCTACAGGTTTACCAGAGGAGAAGACTCTAAGGAAGGTGGGAGGAGGGGGCAAGAGCTTTTTGAGCAGAAATGACAGGGTTGGCACAACAGTATTGTCATATAAGAAAAGAGGCGGAGCATTTATGAGAGATTTCCTGTAGTAAAGACATCACAACTCCTGTAACTTGTTTTTAGGATAGGAATTGATGAGTGAAGAGTTTATTATTGCCATCCTTATTGCTAAGGATGGCATGAGGTTGCAGGCAGATGATCACTGAGACTACTCTCACTTTTGTGCTCCAAGCTTTGTTCTGGAGATCCCCGTTCCTTCCACTCCACTGCGCCTGCTCTCTGCTTGTTTCCTCCCATCTTCAGAGCTGTGCAGATACATTTTATTTTATTTGCATTTCTTATTCTGCACGTGATTTGGCTAGTTTTTTTCTGGGATAGACTTGCCTCAGAAGGGGGATGAAGTTTCCTGCACTGCCCCGTAGAGTCATGCACAGGAGTTATACTCACCATGTTTCCTGCTCTTCTAATAGAGAAGAAATTCTCCTTCCCGCTGGGTCCGGCTTTTTAGTTCACAGACAGGAGGAGGGAGATTCACTGCAGCTTTGAGGCAGAATTTAGAAGTTATACTATTCAATAACTAGGAACTCTGATGTTTTTGTGTAATATCCTTGTATTAACATTCAAATAGGTGCATAAAGTAGTTATTGTTTTCCTGGCCATACAGTGTATGCTGCCATATGCTCACAGTCAGAAATGGCATGAGGTACTGTTCATAATGGCTTTTATTTATGACAGTTTCTGGAATTCAGGGTTCTAGCTATGATGGCTCAGCAGGTTTCCACAGCTCAGCTGTGACTAGACCTAATTCTGATTCATTCAGACTCTTCCTGCAGTTGACAGCAGTGGCAAACAGAAAAGATACTGCTGATAAATTGCAGATAGAAAAATATAAAATCAATATAACAATTATAGCTGATCCAATCGGAAACAAGAAGAGAAATTAAGGGAAGTTCACAAAAGGACAAGGGAATAAAATCCACTGCGATTAGTACTAAGTGTGTAGTGCTTATCACAAAAGAGTCAAATACTTAGATATTATGCAGTAGGACAAAAGAATACAGAAAAAAAATGCTGCTGGGGAAGAGACGATGTACACTTGAGGCTAAGTGTCTTGCAGGAGTGGTTTACAAAAGTACCACCGACGGCATCACATTCAGCTCCGTCTTGCACCTCTTTTCCCTTCTCTGCTTTTGCTCCTGTGTGTTTTTTCCAGTTAATTGCCATCTCAGTAGTCAAAAAGGTAGATGCTACAAGAGGTTTTGCTCTTCCCAAACCCAGTGTGTGCTGCATGCTTGCGAAGTTACAGAACGCAAAGTGATCTGTTCAGTGCTGTGTTTGAATGGACATCAGCCCTTACTACTTTCACATCTCTGCATGCGGCAAAGGAGTATTTGTTGTTACAGCCAAGGATTTAGCAGGTCCTATCTAGATTTACTGTTACTTTACAGAACTGCAGTCTCTCAGGAGTTATAGCGAAGGGAAGGGAGGAGCTATGTCACTCTGATGGCATCCCCATCAGCAGGACAAAGGCTGAGGGATAAAGGGAGAAAATTATGCTAGAGCAAAGTGTATGTCACCTCTTGAATAGTTTCTCAGCTCTTTTGAAAGATTTTAATAAAAAAAACCCAAAACACAAACACTTTGAACACTTATATTACTTTGGTAATATATTTTGTATGATCTTACCTGTGCTCGGATGTTTTTGGCTGTATGGTTGTGTTCAGTTGAATAATTGTTTCTCTGGGGGAGGAGAAATCACAGCTCACTGGCAGCAACTTGCTCAGAAGCCTTGTGAGCTTGCTTGGATCTATAGGAAATGAGAAGTTAAAACGGTTCCCAAAAACATGCTGTCTACATCTCAGCCCATGTTCTGTCCTTTCTCTTCCCCTGCCTGTCAGAAGGAAGGATTAGTCCCTGCCCAGCACTAGCCTGAGGCCTTTTGGGAAAATCACAGGTTACTTCTGGGCTGAATCCCAAATGCCTGTGG
>NW_009646935.1:879786-929131 GCF_000708025.1 Charadrius vociferus | reverse complement strand
ACAAACAAAAACCCAAAGAAAAAACCCCCCAAACCCACCCTGCTGTTTAGTTCCTCAGTGCCCTTGCCTGAGGAGGTGAAGCCATGATGTCTTTGTTGTGATTTAGGCCAAGCAACGGATGCTCGCCACAACCTCTCTTCAAAGAGAGAGGCAGAGGAGGGGAAAAAGAGACTTATGAGTTTAGAAGGAACTAAACTACTTTAATGAAATATTAATAATAATAAAAAAGATAAGAATGAAATATATACAAAACCATATCATGCTCCCAGGATTTCAATCACTCAGAGCAGCCAAACTCAAGTAGCAATGATGTTATCTTAGCATTCAAGTGGACACAGACCTTTCTCCTCCTGTTGACGTGGAAGCACGGACAGATACACCATGACCAATATGATCAGGGTAAATGCCACTTTATTGCACAGATAGCTCAGCTAATATAGACAACTTTCTCCCGCGCCACGCAACACTTGAGCAATAATTGGTTACATGCATAGTTCAAACAAGCATCTCTACTATATGATTGGCTAGCCCCAGCTGTTCACTCGCAGAGTTATACACTTCTATGTTTTACTCAAAAATCCTGCTTATCGGTACATTCAGCAACAGTTCTTTCCTCCCTCCACATAACTCAGCCGTTCACAAAACACAATTTGACCTTCGACATTCCTTGAAGCCTACACTGTCGTCAACAAGTTCTCAGTGCTTGGGGTGCTCACAGGGTGACCATTGATCTCTAAAAATTCTCCCACATCCTCTCACTCCAGCCTAAATGAAAACACTGTTTGAGGTGTTCTCCATCACGGCAGGACTCGGATCCAGAGGAAGTCATGGATCCGTCACAGGATCTCACTTGCTCACTGCAGCGGATATGCATAAACTGATATCCAGATGCTCACCCTGGCCGTAGCTTGACTCCACGCTGGGGCAAGACCTGGGTGTGCAGTATGTTTTCCCCATGGTGACTTCCAAGTGGGGGGGCAAACCAATGTACAAGCACAGGAAGGGAGTCTCTGCACCCCACAGGTCCAAAAGATCTCCCCATGGGTTAGGGGTGGCTGTTGACAGCCCTTGGCTATGGGAGACTGGCCATCAATACTGTGAGTGTGTGTTTGTGACAAGGGGTAAACAGAAAGTAGGTCTTCACTTGCATTCTCAAGTAGATATCTGAGCAGAAGTAGGTAATATTCATTCCTCTTTTCTCACTCATATGCATAACGTAGACAGTTTGGTACTGACAGGTTTTTTCTGCTGCCAACTTTGAGGCTGTAGGGTAATTCATAACCAGGATCTCAGTTTGACTTCTGGTCTACTGCAGTACTTGGTTAAATAATAAATTGTTGCTTCCTTAAAGCTTGCAACAAGCCCAGAATTTAGTAATTGCTCTTGAAAGGTGAAATACTGCATCTTTTCAATGGACACTTGAATTTAGCTGAGCTCAACCTGACGTGGCACTTCACTGCAATCCAATCATGATAGTCAAGAATGATTTTTATCTGTGTTGCCTGACATGAAAAGTAAACTTTGACAAGTCACAGGTGTCTTGTTCCATAAGTTCATTATTGAATCTGTGGATGACCTGAAGTGATGGAAACAAAACAGAAATGTTTATGGGTGTCTGGAATCTGCATGATTGACTGTGATCTGCAGAGTTATCACTTCACCTGCAGTAAATGTCCTGTTCCTGGTATCGGCAGCCAAATGCAGTTGAATGCGATTTGTGGAAGAAAAAAAAACAAACAAAAATACAAACAAATCTTTTGTAGGAAATGTGAAGATGTTTTGGCTCAACTCTGAGGAAATGTCACTGTGTTGTGGTTTGGTTTGGTTTTGGTTTTTTTTCCCCAGAGTGATGCAGAGACTTATACCCCCTAATTTCAAGAGCAGAACTAGGTTTCGGGGGGGCTTGCAAGCTTATTGCCACATAACTCATATTGTGGAATCTCCTGCCACAATCAATCTACAAACACAAGCAACAAGATTATCAAATGCAGTGTATGTTTTGCTGCTGCTTGAAAATAGCTGAAATAAAGGACAGTGTTATTAGCTCTTTCTTTTGCTAGTTGTATTGTGTTTGCATGGCAAGGTTTTAGTAGTGGGGGGTCTATATGGATGGCTTCTGCTAGACGCTTCCCCTATGTCTGACAGAGACAATGCCAGCTGGCTCCAAGATGGACCCACCGCTGGCCAAGGCTCAGCCCATCAGCAATGGTGGTAGTGCTGCTGTGAAAACATATTTAAAAAGGGGGGTGGGGGTGGGGTAAGAAACCCCTGTGTAACATTGGCAGCAGCTAAGAGAGAGGAATTGAGAATATGCGAGAGCAGCAACCCTGCAGACACCAAGGTCAGTGGAGAAAGAGGGGGAGGAGGTGCTCCAGGTGCCAGAGCAGAGATTCCCCTCCAGCCAGTGGGGAAGACCATGGTGAAGCAGGCTCCCGGCAGCCCATGGAGGTTAATGGTGGAGCAGATATCCACCTGCAGCCTGTGGAGGACCCCATGCCAGAGCAGGTGGATGCGCCCAAAGGAGGCTGTGATCCCAAAGGAGGGAAGCCCATGCTGGAGCAGGCTCCCAGCAGGACCTGTGGAAAAAGGAGCCCATGGTGGAGCAGGTTTACTGGCAGGATTTGGGACCCCCTGGGGGACCTATACTGGATCAGCCTTTGTTTCTGAAGGGAGTCTTTGTGCACCCTACAGGTCTAAAAGGTCTCCCCACAGGTTCGGGGTGGCTGTTGACAGCCCTTGGCTATCGGAAACTGGCCATCAATACTGTCAGTGTGGTGTTTGCCACAGGGAGTAAACAGAAAGATCTTCATTTCCATTGTCAAGTAGATATTTGAGCAGAAGTAGGAAGCAAGTAGATACTCCTCTTTTCTCACTCACATAGGTAACATAGATGGTTTGGTACTGACAGTACCAAAGGACTGCACCCTGTCAAAGGTCTCACATTGGAGAAGTTCATGGAGAACTCTCTCCTGTGGGAGAGACCCCACCCTGGAGCAGGGGAAGAGTGTGAGGAGTCCTCTCCCTGAGAAGGAAGGAGTGGTAGAGACGTGTGATGAACTGACCACAACCCCCATTCCCTATCCCTCTGTGCTGCTCAGGGGGAGGAGGTAGAGAAATCAGGGTGAAGTTGAGCCTGGGAAGAAGAGAGGGATGGGTGGAAAATGTGTTAAAATTTGGTTTTATTTCTTATCACCATACCCTGATTTTATTGGTAATACATTAATTTAATTTTCCCTGAGTTGAGTCTGTTTTGCCCATGACGGTAATTGCTGACTGATCTCTCCCTGTCCTGATCACGACTCATGAGCCTTTCACAATATTTTCTCTCCCCTGTCCAGCTGAGGACGGGAGTGATAGAGTGGCTTTGGTGGGAGCCAGGCATTCAGCCAGGGTCAACCCACCACACTAGTAAAATGGAGAAAAGAGTGACTAATCTCTAAAATTCTAGTAGTTTATAGTTAGTACTCAAATTCACAGAACTCAGTGACAAAGCCCCTGGACTAGGTTCTTCCTCACATGAAGGCAGCAGGTGCTATTTCCATCAACTCCTCTGGAGACACTCACTCCTTGAATTTTGGATGAGTGAAACAACGGATACCTCTTCATCTGCATCCAGGTGTCAGCTCCTCCAAAATGGAAGAGGTAGAAAAGCAGGTGTGGGGCCACCCCATATCCTTTACCTTGGCTCCTGATGCTTGCTAAGTGCTGAGAAAGAAAAGCTGGGTGCTCCCCCTTCGCTCCAGGCAAACCTGGCAGCAGGGCTGTCTTCAAGCAAGAATTGTACCAGGACTCCCCCAGAACCAGAGCACTTTTTTTTTTTTTTTGTCCCACACTGTGGGCTGCAGTGTAAAAGTTATACCCTGGGCTCAATCTGCATACTTCAAACATCCAATATCCCCACTGCTTTGCCAGGGAGGATTATACATTTTTCACGAAGTGAGCAAGTATGCTTTCAGAGAAAAAAAAATATTTCCATGGCTACAGATCCTTCTCATGCAGTGGAATGGCTTATGCAACTCAGCTAGCACAGAGCTAATAAAATGAGAGGAAGTAATTAGATGAAAGGATGGCTGGGTGTTTGATGTCAAATTTGTTTTTCACCTGAGACCCTTGGGAACTGTCTCAGGTGGCCAGAGATGCTGTCAAAATTTGTATTTTGCATGCAGATTATGGTCTATTTTCAGTCCTATAGGTTTTTGCTGCTGCATTGTGCACAGAAGTGGTCCTTGTGCAGTTTTATAATTGCAGTTAGTCCATATGCTGTTGTGCGTTCATACCTCACATGTAAGAAATCATACCTGTTATGCAAACAAATGTTTAGCTTACATTGCTGGTATGGGTATGAAACTATAAAAGCAGAGAAAATCTAAGCAACGCTAAATGCCAGAAGACATTTATCTGCTTGTGTGATACTTTTGCAATGTGAAGTACTGGAATTAAGATCTCCCCGGTGTTAAACAGAAGGTGATGGTGCAGGGAATATCTGGCAGACAGTTTTTGCCTGTAGGGAGCATCCTCTTGATGCCTAGACTTTCATATTTTCTCTGAGATTTTCTGAGATATGGATCATGAGAGTGACATAAAATTTCCTCTTCTCTACTTAGCCTAAATGTGGTTTATTAATAGGTTAAATATACCAGTTCAGTATAAAGGACTATGAGACTCTAAGTGGATTCCAATTGGGTTTTTTTAGTGCTAAATACTTGTTGTTCTTGTTTTTATCCTTAATCACTTACATAGCTACATGGACTATGTGGATAGGAGGAAGCACTCAGAATTTCTCTTCATCCTTAAAACCCTGTCGAATATTTTTAAATAGTTTTGATCATTTCCCTTAGAATTCAAAGTGCTTCTAGTTTTAAAATAAAATCCTGTCATTGCAACGAACCTAGGATGTGTCTCCATTTTATTTAATGAGGTGAAGGCATTTCTTAAGGATTGGAAGTTAGTGTGACACTTATTTGTAACTTTAAAAATATTTGGCAAGCTAGAAAGAAATTCAGTGTTAATTGAAGAACAGCTTCAGTGAAGACAAAATGAAAGAATCCTTCTAATGATGTGTGTATGCACCAAAACAGATGTTAAAGATGTTTCACTAACATCCTCTAAGTACTAGTAAGTAAATGTGACAATATTAATTTGGGTGAAAGGACATGATTAGTACCCTTTGACTTTTTTTGTAACAGCTGAATTTAATGTATCCTATTTATACGACTGTGAAGAGCTTCCAGTCATATTGTAATGATTTCTAAGGGCCAATTTGAAAGAGATTGCGCTACGAGTGTCAAGTTGACAAGCTCACATGCTCTCCTTGATGTGAAATGCTAAGTTCATGAAGATGTCAATGTGTTGCCTTGCCAAGTCTCCCAGCTGGAGAGTAATACTGCATAATAGTCATAAGATTTCAGATCCAGTGTTACCAGTTCAAGCATTGCAGCGTTTCACAGGGAAACCTATGGCACAAGCAAGTAATTTTCGGATGTTACTTCCAATGGTATTGTTGGAATTGATTCCACATCTAGATGCATTGCTGGGCGGATGTACAAAATTTACACTTGCTCTTTCAAGTCAAATAATGTTCCTGGTAACTTTCAGTGGAAGCTTTGCCTGGGTTGGTAAAACATCATGAACTCAAGGCAACTTCAGGGTGTTTCAGGAGATGTGTATACATTTGCACATATGAATAGTATACCTATCTACATCTCAGTCCTGGTGTTCTCTTGGTTTTCTCACAACGTTGGTCTTAACTGTGATCAGCAGGGATTATCTGAATTGAAGCCTCCTTGATTAAAATGAGTGAGGAAAGATGGGCCAAGCACTGACATACTTAAAGTTCTTGACACTTGGTTTGAAAATGCCTCCTCTCAGTCTGAATAAAACGGAGTCTGAGTCAGGGCACATTGTCAAGTCAAGAAGCATCACAGAATTCAGTCTTTCCCCCCACCGACGGCCCCCGAAATTAGTGAGATGGTAGGGAAGTGACAATTGAAAGGGTATGGAACTGACATGATTGGGTTTACTTGTGATGGGATAAGTTTAATTTGTATGGTTGCTTTTGAGATGCATTCTGAAGTTGTGTTGAGAGTGCCTATCCATCTGCATGGGAGCCCTTACCCTCTTAATAGCACTTCTATACACCTAATGAATCAGCCAATCAATACCAGCTTAAAGAGCTGTGCTTCTGAATGCTAGCCAGTTTTTTGCTGTCACAGTGGTGGTTTTTTTTTTCTTTATAAAATTGTTGCCCACGTTTTAATTCGTACTTGCTAAAATATGTATGTTCTTTTGAAGTGTGTACCTTACAACAGACAGCTTGAAAGCTGCCACCAGGCTTACCTCTCACTGGGATCCTGCCTGCTAAGTGGAGGAAATTGTCCAGCTTGTCAATGCCAAACTAGTAAGGCAATGACCCTTTTTTTTTTCTCTACCTGCAAATGTAGGTAATTTAAGTCCTGAATGAGACTCTTGTCTCCCTTTGATGGTAGCCATAAAATGTTTGAGCTGCTCCACGTCATATTTGGCATGTCCAGAAAAGAGGCTTTGACTACTGCAGTGTAGTTATATCTCATCACTTATCTAAAAGAGAACATACTGGTGGCTTTCTCCATGCCAGTTAGGCTGACATAGCCCTAGGGCTAGCTTGTGGTCCAAAGGCTCTTGTCTCTCAATGAAAGTGAAGGAGAAAGCCCAGCACCTATATATATCCTTGTACTCTTTGTGACAACTCACCGAAAACCTTCTACCCAGCTCCCATGCCTGTCTCTGGGGACTTTGAGGGAGAAATATGGAGATTCTTCTGGTTAGGCAGTGTCCTATGAGCTAACTCTTACTTTTCTCTTGAATTCTCACGTTTCAGCTTCTTGCTTTCCCAGATGCATCCAGCACAAAACAGCTACACCACCTAAGTGGCCCTTGGAAACCACTGTACCTGATTGCCCTTCAGTCTTGAGTGTATGCATCTTTGCAATGTGAAGAAGTGCTAGTGCCACCATGAGGGTCTAAACCGTGACGCTCAGGTCTTTGGAGCCCAAAGAATTGGTGTCCACAGTCTTCCATGTAGCAGTACTTCTTGTGTATTGGAAAGGCATTCAATCAGTAAGAGGTCCTTATGCTAAAATTGTGGGTTAACCAAGAATACTGAAATAAATGCTTGAGCAGTTGGCTGAGGAATTTGCTGGTTACCTTGTAGCTCTGAGATGCTTGAGGCACTCAGATGTAAGGCTTTATACTTGTACTTTAACTAACAGACCATCTAGCCTCTCCTGGATGTAGCAAGGAACTTATTCTGGTCAAGGCCTTTGCGTGCTTCTGTAGGAATATCTATTCTTAACTTCGGTAATGCACCATGAGACTTCCTTTCATGAGCTTTTGCCCTCTGGTCCAGTCTGCCTCTGTGTAGCTTCTGGACTTTTGCTGGAGCATAGAGAGTGGGTAATATATGCTCTTTGACACAACTCCAGTAACATGTTGAAGATTCTTGTCTAATTTGCTGGAGAGGTGTTAAAAAACAGAGTAAGTGTGAAGCAATTAAGCGAAATGCATGATTACTTGTCCTTGCACAGACCTCAAATTAAAATACTGAACATTATTTCACTTGAATGTGTTTCCCTCGGTTTATTTGTTAAACACTCCATGAGAATAAATTTGATAAGCTGTACTTGGGGTTGGTGAGTTATGAAAATGGAAGTTTCATTGCTGTCTTGGTCCCAGAAGACAGTATCTTTATTACCTTTTTAGTTCAGATTCTGGGCATAATATTATGTTTAAAACCATAGATCAAGCAGAAAGGCAATAGGTTTTATGTAAAGCATGCTACTTTTAAAAGATGTAGGAAGCTGAACTGCTTTTCTTCATATGGGTATGAAAGCCTATTAGAAAAATTGGAATGATTCCCTTTCTGTGCATTAAACCCTCGCTGCACCTTGTTATGATCCTTCATGCTAGAAGAGTCACGTTTATGCTACCTATAAGTTTTCTAAACCACCTGCATTAAAGTAGTTATGCTAACCAACATATACACAGTCTCGATCTTTATGGACTTGTTACAAGCAGCACCCAGGGTGGTGGGGAGAAGCCCATTAGCTACCGATCACAAAGTCTTGCAGGAATGATGAATGCTCTCCTCCCTGAAATCACCTTGCAACCCCACCATGGAGCCGTTTGAGAGAACACCAGATGAATACACGCGCGCAAAATCCATCTGCACCTTATGAGGCATTGACTTCCTAATGGAAACTGTTTTTAACATGAGCAAAGGCTAATCCATAACTTACATACTTGGGAAAATCAATCAATAAACATGCCTGTGACAATGGGATTTTTGACAAGAAGCACTGCAAAATCTTATTTACCTCCTCTGCACAGCCAGCAAATATACACCAGGGAAGCTGTTACTTTTGATGTAGACATATAACTTAAACAATGCTCAAATGACTGGTGCTGGCATTGGCTACAGAAGATAAAAAGAAAAGCTGGATTAGCTAAAAATAGTTGTATTAAAAATCAGCGTATTTTCTTCCTTGAGGAGGAGGGGGAAAAAAAAAACCCTAACTCTAATCTTGGACTAGAAGACTACAGGTAGAAAAGTTCAGGTCTTGCCCTTCTCATTTTTGAAAGACACTTTTCTAGTTCAAAGGGGCTTTGGTTTAGCTTCAGGGGAAATATCAAGGATTATAATTGGAAGACTTTTCTAGGTTTTCCTAGCTGGATTTCAGCAATACGGTATGTACTTAACAAAACCACACACACAAAAAAGAACAGAGCAACTTTGAAATAAACCTTTCATTCCTTCTGCTGCCATGCAGTCTATACTGTCACTGTGCATTTTCCATGAAAGGGAGGAGTATGGAACGAGGGATGAAAGGCATTAGAAAAAAGAAGTGCAAGATTAAAAATAAATCAAAAAAAGGAAGGCATGTCGAGAGAGGTGGATTTATACCAGATTCTAAATTTTCCTCTTAAATGGATACATCTGGAAAGATTTGTCTGTATGCAATGGGATATTTCAGAAATTAATTGCCACACAGTTGATTAGAAAGGTTTGCGGAGATAGTAAGAGGGTGGACACCAGGAACAGCTAACTTTTAACAATCTGCCTATCTGTGCTGTGCTCTGATCCTCTCCTCGCTGAAAGTCACGGGAAATGAAATGCTAACCCTACTGAAATCGGGGGAGCGGTGTGGCTGACTTTGGGTGGGTGGTGGTAGGATTTCACCCTGAGTAATATGGTTTTGACGTTAATGACTGTATGAACATTTGTCCCCATCCTTTAAGTTTGAGGTGGGGGGCTGCTGACTCAATTTGCCTTTTTCTTAAGCAAATAGTACATTTTCCTGCTCTTGCCTTTTCTTGGTGCGTGCTTTGTGTTGCACACGTCCTGATTAAGTATAGTCTTCTGGGTACAGATGTATTAAATATTGAGAAGGAAACATTTCAGCAATTATCTAGCTAAGGTATATTAAAACAATAAAGATCACACCTTATTTGTGTAACTCCCTAAGCCAGAAGCTCTTGTTTTGAAAACAAACTAAGCGTTTTAAACAAATAGTTTAGCTTGCAGTAAATTAACCGCTTTGCAACTATTACATAGTTAGAATAAGAAATGCTTTCTGTTTTATATATGTTTTAAGAGCTCTAACCAAGAAGAGTCTTGCTATTTTACTCAACTATTTCTCAATTGCGACATAATTGAAGACACACTAATCACTTTAGTCTTTTAATAATGCCTGAAAAGGTTGATAACTGCTACAAACTGTCAGCCAGGACCACTTATTCACCCTTTACTAGTCACTAGGAAAGAATTTTTCTTGATTGCATTTTTATTGTGTCTAGTGTTCTTGGTTAGACAACAACTTTGCAGGATCCAAGGCTTAAAGCAGTTCTGAGTCCTCAGGAATGAGGCGAGTGATCGGCCAGTCCTCCCGGCCAGGTTCACTGTGAAGGGTACAGCAGTCAGCACTCTCAGGTATTGAACAGATGGTCATTTCTGTGAAAACACCTAGTTTCTGTGGCATCCTTCCACTGAAAAATGGGTTTGCCTTTTAACATTTTAGGGATAAGAATCTTAATTTTTATACTGAAGCCTGGGTTGCCTGAAAGTTTGACTCCAACTTGATGTTCTGCTGTGCAACCACTTAAAGACGTGTAATGTTGGGATCTTGTCATTCAACAGAGTTTTGGCAATGACATCCATAAGCAAGCAGCTTTCGTATTTGAGGACCTGTTTGTCCGATGATTAAAATGGCTAGTGGGACCTGGGACTTGTGGGTTTTATTCCCTGCTTTACCACTGATTTGTTATTTGCTGAAGATGCAGAGTGCCTTGTTGACAAGGCTCACCATGTTTGATGATGTATTCTGAAAGTGCCAGTTCCCACAGTCACTTTACAGGGTATCTCAGCTTGCCATTGTTAACAGGAAAAGAAAGAAAAAAGTCGGGGGTTTTTATCCAGCTTGCTGAGAAGAGTTGGAAAAAGTAATTTACGAATTTTTTTTTTTTAAAGGTTATTTAAAATATCAAAATAATTGTTTCTATGGCCAAAACCAATACTGGATCCAAATGTCATTACTGCGTGCTGTCAAAAACTGGATTCTGATATATGCTCAGATCTTTCTGTACTAACTAAATCCAAGGTAGTGTTTGGTTTTATCTTCCTCTGCTTTGAGAAATGTTCTCTTACAGACTCTTGGTAACATTCTGAATATTAAAGCTCTACTAATGGTAACAGTCTTCATATTGACAATGCTGATGTTCCTCAGAGGAAACTTATTTCTAGACACTGCCTTCATTCTCCTTTTCCTTCCCTCTGAGATTTGAAAACTTCCATTGTTTCATCCAAGACCATGGAGAAAGATCTCAAGGTCAGTCTGTGCTACCATTTTCACAGTGAGAACTACAAGAAGTCAATGTTGTCAGATTACAACATGCAATGGTCGCTTGCATGGTGTGACTAGTGTCTATAATTACAGGACTCTGGCTTGGAGGGAAAAACCTGGGCAGGACTGGTGGACACAAAATAGTAAAAACAATGGAAGGACACTTTATAATATGATTATACTGGAAATCATTATGGGACTGTGACTCACCACCACTGGCGTCTGTACCATATATACTTACCTTCCAGGAACAAGTAGCCAATGACCAGAGTGGTTTTTCTTCTCTTCTAGGTCTTAGTAAACTATTAGTAAAGCCTATAGTGAAATTTGAGACTGTGACTGCTTGCTCTTTACTCTCATCACCGTCGTATCAGAAATTCCCAATGAGCGGAGCATGATGGATAGGTGCTCTAACTAGTTCATGTGTGATGTAACTGTTGATGTCATGGTGATTTCATGCTGTCTGTAATGAAAGAAATGGACCATTAGGAAATAAAATACCATAAATCTAGGTAAAAGTTATATAGTTAGAGGTTATAAGATGTAAAAAAGCAAAACAAAACCTAAAAAAAAAAAAAAACCAACCAAAAAACCAAACCCAGCCGTTCATCTATATGTGTATTTCTAACAACGACAAATGCTTAGCTCCAGTTCTCTCCCAGGAGAACATCGCAAATCCTGAATTTTGTTCCACCTCTACATTAGTAAGCGGTGACTGTGGGGAAAAAAGGCTGCTCCCACCCCACAATAGTGAGAAAAATGCACCCTTGTGGGAGAGGCACCTTTAAACTCCCCTCAGACCACGGAGCAGACCAAGCTGAAGTACCCATGGGATGTACTTCAGCCATTTGACACAATGTGGGGTGGGATGGAGACAATGTTTTCTCTGCATCTGGCTGTGTATTTGAAGGGAATTGTTAGGTCTATTTTTTGCAAAGCAAAAAAGAGCAGGCAAGTAGCAAGCCTTGGCAGTTCCTGGGCTTGGGGTGGAGGCAGGACACCTCTTATTTCATGAAGCCCTGCAAAAATAAGAGTTAAAGGTGAGTTACTCGGCTCATTTCCAGTCTGAGGTTTTTCTGGGTATGTGCTTGGAGATACTGAATGCAAAAACATTATAGTTACCTATGTACCTGTGGCCTTTGATATTTACAAGAGGCTGGTGCGGGTTCAGTCCACCCTCAAAATTATTATATGGTGTTAAAAAGTTAGGTGGAATCGGACACATCATTTTTAGCTGTTGTCATCAATTATGCTGCAGAGCCTGATTCTTATTCATGTGACACCCCTCTACCTCCCAGGTAAATGCAGGCTGTCTGCAGGGCTGGAGTTGTGCAGAGACCTCCGTTGGCTCTTCGAGTTCAGGTTGCGATTGTAGGTGTGTCTGAGTCCAAGTCTCTGAGTTATTCTTCATCTTTGCATGAGGAGGTAGGGAAGATTGGAGACAGGGAGTGCATTTGATAGAATTAAGGGGAACAAAAGGGCAGCTTTGATATCATGGCTTTTGACAAGGAGAGGAACTAAAGAGAATTATGGTGACCTGAAGTTGCCGTACAGTCTGCTTTAACTCAGACTTTGGCAGGCTGGGGCGGGGGGATCAATATTCTTTTCTAGATGGCAAATATTATATGGTTTTGTATTACCCAGTATTTCTAAGGCATGAAATCAGCATCTAACAGTGCAACCTTTGTCTTGAAATCAGACATTTTGCAGGGAAGTTCATCTCTTATGAAGAAAAAGGTGAAAATGTAATTTCCTTTCTAGTTTCCTACTATTGCTCACCCCTCCCTTCCCTTCCAGGATCTGAAATATTCCACTCCTATAGGCATCACTTTTACTGCTTCGCTTAATTTGCCTGGTGATTGTAATCTTCTCTGACTTTTTCCATAATCGTTCTATTGGAGAGGATGCCTTTTGCATCCTCCCAGGACTTTACCGGGGAAGGAAGGTTGGAGGAATAGCAAAGGTTGAGCTGACTTCAGACTGAAGTGATCTTGCAGTTGATGGTGGGAGGTTTTTTTTCCTCCTTTGCAATAACATTTGCTGCTATTGGAACTGTCAGCAAAGTGGGAAAAAGCAATTAATATTTTTGCCTCTGTCTTTCACAAAATCCTTACTTTCTGCAAGCAAAGCTCTTGAAAGAAATCATAGTTCACCTTGAGGAATGATAAGAGAGAAAAGAACTGTAAGAACTTTCTATGTGTCCTTTGCTCATTAGCAATGACAGCCTGTGGAGGAAAGATATCCCACAGCACAAGTTTTGTAAATACAATTGCAATAAAATCTAATTTCAGGACAAATAAAAATCAGAAAAGGAAGCTAATTGGACATTCCTTTCAAAAGCTACTTTATCTTCAACTTCCTGTCTTAACAAGTTCAGCCAAAAACTTTGGTAGCCTGAAATCGTAACACAGGGAAGAACGATTGTGCTTTGTGTCAATTAGGTGGAATGCTTTTGAACTAAATATACCTGCCCCTTTTGCAGATTTTGCTTAGGAAGGTGGAAATCTGCCCCTGTGAGTGACTCGCCAAGGTCCCATTCCCAGTATGTTTATTCTGTTACGTGCGTCTCTAACGCGTCCCGAGCCAAAAGGGAAGCAGCAGGAAGCTGTGACCTCTGCTCTGAGCAGTCAGATCAAATTGGGTAGTTTGATTTTTCCCAAGGTGATGTGCTGCTTTGGCTCCCATTGAAGTCCCGAGTTGCCTTTCTCTAGGGCATCTCAGGTATGCCAATAGACAGGAGACTGCTGCCCGCAGCACACCCCCTCGCTGTGTGTCCTGGGAACGGACGTTCCTCCACATACCTACTGGTCCTGAGGCCCCACTTGGAGCTGGTATCCCTTGTGTTGGTTGATCATGGTGTCTCCCAGAACCTGGAGAAAATCACTCCTTACGGTGCAACAGGAGACAGGTACATGTAAATTACCAGAGACTGTAACAAGCAAACAACAAAAAATGGCCTCTACCGTAGAGAGTGCGCAACATGAAGACTTCCATCTGCATCTGACCATCTGTGTGGGATTCTCACCATCAGTCTAACACTTCTCCCACTCTGCTATTTGGAAGTGAGTTGCCCAGCTATGCCCTATTGAAGTCTGTGGGAATTATTTATTTAAATACTTCTGAGGTTAAAAGCTTTTAGAAAGTTACCAAGCTATTTTGGGGGGGTTGTTTTAAATTTTCCTCTACAACGGAATTGCAAAGGGCAAAACTCACACTTATGTAACCACAATTAGGGCTTCGTTCTTGTTCCTTAAAACCTCAATCTCTACTGCATTAATATCTACTTCAAACTTGAAATGTTTTTTCAATGTAAATAATTTAAGAACATAAAGGGAGTGCCTGGAAAGCCAGGTCGTGTTCATGATCCCATTTACCAAAGCATTAAGGAGGTAACTAATGAAAATCAACCCCTCCTTGGATTGCGTAGGTGCTCAGTAAGGCTCTCTGAACTGCTTTCATTACAGATGATGTACAATGCCTGATTCATTTACAGGGGTGTTATCGTCTCTATGCATGTTTCTTTGAAAGGAGAGTGTGCCTGAAAAATATCTTAAGTCTTTGGGACAGTTCATAAGCAGCAAATGTCTTTGAGATGGAAATATTTCCTTTCTCAGTGAAAGGCCAGCTGTGCCTACGAAGTCTGCGCGTGGGATGGATAATGGTGCTTAAAAGCTTCAGCAGAGTGTTAATAAAGGGAAAGAATTTTCTGTGGCTTGCTAGTTTTTGTACAGTATCGGCAACCACGTCCAGCCTGTGCAAACACTGTCTTTAGTAATGGATCTTCAGTCATGCCAGGCGAGAACGGATGGGGCGACAAGGTTCAGAGGAGCCAGAGGTTTATATTCTATTCCCAGCCCCTCCTCAAACATCAGCTTTCCTCCTCTCACCTAATTCTGACTACTCCTATAAGTAGAAGTGGGAACACATGAGCGTGTGCAGCTTTTTTTGTAGCTGGGTAGGACTGAAGCGCCCATCTGGATGTCTCTTGGTGTAACGGTGTTCAGTGGGCTTGTGCCTTGATGTCAGGCTCCGTATGTGACCTACTGTATGTCTGCACTTATATCACCGTCCGGCACATCCGATGAGCACCCTTCTGGCCATGGCTACGCCTGCGGCAGCTCATGACTAGCGATTCAAACAAGTAGAGAGCTCTCCCAATTTGCCGGTGGGCTGATTCTGAATCAAGCATGTAATCAACATAATTTAGAAAGAAAAAACAAGTGCTGAACTTTTAAAGTTATGACAACCTAAAGGGAACAGAAGGGTTTCAGAGTGCATCTTTTAAAGTCCGTTGGATGTGGTTTCTTTCTGTGCTAAACAGAGAGCTCATAGGACCCTATTGAGCTTAGTTTCTTTAAAAGTAAAGTTCGGTGAGATCCTAGGGTGGAAAATTCTGTAGAAATTTGGAATATCTGTAAGTCTTGGACCAGATAGTCTCATCTCTTCATGGACATAGGAGAGATGAGAATCCTAGAGGTAGTAGGTGTCTTCAGTTGTCAGGTTCTCTCTGAACTTGCTGGACTATGTCTCTGAAACAGACTTCAGATGAAGTAGGTAGGAGTTGAGGGTTACAAAATGCTTTTCAAGCTGGGGATCATGTTTTTCAGTAGTCTTAATTTTTTTTCATTTTACTTTTTTTAACCCCAGTACATATTAACATTTATCTGAGTGACAGCTATAATTAAAATATTTTTTTTTCTCAGAAACACCTTTTTAAACAAACTAAAGGATTAATATAACTTATCTTTCTAACAAGAATTCTTACTTTTTTTCAACAAAGACAAAAAAAAGGATAATTATTTAGAAGCAGGAAAAGCATTCTGAAAACCCTGTTGTGTCTCTGTTGCTGAGAAATTCCCTGAAAGTTTGTAGGGAGTAGAGATATGACAAGGAATTAAGGAAAGACAGCTTGCCTTTTTCATCTGGCTCTTTTTTCATCTCTTTTTCATCAAGACTCTCATCAGATGTTTTTGGTGAGTTCCTCAGTTTGCGTAACTCTCGAATTTTGAAGAAGAGAGCAGGGCTGCAGGAGGGTTTAATTTGTTTCGTGTTTTAGTGTTGAATTATTACCGGTTTAATTATTCTTTGTGGTGCCTGCTATTTGTTTCATGCCATTTGATTAAAAACCTCCATCTGGGTGAAGCCGCTTACCCTGTCCTATCCCTCCAGCTTCCCCAGGGCTGGTGGTGTTGGGCGATGCAGGTCCCCCAGGGCACCGCTCAGCAGCGGGGCTTGGTGGGGTTCCTGTCCCTCCTCCCCGTGCCACCCAGGGGAGACGGTGCAGGAGGGGGATGCCCTGTGCCAGTGGTAAATGCCGGAGCTGTGTTACTATGCAAAAGAGCCAGGAGGAAGCATGGAAATAGTTGGAATTTGGAGAGGTTTGCTGCCAGCGCGGATTAGACCTCTGCTTGGGACTGTGGCTATAAGTTGCTATCTAGCCTTTCCATTAGATAGCAAAGATTTTCTATAATACCTGCTTTAATTGAATTATGGACCTCTTGCTGTGCTCCCTGCTATGAAATCTGTGACTGCACCGGTGTGCACACAAACATTGAAAAGAGGGTTATTTTGCTCTATGTTCTTTAGTATTTATGGCTACATATCGGGTTTTTATAGATATAGCTCAAAAGAACCTACTGACTGCGTTGAATTTTCCCTGTCTAAGTAAGAAAGCTGAGGATGTCTCTGTATGAGTCGTGCATAGTGGAGATGAGTTGCGGATGCATTTTCTTCTACTTCCACATCGTGTAAATTTGAACCTAAGACCTTCTCTGCACAAGGTGAGAACTTGCCTTATTTGTCACTACACAACTTAGTTCTGTCATTTTCACCCCTAATGGGATTTTGTGACTGAGTGACCTTGTTAATATAGCAATATGTTACCTGCCATATCATGAGTAAAGATGCTCCAAATAATAAAAGAGGGGGGAAATGCCAGCTGAAAAAATAGTGGAAAAAATTATGCTAGTTTCTTTCTATTCTTTTCTAGGAAAAGAAAAAAGCTTCCATTATCTTAAAAAATTATATTACTTTAGGATCCTACTTAATGTGATGAAATAAAGCACTGCTCTTCTCTAGCACAATTTGACAAAATAGCTTTGTTAAAGACTTCTTGGGGGAAAAAGGGACATAAATATGGAGTGGATCCTTTCAACATCGGAAAGCCCATCATTAGACTAGGAGGATATTATGACACCAGTTACCAAGAGAAAAATTTCTGTGAATGGACTTTATGATAAAATCGTGGGTTTTTTTCAGGTATTTGTTATCTCCTTATATAGTTCAGCATCTTTTACTGTTTTAATGACAAATATTGTTCTTATTGAAGTAATACTAAGTCTTACTATTTTATGTATGTAAAGCTGTTGTGCATAGTACATAGTTAGGAGTGACCTCATGACTTTATGAACTGAAGAAATAAGAAAAGGCAGAATAGATATAGGCAGATGAAGTGACAACCAAGACTCCCAAGTCCCTGTCCGGTGCTACATTTACCAGACCACACTGCCTCTTGATTTACGACTAAAATCTCCAAGGAAAGTTCATATTGCAGCCTGTGGGAAGGATGTATGAAATAAGGTTGGAATCACATTTGTCACAGCTCTGTGCCTGGCACAGTGAAGGAGGAACTGAGGATCTGTGGATCTGGGCAGGATCATACAGGCAGAATTGCAAAGAGGGACCTGGAAATTCCGCTAATTATCACTCTCTCATAGCAAGCCAAGAGCAATGTCTTCAGAAAGCCAACAGATTAATTCAAAGGCAGACTCTTCAGGAAAAAGGAGGCAAGAGTGTTTATGGGATTAGTGGTCTGTGGGGGACTGCCAGTGTCAATGAGCAAGTCTCCACTGCTCAGTGAAGCATCATGGTGGAACCGGAGCTTTCCTCTGCTCAGCCAGCCCGATGGCACAGTGCAATGTCATGCCGAGGTGTTAGCTCTGGTCAAAAAGCAGGATAGCTGCACTGATAGCTAGGAAAGTGCTAGGCAGCATGTTGTGAGAGTCTGTGCTATGCTGCCTCCAGCACTGTGGACATGCCCACGGAAAATCATTTTGTAACCCATGAATTCCTGTTGGATTGAAAATCCTGTGTAGTCCAAGTGCCTTTTTTTTTTTTTTTTTATTTTTGCTTGTGGAGGCATTGTGTATTTATGAGACGAGAAGATGATGTACTAAGGATTTATACCTTTCCAGGCATTTCCAAAATTGCGAAAGTTTGAACATTTGAACCCTAGCTAAATTCCTGCCTGGTGTGAAAATATCCTGCCCACTTGGTTCACCTTGAATTTTCTACTGGATGCAATACCTAGAGCTGTTTACACATAATTAACAACAAATCAAGGAAGGAAGAAGGATGCATAGTATTTATTACTGGACCATCTTTTACATATGCTTGTAATTTTTATTTAGGAATTCATAACAAACTATAATAAACTGATTACTATCCGTGAAGCTCCTAGACAACCATTAAAAATAATAGCTAAAAAGGATAATAGTCAACCGGCTTTTGATATGTCCTTGTTAGATTATGTATCCGTTGCCTGGAAGAGCAAATGGTCTATAAAGAATCACTAGAGCATGTTGCCTAGAGAGACTGTGGAGTCTCTGTCCTTGGAGATGTTCAAAACCCACCAGCCCTGGGCTTCAGCTGGCCTTTTTCTGAGCAGGAGGGTGGAGTAGATGATTTCCAGAAGTGGAAATTTCTCAACCATTAACTACGATTTTGTGATTCTGAGTATTCTTCAATAATTCATCCTCCATGGAAAATGGCAGACTTGCATTAGGAAAAGAAAAGTAACTCGACATATAGGCTGCTTCCTAGGGCAAGCCCCGAACCAATGAAATATGTCTAAATTTAGGCATGCAAGTTGTGTAGCCCATAAAGCAGGCTTGCCACTTTAAGTAATTGGGGTACTATTATGCGTGAATCTAATATCCTTAATTGCTTTTTTGAAACCCAAGAAAGGACTCCTTCATAGAAAACATACAAAATTTCCCCAAGTTGAATATGTATATTAAGCGTTGCTTGAATGTATATTTAAGTAAGTCTCAGACTAATTTTATGCAGAAGCTATTATAACATTACTAATCTTCTGGGTTTTTACTAAAAAGAAAAATGGAGAAGAAAAATCTAGTCAGCTTCTAGCTGTCAGTTTTCACTAGCTCGAATTCCTGAGTTCCCATAAACTCGATTTAAGAATCAGCCTTTACAGTTTAAGTCTTAACTACAATCTGGACTACATGGAGTCCTGTTGGGGCATGGGTTGTTATTTCTTTTTGTTTCTTTTTTTTTTGTTCTAAGTCAAAATAGTTAATGATAAACAACTTAGTTTTTCAGTCATCATTTGGGCCAAGGATTGGTGTCAAACGGGGTGGTTTAATGCACAGGGCCTGCCAAGTGTGCATCTGTCTTAGTAGACAGCTCTAATCCTTCACGGTCCACTGACTTTACCTTTATGAGTTCTTTTGATTGGTAATTGAGAGAATAAATCTTTGAAGAACTTAACATAAATGCAAAAAAAGAAACCCCATTAAGATTCAAACAGTAAAGTGCCTACTGGCGTATTTTATATGGTACCTTTTCAGTCCTTCTACCATTTAAATTCATTTTGCCAGACAAAGATTCAAGACTGGCATTCAGTTATAGATTCTGTTTTCTTCTGGATTGTCAGCTGCACCCTCTATATTTTAACTTTTAATACCAGCACAGTAAGCGAACTGTTCTGAGAGCTGGATTGCTCTGAAGCACTTTGCAGTATTGCAGATGCAGAGCGGAATAAAAAATTCAGCGTATTGAGGCACTTTGTCTTCCCTGCCCCTATTTAAGTTATACAGATGAGGCACTCTTTTTAGTAAGTTTTAGGTCTTGTAGTGAGTATAGGATTAGTTAGTGGTTTGACTAATAGCTCTCTTGCTAATGATGAAACAGGAGTGAGCTCTCACTCGGGGTAGAGTCGTCAGCTCTGGGCGAGACTTCTTATAAAGCAAGAAAGCAAACTGGGAGCACTTGCATCTGCTACCTACCCGCTAGGAGTTTATTGGCCCGATAAACATGGGCTACCTTCTTTTCATTTAATTTTCAGTCAAGTCACCACTAGATCCTGGGGGAAAAGTAACTCAACAAAGGGAAAAATGCAACCAAGAAGCCCTAAAAGTTACTTTGACTGTTTTCAAAGACAAATGTTTCTCCGTAGTTTGTAGTATACAGCTCAGCCCCTATAGATTTGCTTACCGGGTAGGAAGAATTGTTTCAACGTGGCTTGTTAGCCTAAATGTAACCTCATGCAGAGGACGATAAAGATTTGACCTCGGTAAATTTGGAGACCTCTTGGCTTTGTGATGCTCTAGTGATTAATTTAAAATTCCTCCTCTCACGTGTGCCCGTTATAAGATGAATACAATCAAGTACAAAAGGGGAAAAGTGAGAATTTTTAGTGAAATCATTTTGACGGATTTCTCAAAAAAATCTGGACCGTTTGCATTGTTTATATAGTAGTGTAACGGTTATAAAAGCAGTGCTGTAGCAATGTACCTGTGATAGTGCACTATTCAAAAGTCTGTATCACAAGAGATACTGCGTAGGTGATAAAAGTATAATTTCCCAACAGATACCCTGCTTTCCCTGTGGGGTTGTGGCTGTAAAACTTGCAAGAACTGCATATTTGCTTTGGAAAAAGACGAGTTCTGTTTATTCAAGCTAATTTACTCAGTGATTGTTCTCTAATATACAAGGTTAGATACAACCACTGTAGGAACAGCCATGTTTGCGCTGTACCATTCATTGTGCCCTCTCTTTGATATTGAATAGGTCATAACCTGTTTGTAGGGTAGGTGAAACACGAATGGCAGGCCTTATTTTTATCTGCTGACACTGTAGGTAGTATTAGACAGTATTCAAATGCAGCCCCTGTGGTAAGATTGTCATGTTTCAAACCTAAACTCTTTTTTTAAAAAAAAAAAAAAAATTCAGAGCTAAAACTTGAAAGGGGAAATACTGTTCCTATTTCTGTGCATGAAATCCAGGCATGGACCAGAGAGAAGCTGTCATTACAAATACTTCAGGAACTGGATAAACAGTAATTGGGGAGGAATTCTTAAGTTCTTTTCACAAAAAACTATGATGAGTTAGTAGATCTTGTGCATTCAGTGCTTCATAAATCAAAACCCAGGAGAGGAAAGTCCTAACTTAAATAACCCATAGAACTCTATGGTACCGAAACAGAGGTATCTTTCCATTGACACAGGCTGTGGAGAAGGAAGGACATGGCAGTACTTTTATTTCTGTGTTTTTCATGGAATTTAATACTCATAAAGATATCAAGTTGGTAGTCTCAAAGACCAAAAGGTTTTGTCTGGCCAAATACAGCTTATGTAGCAGTAGTGCAAATTTTGCTGTCCTGCCACGTCAATGTCTGCTGCTCTGCACGAGGAGGGAGATCATCAGGGGGTGTTTGTAGGATGCGACCTGGCTGTCAGGCTGATATGGTGTGTCCTCTCACTGACAAAAGCTGCTGCCAGTAGGGCTTTAATGAAACAGAATTGACTTTAAGGAGAGGGTCATCCCTAATCCTAAATATTGTAAAATTTTTAAACACATAACGTAAATAAGTCAAAGCTTTGATTCAGTCCTCTGTGTAAGTAAATTTCACTCCGGATGAATGCTACATTTGGCTTATTTAAATTTCCCTATTTTTTCTCATGTTGAAGTGCTCCTCTGCCTCCTGTGTCATACTTCTTCCAAGCAGTAACAGATGTTTGAGGTCTTCTAGTAAGGAAAAATCAGATGAGGTCTGGGGTATATCCCTTCTTTAAATTGCTTTATCTGCCCACACTGACAGCAGTCATAAAATGAGATGACCCAGCACCTTCTTCCACTAGTCTTACCTCATCTCCAGTGCTTTACGCTCGGAGAGCGGCTCTGAATCCAAACCTGACCCAGAGCCCAGAGAAGAGCACACAGCCCCTACCGAATACCTTACACCGTGCAACCCTGCACTCTAATATGTCAGCAAAGCCTACTTCACTGTGTCTACAGCAAGAATTTGGGTACAGGAATGATACCACAAGGTGAAACTTGTTGCAAAACTGTGGTGGCATTCTTAATGGGACCTTTAGCATAGTCCTGAAGACCTTTATGTCAAACTTCCCAGTATTCTATGACACTTGCAAAAAACATTTGCCAGAAGGACTTTTTGGAAAGCACTAGTTTTAGCTATATTGAACATCAGAGTTAAATTATTTTTTTTAATAATTAGTAGTATTCTTAATCTCTGTATCTGTATCTCAGTAGTAGAACATCAGAGTTAAATTATTTTTTTTAGTAATTAGTAGTATTCTTTCACATTGCTTAATCTCTGTATCTGCCCTGATCTCATGTTCCCATCATCTTTCACTTTTCCTCTCCAGCCTGAACTTTTCCTTGTTTTTCTGTCTCTACCATATGATGACTTCTCTTTCCTATCATTCCTCTTTCCCCTGGAAATGCTGTGCAGTTTCACTATCTTTTTCTTCTTCATTAGACATAATGTACTGCTTTCCTGTCTGCCGAGCTGAGCATTCCCATGTGCCGCTGTCTAGAAGTGACATGGGTGATTCAGGGTGCTTTTTTTTCTTAATTTGTAGCAGCATTCCCTAACAGAGGCAGCTGTAATGGCTCTTCCATTTTGTATTCAATTCCTTTTTAATAAGGGCAGTTATGCTGGCAAGCTTTGTTCTGCACAGACACATATGCACAGTTAACGCAATACATTTCATATAAGTCTTCAGGTTGTCATTAGAGACATGACAGCTTCACAGTACCTGTTCCCACCGTCTCTAACCAGAGTATGAATAGAGCAGCAGCTTTTTAAGAAATTCCTTGCTACTGTAGGGCAATATTCCTAGGTCTGCTGTGTATTTAAAATGTATACATTTAGTATTAGAAATTAAATTATAGGTAAGTGCAGCAGCATCACCAGTACTGCATTCATTTCTGTGTGTATCTAAGATAAGGGGTAGGCAGATACTGCCAGCTTTAGGTGCCTTTGCCATCGGAAGTGTAAGAGTAAAACTAGTCAGAGTAAACTTAAAACTCAACATTATTTCAGCCCACCCGTTCTTAAGCCCTGAAATCCTGTGATGTTGGCCAGGTTTGCTTTGTACTGTGCTTAGAATTCAGTAATTTGAGTGATTCTGGGATGGCAGGGAGGAAGAGCCAGATTAAGTCTTTCAGGTAGCTGTGTCCCTACCCCACTAGAGAGGTGGTGATGGCTGGAGTGCAGCTCCCGCTATTTTTCTGAGCAGACAAGTGCTTAACTATGAGGGCTGGAAATTCAGATCAGATCTGCTCTTCTCTGCCTGCTGCACACAGTGTCACATGTGCCCTGCCTGCCCACCGGCGTAATTCATCTCAGAATTAGCACCCTGTCCCCAGTGACATACCAGGAGCACTTTGGGCACTGTGGCTTCAGGCACACGCACATTTGGACAGGTGTCACCACAGTGATTAGACTTGGGCACCGTGTTGAGCTTTCTTTAATTTAATTTAATTTTTAATAGAGCTTGACATATTGCCAAAGTATAATCAATGCAGTGACATCTGCCTGAGCCCTGGCTCCACAGGTCCTGTCTAGCTCTAGGTCTTATTCCCAACCTTCATTTAACTAACTAATATGCATATTTAATGATGTGCACACGATTTCTTGATCTTGGATTGCAGTATCATGTCTGGCTGGAATGATTTCAAGTTGTTATTGCTTTGTTTCTGTCTCAGGCACAGTCCAAGACTCTCTACTGCTGCATGTTAACTTTCCTCTAGCCTACCTAGTGTCTGAGGAAAAACCATTAATATTTTTATTTACAAGTGTAAATGAAATGTTTCTAGAAGAGATAAAATAACAGATTAAAGCTGTCATATTCTGTAACCTTCTCCATGTCAGGTACATATTTTCCCTTTCCTTTAAGATCACCAATTATGCTGTCTGGAAGGTGAGAATGGATTTTGTCTTGTTGTTAATGTTGTTTTTTGGGGTTTTTTTTGCCTTTCATATTACATCAGATATTAGATCCAGCAGATATATGTATGTGTTGTGTGGAATTTTCCAGACGCCTTTTTCCCCATCCCCCGATAATTGTTACAACAGCTGAAACCATCGGAACCATTTCCCTGAAGTGCATTTGACAATACTAACAGACACTGCCTGCTTGGTTCGCTGACAATTTCTTTTATTCTTTAATAATGATTTCATTTCATTTAACACCTTAATGAGAACTAATGTAGGAGATAAAACTTTAAATTGAAGTAAAAGCGTTCCTATACTATAATTGGCATTGACCTTACCAATTAAATGTAATAAGAATTAAAATTTTATGTATTTTTAATTGTACATTTAATAAGTGAAGAATGTAGCTTGTCTGTTAAATATACAAGGATTTGTTTAGTTATTGGATTAAGTCCTTAGTTTTATGGAATTAAATTACCAGCAGGGGAGAGAGACCGTATTATGGCCAAAAAAATTTAGAAAGATTATTTCTTAACCATTTTCCGTTTAATAATGAACACTCCAATCATAAAAATATTTTCAGCTCAAAACTTTTAGTTATTGCCTTCTGTTAAAAGCATGTGAAGGAATTATATACCTTCCAGGCAGCATGTGTAGGTAAACTATTGTAATTCTCTCTGGTGTTCAGCATATAAACCCGTTGTACATAACTGGAAAGAGTTCATTTTTAATGGTCCTGATGGAGGTTGAGCATAATGTTTGAATAACGTTTGGTATCAGAAGCTCCGTTTTTCTCTCTGGGGTGTTCTTGAATCTCATTGGTGATTCATACGCTCATAAAAAGGAAGTGCTAACGTGGTATACCAGCCAATCTTTGGACAAGAGACAGATTGTACACTCAGTCTTGATGGTATCTGAACCATGATCCTTTTCTAAAGGGAGAAGTCTGTTCTTGCACATTTAGGAAAAAGCATTGTTCTTGGCTTTGAAGTGCACATCTGGAAACCCCTGTTCTCCCTCCTGCTGTTCTGGCAGCTGCCAGTACCAGATGTGCACAAACACCTGACTTCCTCTCTGGGCTTGGAGCTCCGGACTTGGCCGATTGCCTTTCTCGTAGGACTCATGAGAGGCTGTGGCACCCTTGCTGCCAAATGCTTTCATCACTTCATGCTCCCAAATCACAGAAACAAGTTGTGTTGGGGCGGTGTGATGGCAGTGTTTGGTAGGAGGGAACACAAGGAAACCAGCAAGCAGGAGAGGTTTTTTAAAAGGAAGAAGGGTTGTACCAAGTATGGATAGGTGAAACAGTCCCCTTTTCAATTTTATGTTTTCTGCCGGTCTGCCTAGAGGAAAAAAAAACCCAAAACCAAAATGGATAGTGGCTATGCTTCCAATTAACAATCCCCACAGCAAATTTTGACCTGACATAAATAACATGGTTTAATATGCAGTCTATGTCAGGCAACTTCATTTGCTATTAGCGAACAGATACTAGGATACTGAATGATGATTCATGATCAGGACACTAGGGAAAATCTCTGTCAAATGCAATATGGCAAGTCCCACTCTATTATGTAGGTAATGCTGAAAAGGTCTGAGGGAATGAAGCTGGCAAGTTTGGAGTATAAAACATCTGGAAAACCAGAGGGGAAACCTTGGCCCTGGGGACATCGGTAAGAGTTTTGCTATTGGTTTCCATGGGACCAGGTTTTCACTCTGACTTTACAGGCAAAAGATAGAAATAATAATAATAATAATAATCAGAGAACTCATCCATGGAAAAGGGAATTTGGCTTTTCCCTGGATCAGCAGATGCATGTTGTGTCTCCTCTCCAAATCTGCACTTAGATGGGCCAAAGGAATCCTGCCAAAATGATGCCGTGAAAGCGAGCCAAAGAAAGCTCCAGCAAGGGCAGAACGGTCTTGGTTCTGCCTAATGGATGCCTCCGCATACGACGGTGGGATAGATGCACCAGAAGTGTGCCTGTGTGCTCATGGGTGAATGTTTCTGTGGCACTGTGTGCTTTCCAAGCCCTCTGGGTTAGTCCCATCAGCTGCACCAAGCGCCAGGATGGAAGTGGGCTTGCCATAAAAAGCTCTGTGAATTGTGTTTGAATATTTCAGTCTTCAGAGTAGATGCTGAGTTTCGTGGATGTTAGAAACTGCCAGAAGAACAAGACAGGTCATGTTCAGAGAACCCAGAAGGTGTAATGCCTAAAACCAGTTGTAACCCTTCTGAAGACTGCGTCCTTTCCAGGACATGTTTGTGCTTAGACGTATGCTGAATAATCTGTACTTCTGGAAGGCTCCCTGACTCTGCAGGGGTTATCTTCTACGTGTCTCCAACTCTGAACCAAACCTGGTGCTGTGCTGATCCTCCTCCTAACTTGAAATGCAATTGCCATTGTATGATGGAGCCATGCTACACATTTTGAGCATCATACTTACCACGCTTTCATTATCAGTGTTCTTTATGGTTGCACAACATTCTTTACCTTATCCTTGAGAAGATGTGCGGGACTTACAAGAATTGTTCTTTGGCTGTGACTGAACCAAAAGGCATGTCTGCATCACAGTGGACGGTGCAGTCCTGCTATCCTTGTTGTTCAGGGACTTGCTGGAACACAGTCATGCCCTGCGCTTGGTGCTCACTTTTCCACCTGCTGTAAGGAAAGAGTATGCAATATACCCAGATCTGGGCATTTGAAAGTATTTCTAGACCAGTTTAAATGCTTGATTTCTATCACACCCGCTCTTGGTCTTGATTTCACCTGTATTCACATGTAATAAAAGCTTTATTCGGTGGCTAGCCTTCAAACTTTCCCTCTCCTGCCTGTAGTTGCAGTCACCTTCAAGAGTATTTAGGGGACTTCTCTTTGGAGACGCTCAAGGACCGTAATGTACTTAACCCTGCTGGGGTTAAGATGTGAGCACTGAGTATTGTTCATCCTGCCTAACATCCAAGAGCCAGTCTTCCCACAGAAAACTATTGTTCCTTTTGCTTCTTGCAGCCCCCGGCTGCAGCTGGACAATTGTGCGGTGCCACTCTGAAATCTGGGGCTGTTGACATTTAAACAGCTCCCAAAGTGCTACAGCCACAGCCTGCAAAGGCAAAAGGCAGGGGAAAGCCTCTGAAATCAGTATGGTTTGGTAATCCTTATAATATTAAGTTGGATATTAAGTCTGTTTTATCATAGGGTTTCTGCACTGCTACATTAATCCCTTCAATAACAGTAGATCCCTGTCATAACTCCACAGGATATTTTTATTATTTAGGTTGGGAGATGTGCAATGACATCTGTAAGGATTTAAAAGACAATTGGTAACTCAGCCAATAACTAGATATTATCTTGCAAGGTGGAAACAAAATATGCATGGGGCTTGAAAATGAGGAAGGAGGGTGGCAATCTACACTCAGGATTTGCTTTCTGCACACAGGCTTGCAATCTGCCTCTGTACCCTAGCTGTTAGAATGCTCTCCTTGCTTCTGAAAGGAGGTCCTATCCCACCATTTATTTTTTGTGTCTCTGTGTTGACTACGACAGTGGGAAGATGGCAGATGAGGCAGGAAGAAAACAGGTAGATTTTTTTTTGTGTGTCTGTGCCAAGACTCATGTAAAAGGAATTAGGAAAGGAACACCTGAGGGCTGCTGATGGATGTGAGTGTGTATAGTTATAAAATACTTGTATGTATTGTACTGTACTATAAACTTATCTCCTTGCTTATGCTCTTGAAAGCAGTGGCCTCACCCTTTTCTCACACCACCTTTCCTAGAGGTTTAAAAATTAAGACGCTTATAAAAAGTCTCTCCTCCGCCCTTAATTTCTGTCTTGACTTTCTGCCACACATGGAGCACTGGTCTTCCTCACCCCTCCAATGCACAAATTGGGTAGGCTGGTTGGCCAATTGGGAGATGGCCCATGCAGCTTTAAAGGGTGGTCCCTGACCCCCACCCCTGTGGGTGAGTATATAAGGGAGGGCTTGGGCCAGGTCTTCCCAATGTGGTGGGAGCCTTAGGTGGTGCAGGAGGTCTGAGGTGGAGGTTCAGGCAGCTGGGGAGTGAGCTTTGGGAGCATGCAAGTGGGGTGAGGGCATCAACTGGGCAGTGCCTGGAGCCTGGTGCCTCCCCCATCACATCTGACCTTCGTGGTCCTGCAGACCCAGGTGAGCTGCCCTGTTCCCTTCAGCTGCATGACTCTCTGTATTTCTAATTCATGTTCACCTTTTCCCTCTTTGTTCAGCCCACAACAAGAGTAAGGTTTTGCTTTGGTGCGTGTGCCCAGGACAGGTTTCCAGAGCATGTTGCTGTGGCCAATCCACCTGATAGTGAGACCGAGGTGGCCAAGGGATGCTTTACTGCTAGGCATATTAAAAAAAAAAAAAAAAAAAAAAGCCTGTGTATTTATCATGATGTCCTTGCTTCTTCTCTGGCTGAAGCTCTGCATTCACTTTGAATTTAGGCCTCTGATCAAAACAACCATTGGCATGAAATTGCATAATAGGTGAAATGTGCTTAACCCTTGGTTTATTTGGCAGCCATTTGCCTATGCAGTTTTATTTATAGTGTTTATTTCAAAGATTGATGGTAGCTGACAGGAGGTACTGAAACAATTGATAAAGGCAACTGACATTTTGTCAGCTGTCTGGGTGACAGGAATATATTGCTTGTGTTTAAACTGGTTTGCACGAATAAATCATCATTGATGCCAAAATTCACCTTTGGCCCTTTCCAACTGGTTCCTGAAAAGTGGCTGGGAAAGGTGTTTGCTTAAGCAGTGAGCAACTTGCTGTAAGGAGCAGATGCTTACCCTCAATAAATTTTTTCTTAGCAATACTATTTAAATATTTAAAGCATTATTGAAGTAGTTGAATTCTGTTCATGACAAAGTTGAGGACAAAATATTATTCTTTTCTTTGAATGCTTTATAAAAAAAAGTAACTGTGTGGTGAAGACCTGTGGGGCAGCTTTTAATATGGATGAGGAGGAAGGCTCTGTGTGGTGTATTTTAGTTATCCTTTTCTCTTTGAAAAGGTGCTAACAGTCTTTGAAAGGACTGAAGGCTTGTACCTGCCAAGGCTTTCCACCTGTCTGTGATTCTCCACGTGATGCATACTCCAGTCCCACAATGTTATGCAAGCGATCAGTTTTATGAGCTTTGATCTCTTTATTTCTTCACTGCACCTCTAATTCAACGTAAATGCCTAAATGGCAAAGAGTTCTCACTTATAAATATTGTGTAGGAAAACTGCCTGAGGGGTATGCCTTCTGTAGGTATGCAAAAACCAAGGCTGGGCGAGTCTCTGAGTTACAGAGGATCTTCAGAGAATTACCTTCTGCTTTTACGAATATGCTGTCTGTAGGGCTTCTAATTGCCACCCTGTTTCCCAAAGGAGGCAGTGGTTGAGCCAAGGACAGGCATGATGGAGCGCCCCTCACCTGTCCCAGTACAGTTCCTTACATATAACTCCATAAGGCATCGTGGACGTGATTGAAAGCGATGAGACATAGCTGAGCCCTTTATCAAACCATTCAAATGAGGAGTGGGGGAAGTCTTTTCCAAGACTTGACAATTCAGTTGCATGTGTTGGATTTTTTTTGCTTGATTAAAAGAACATCAATGTTACTGTAATCGCCTGTACGTGCACTGACAGGGCCAGTGAACCCAGATGCTTTTCAGGTTGATATGTTGTGGAGCTATCTTCCTTCCCTGGCATACTTTTCACTTCTTGGTACTCTTCTTTCCATCTGAACCTGATGCTGTCACATAACAATAAGAAGGCACCTCTCAGAAATGTAAATGCAGAAAGAGACTGAATCAGTTCAGTTCCTCAGGCTGGATTTTGGATAGGCTGCACAAGGGTAGACCAAGTTGAAAGGTCATACCCAAGCACAGTCTATATCTCTGCAGATTGGGTGTCACAAGGATGTACCCAAACCCTTCATGCTAATGGAGCCACAGCAATAAGTAACAACAGAAACAGGGACGGGGGAGAAAAGAAAGTTCATACAGAGCTTAAATGCAACTGCTTGGCTGTTTCCATTGCCACATTTATTGCAGAGCTGCATGGCATTATTTTAACAGTCTTGGAAATAAATTCATCCAAGATAATTAAGTTTTCTTAATTCATAAGGTCTCTACATCATGCTTAATAGCCCTGGACATGAATACCAATAGATGTCTACTTCTTCAGAATGTGTTTTATGATTATTTTTTTTTTTCCCCGTCTCTCTGAAACTCCACAGCTCTCCATGACTAGTATTTTTGCAGAGCTGCAGGTTAAAGCCCCATCGGGGTCTCGCTGTGCACCAGCACATGGGGTGTATTTATTGAAAATGGCTTGGCATTTAGGCTTTTTCCATTGGCACTAATATGCACTATGTCAGGTTGTATCAGGCTGTGTTACATCATATGGCTTGATGGGACTTGACATGACCTGACATAGCACAATGTATGTGTCTCCTTACATCAGAGACTTAACAGAAATACAGCTTAATAAGGAGCAATAATGCACAAAACACAAGGACTTTATTGCTGCCTCTGATCAGGGGCAGGTAGCACGTTAGGTTTCTGGCGCACATTTAATTGTGAGGTTTTCGCAGTAAGCTCCCATCTTGCTATTTGTAGCCTTCTGTAACTATAGATCCGTCGCTAGGTCAAAAAACACTTTTTATCATTCCCTCTGCAAATGTATTGAGGATGCAATAATGTGATAGTTCAGGCATTTTGCCATCCTAAGTGATTCAGTTTACCATTCTGGCCCGTAACGTTCTCATTTTCCCCTTCCCTGATCTCTTAATTTGTAGTATTGGAAAAAGTGTTGTCTTTAGCATGGCTTTCAACTCCTATTTTCAAAGTTTCTCTTTGCATCTGTAATGCCATCCTCTATCTGCTTTGCATCTTCTTGTAGTCTACCCACTGTTCCATACTTAATTAAAAAAGTTACTTAGGTATGGTTGAGTGACCTCTTTTGAAACTCTATCAGTAACTCTGTTCTGATTTCTGTAGTTTTAGTGAATGCTTGCATAAGCATTGGTTAGAATAGTGAAGGTCTTAAAGAAAGCTATGCTGATGTCTTCCAGGGAAACTCTCCACTGCTTTTGTGGAAGAAAATGCTACCAAGATGTAATTTCATAAAGAGGTTTTGGGGACAATGGCAAGCACGTTCTTCACCTCTATAAATGAGGCAGGAATGAAATAGGTTTTTGTCTCTGGGGCTGGAGCGGCTTTTGATGCTGAAGGCCTGTTTGTCTTCCTCAGCTGGAGCTGGCTGTTGGTGTTAATACATTTTCACCACTACCGGGCACACATTAGAGACTGGGGAGCATGTAACAGGAAGAAATGGACATTAAATAGTCCAGAGGTCCTCGAAGTTGCACGTGGAGCCAGCAAGGTGAGAGTTGCAGCAGCCCCTCTGAATGCTGTACTGACTTGATTCAGCTGACTCTTGGGGAGAAAAAAAAAAGGGGGGGCGGGGCATGCAAAAAAAACCCAAAACCCAACCAATCAAACAAAAACATTTTGCTAAAGCAAGACAGTTTACACAAGGGCTGCTCCTGACCTGTCCGTACACCCACCCCTCTCATATGGCTGGAGAGTGTGTTGGTGAGAGATTGTATTTCTGTACAGACTTATCTTAGTAAAACTCAAAACTCTCCTAGTACTAGGAAATGAGGCAGGTATTGAGAGATGCCGTAGATGCCCAAGGACAGCCTATGATCAGTGCTTGCCTGCTGAATAACAAGACATGCGAGACCAGAAACACTGCTCTGCAGTAGTGTGACTAGATGGCCATAAGTGACAGAGGAAGCCAATTCAAAGTTAGCTTGTGGGGTTTTTTGTTTGGTTGGTGTTTTGTTTGTTTGTTGGTTTTTTTTCTTTTTTTAATGTATATGAAAGTCCTTAAGAAAATTTTAGCAGGATCTGTTTTTCTTTTGAAACTCCAAAAGCCTGGTGTTGCAGCTGTTTTGGCAACAAGCTCATCATGTAAAATCTACATCCAGCTGTGCCCTATGGCTTTGCCCACTCTGAGGTTAGCTTGGGTAAGGAGCGGGGCATATTGCATGCACAGCTTTTCTGTCCCCAAATTAGGTTCTTTCTGGAAGAAACCATGGCTTACAGGAATAGGGTATGCACCAAGGTCTTGTTACAGACTGGGGTCAGGATGTTGCCAGAGTACTTACTAGAAGACCAGGACTTTGGAGGGTCTCACAGGGATCACTTACCCCAACAAGTGTTGTGTGCCCAAGGTGTAGTGGTGGAGTATTTCTTGAATTTCAGGCTCCTTGACCAAACCCGACTGCATTGCAACTGGGTATGCAGGCTGGATCATCAGTTGTATTTAACCTCAGATGCTTTAGAGAAGGTGCAAGATTGCAGTAATCAAATGTAGGTTAACAATCTGGTGGGGTCAAGCCCTGGATATTTATCTATGTTCCAGAGCTTAGCATTGACTGGGTCCTGTTAGTTATGTATATGCCTAATCTGTTTAAATCCTGTTCAAATCTCTTCATTTGAAGAGCAAATGTATGAGAGGAAATATATTTCAAGAAATGCTAATAAAAGGCACAAACCCATCATTGCCACCTGGTATTTGGAGCAAAGCATAACCACAAAAAGTTGAGTGATGACTATAGGTGTGGCAGTGATGGAATAAGCATGGTGTCTACAAGTATTGATAGTGAATGAATGAATAAAACCAGTAGCTGTATCTAGTGAATAAAGTCTGCAACTGTCTGAACTGCTCAAGAAGTATCTTATTCTTTGTATGAGTATACAAACCAAAAATATTACCATTTTCAGGTTTATGAATTTTAAATGAACCCTAAAATTAACACTTGTATCATGGGGGGGAAAAAAAATATTTTAAAGAATCAAAGGAGGAAATCATGAAGCTCATCTTATTGACTGCTTCATAAAGCAATTGAGAAACTCGCTTTACATACATTCACTTTTTGACATCTTTAAATGGTAATTTTGTCTTTAAAATGTCTTTTCATTCTGTGTCTTCATCTTTCTTTTACAGAACTTCCTTTCAAGCTTCTGAAGATATGTAATTTTTCTTTAGTATCAGAGAAAATACTTTGGAGTAGTATCAGTCAAATATATGGAAGTCAGGCTTCCTCTCTTGAGTTAGGGGGGTGCGAGGGGGGGAAAAACATTCAAAATCAACTACAGCAAGATTATTTTAATCTGGCAGTTTGGAAATCTGAAATTCTGTAATTTTACCCATATGATTCTTTTAGTGCTCTTATGCTAGCATATTCCTTATCTTATAAATACGGCATAACATAATGGGGACTTCTGAATGATTCTTCATTTTAAAAAATAAACGGTTTCTGCTCTCTGACTATTTAAGGCAGCTGCTTCTAAAACTCATTTCAAAGGGGAATTGTAATCTGACCTTTCACTCTAAATAGATTGTGAGGCTTCTTACAATGGTCCAGAAGGTCTGGTGTCCAGAATGACAGCAATCAGCTATGGAAAAGTTTTTACTACTGAAGCTGACAGTAACCATACAAAAGGATTTCCACTCCTCAAGATACAGGTGTTGGATTTCAGATTATATTCCTTCAAGATGCTTGTAACCCTCTGCATGAGAATATGGTTGCTTCCTCATGTTCTACTCTTCAGCCTTTCAACCAGGAAAGCCATATAAGAGTGGAGTGGGTAACTTAGCAGTAATTTGGTTTTTCCTTTCAGAATTGTTCAGGTCCAACCTACCACCCTCTGCACTTCTAAGATCTGCTGTGGGTATTACCGCTCCTCATCTGCTCCTTTAATGTCATCCTTCTGTGGTAACCATGGAGCAAAAAATGACTTTTTTTTTTTTTTTTTCTCTGTAAGGTAGAGGCAGCTGTGGCCATTAGGTCTGAGCTATTTGGTGGCATTGGAGTGTTTTGGTAATTTGGCCAGATGCTAGACTCTACTGAACCAGCTGTGGACTACAGCAGTATGGGATCTGGACTTAGGAAATTTTGAGGCAGGTACTGTTGTCATCTGAAATCTGAGCAGCTGCAATTATGTTGTGACAAGTGATAAGAATTTTCTATTTCAGGAAACATTTGTTTACACTTTGGATGTGTTGATCAAAAGCTCTGGGGTGACTCACAGTCCTCCTTCAGGAAGAATTTCTGTCTAGACAGACGGGTGTTCCTTGTGCCCAGCAGTGAGAGCAGTGTATTTAACATTATCTGATTTTGAATTAAAATGAATAGCTCCAGTCATAATTATTGATGCACTGTTCTTTCTTGTTTGAATAAACATTATGGTATTGCCTGTCTAGAGTATATCTTAATTGTAGAAACTCTACATTCTATTAATCTTAATTACCTCTGCTTCGATATTTAAAAGCTGGGGATGGAGCTAGAATAAGAGCCTTTGAGACATCCTTTGTCTGTAATTGACAAATGGCCAGTGGCTTCAATGGAGGTAAACAGCTTACCCTGTGGAGCACGTAGAATTGAAGAGTAAAGAGCTTGTGGAGGTTTTAGTGCTTTTTTCCCCAGAGTTAACTAAAATATTGCCTTGCTTTTTCACAGTGTTGATGAAATGGGGTGTTCAGATCTTCTGCTCTTATGTAGCTTGGTCAAGATACGTGTGTGTGAGAAGCAGGACAAATCATAATTACCATCTTACAATAACTCTTTTTAAAAAAGAACCCTCGAATATCATTAACATGTTAATTTAAAGTGAACTTTATATTGATTGTCAGTATCCAACAAGAAATTGATCCCCTATCAAAACAAGTACCTCTCTCTACTCAGACTTGACCCCATTCCAAATTGTATTGCTGTCCACCAGCACCTCCCAAAACTATGTTTTCTCTATTGCCATTATATCTGTATCTCTGGTGCAAGCCTGACTGTCTTAACTTACCTGTCATAGCATATGGCTTCCCAAGGACGCCTGTACCCACTCAGTTCGTGCAAAACACCTCTGTTAAACAGAAATGATATGGTGGAAGTAAGTTCATCTTCCATCAACTGCAAGAAGCCATGTTCTTGTTGCTTTCAAACTTCTCCAGATTAACCCTCTACTCTTCCCTGCACTGTCTGGATCTATAACACGGTACAGTGATGTACACTATTAACATTCAGAATAAGCCACATGATATCCTTATGGGGTGATTTAATTTTAAGTGATGTTATGAAGCTGTATCAGAACTTACTGTGCCATGCCTTCATTCAGAACCCTTCACATTCACCTTTTTTTTTTTATTCCTGTACATGTGTAGGAAAAGGCTTTATGGAGTTGTGGTGTAAAGAGTGCCATAACGTATTCCACTCTATTAAACTGTTTTGCTCAAATATTTCTTTTTTTTTAAAATCCTCTATTTTTTGAACAGAAGTCTGCTGTGTTGTAGGCAGCAGTTTCACCTTCTTGAAGTACAAAGCTACTGTGTTTCGTAGATTGTCTCCTATTTCCAGATAGCAGCACATTCACATAGCACTGTTGTTTTCTGGGTGGTGCTAATGATTGTCACCGAAAAAAGTGGTCCTGCACATGCACAAAGCTTGAAGAATAGTGGCATGTGCCATTCCAGCTAGGAAAGAACATCTATTTATTTTCACTTTTGATAGCAGATGTACAGTCTGCTTCCCAGGATAGTAGTTGTAAGGGAAGAAGAACATTCATAAATGCTGTGAAATGTTTTGGTTTTTTATTCTTTCCAGTCAATTGTAGTGGAAACGAAGGCAGAAGTTTGTGACTCTGCCATTCTGAGGACACCCCAGAGAATGGCATGAAGCAAAATCCAGTGAATTTATCAGGAGTTTTTTCATGGGTTTCATCAGTGGCTACTGGGGTCAGCCCCTAAAACTGAGTCTTCTTTTCCTGGGGAAAATCACAGTTCTTAACAACACAACATGAGAATAAAATTGGCTTTTCATTAGCATTAGTTCCTCTAGTTTTAAAGTTTAAGGAAATAAAGTAGATTGGTGATTATCTGTGTATCTGCTCAATCTACTTCATAATGAATTTTAAAATAATCTGGAGCGCTACATGACAAATACTTTACCCCTTCAGTGAGACCTACCTAATGTACTTTTCAGGATTGATAAATAGAGCTTGCACTTTTTGACATCAGCCTATTCCCTTGAGTGAATTTTAAGTTGCATTGTATTCGCTATGGGGCCATCTTCTGGTCAGTTTACTGTTATAAATAAGCACGCTATTTATAATTGCACGTAATAGTAAGTGTGCATTAGAAACATTTATGGTATCTACCACAAGTGCTAATTAAATTACATGGTGAATGTGTGCCTCACTGATTTAAATATGTTCAACATTTTGCAATATTGTTATAAATAAATGAACATATGTTCTCTTCTCCCTTGCTACCACTCTATCTCATTATCCTGTTAAGCACCTTAATTTTCTTTGACTCCTCTGCAAATAAAAAAAAAAATCAAAATGCAAAGGTCCAACCAGAATCTGAGGCATTCTTGCAACAAATATTATCCTGTGTAATCTTTTTTTTCTGATCAGTTTGACCCACTGCACCCCCCCCCCCATGTTGTATACAAAGCAAATGTGATAGATCATGTGTGCAAAAGTTTCAATGAGACCTTGTAGTTAACTCACTGATTCCCTCCCCCCACTTATCTACCTAGTTTTTCTTTCTTTTAGTTTTCATGAATGGAGAGCTAGTTAACAAAATGAAGTCATTTCTGTGATACTGTGCAGAGAGGAACGTTCCCATGGTCTTAAAAGCTACTTGCAAGCTTTCAGAAGGTCACAGACATGTCAGTCATAATCCATTACCCCTCTTTATCATCCATGGAAAATATCTAAGTGCAAAGCTATTTTCAGTCTTGTAATATGTCCTATGCTGCATTCTGTCTGATTTCTACCCCACAACAATCATTTTCTGTTTGTAAAACCAACAGTGAATGATCTTGCAAAACTCAGGAGCCAGGCTACAGATTGAGGTATTCATACTTGTTGGAGGCACAACATTATTTTTTTATCCAAGCAGGTGCAATAGTTATAACAGATTATTTCTTCCTATATATTGTCATCTGTGCAGTTTCAGCAGCATATCCAATTCTTCTGCATGACAACTGTCTACAGGTTAAGATGTTTATTAATTCCCTGTGGCTAACAAACTTGATGGAGTGATTCCTGCCCACTCTGTGCTTTGGGTTCAGCCATGATTGCCAAGAGTAACTGAAAGAATTATAAGAATGAGGTTAATTATATAGGCAAATGGCTTCAAGATTATTATTATTATTAGCTATAATTATAAGTGTTAATTCAGTAATTATATTACAGGTGCTATGCTCTGCCCTTGGTCCAAGAAAATACTGGTGGAGCACAAACAGTAAAATCCCATAAGTCATCGTTTGAAGAAAGGCATCAAACTGAGGTTGATTCTGAACCTTCAGCCTTACTCACTAGGGTTAGCATGCTGCTGTTGAAGCTTAGAGGAAGTCGCTTATGGATTGGTTAGTATCTTTTCTGCAGATGACTTTGAGTGCAACAGCAGATTTACTGCAGGAGGCAGAAGATGTCAAAACCCTACACAGCTGGACAAGGACCATCTAGATTTGAACCTTTCTGCTTTTCTGTCCCTGTTGCCATCCACTTTCCTTTGCAGTTCTCTTGACTACTGCTCCTTCTCTCCTCGTGTGTTCCTCATGTCAGAGTTCTATTTTCTTGGCCTTGTTTCTCTACCCTTTCACATCTTGTTCTCTGCCTTATGGCTAAGAAGCAGCAATCCAGACTGCCATCCCAACCTGTCATCTCTAGAAGAGCTTTGCTCATGTTTCACACGTCTTCCCCGGTATGTCTGAAGTCAACTGTCTTGGTTATTGTTTCTTTCCATCACTCACTCTGTCTGTCTTGTGCATTTGGGATGTTTGCAAGTGACTGCCTACTAGCATCCTCTGACCTGCCTTCTGATTGTATTCCTAAGTAATATTGAAAGGACGTCCCGCAGTGGGAAGATCTAACATGTGCTGTGTTACCTGGGCAGGAGTCAAGTCCTGAAGGGTGCAATCTCTTGGGTGCTCAGGTATCAACATAAGAGTCCGTGCCTCCAAGTATCAATAGCACAGATTTGCTTTATGGGAAGGAAAAACGTGTTGTAGTCTGAAGGCAGCTGCTATCAGTAGATTTGATTGCTGTTGCAGAAACAACAGGAGACGAGGTGACTGCTCCATGACAACAGGTGAGGGAACACAGATGTCTGGCAGTGTATAGAGAGTCCTGTTTATCAGGTATGAAGTGTTGGAAAGGGAGGGGGCAACAGAGTGAAGTGCTGGTCTCTTCTACCTTCCAAATGTCCTGAATGGCCCAAACCAAGGAAATATAGGTGCATTCTGGATTTTTGAGTGAACTTTCTTGATCAGAATTAGGTTTTCTTGACTGATCAGGTGAAAACCTTGCTATGCCACTGACAAAATGTCAAGAACTACAGAGTCATGCAGAAAGAACTTAAGATTTTAGGTTAAAAAATCATGTTCCCTTTGTCCTAAAGGTGAAAACTCCACTTTTATCTCCTATGGGATGGTTCTGCTGTAAAGGGAAGACCTATTTTTTTGGAGCTTATAGTAATAATTTTGCAGGGACAAAAAATAAATTATACCATCCCAGCTTTCATTTCCCCATTGTGCTAGGGTCTAAGAAGCACCAATGATCACATTATCTGTTAGGCTCAATTAAAACAACAGCTGTGTTCCAAAATAAACAAGACAAAACTGTTGGACTTGATAATGCATTAGTGGAATAATACTGGGGAGGTGCAGATTATAATAATCAGGACCATTGGAAAATTATGGGGATTATTGTTTTTCCCAGCGCCTGTATGGTTTTTCCAGTTAACATCATCACTTTTTGTGCTCCGTCATTCCGTTGGGTTTGCTCAAGTTTTACCATTGAGTGGAGTTCTGGGTCTGGGATTTCTTTCAGATTCCAAGTCCTTTGTTCTTGCTCATTGTCTCTTAATTTTTCTATGCTATTGCTGAATTGTGTTGCTGGAAAGGTGTTTTACCTGTTGCAAAGGCAGATCTTTCCAAGAAACCAATTGTCAACATAAGCATAACATGAGCTTTTGGGTCTTTAATGAACAAAACATGGTAGATTTTATCCGAACAGGAAAAGTTTGCGTACAGGTACAACATTTGCAGAATAGATGAAGTTCTGGAGACATTTGTTACAGGATGCCTGGAAGCAAATGAGCAGATGAGGAAAGGAAAGAGAACTGAAGCTCTCAAAGCAGAGGCGGTTCTGATGGTTTTAGCTAGTACGTATCTCAATAAAAACTTAGTAGTATGTTTGTGGGCATGCACACATGGATATAATGCAGTGGAGACTCAAGCAAACAGTATCGTACAAAGCAGTAGTATAGGTTATTCATCGCTAGATAATACTAAAAAGAGAAGCATCTTTACTTTGTAAATGTTGAAAAAAGGAAGAAAAAACAGTCGTTACCTTGTAAAGGAATTTGTAATTCTTCCCTGCGTGTTGCTTTTCATGTGCAGCTACACATCAGTTCTTGCGATTTTGGAGATAGCTAGGGGAAATAGTTGCATTGTGGGTTGTTGTACGGGTGCAGTATGCTTCCTCTTCTGGTGTCAGGCTTGGTGCTAGCACTATCAGCTGTTAATACAGGAAGGGGAAAAACGGTTATAAAGCCTTGTGTGGTAGAGTGGACCCAAAAATCTTGTGGACTTACTATCCTCAAGGTAAGAGCCACCTGTCTTTCTGAGAAGAAAGTGATCTAGGTGGTGTAAAAGGTGTCTGCATACAGCTAAAAGAAGTAAGGAGGGAGAATCAGATGAGCAGCAGTAGCAAAGAGTAAAACAAAATGACCACTAGACAAGTAGTAGCAGAATGCAACTGATCTGTGCATTGGTGGCCATGACCCTTTTATATTATTTCTGTTATTCCCACAAATCCGTTGCCGCAAACAAAACAGCAATGTTTAGAGCAAGGTAAAGTTTTTCACATGTACCCACACAGCTTACAGTAGACATGGCAAAAGCAGAGAGTTAGTAAGATAGAAGCATCTGAACAAGTAGTTTGTTTCCAAAGCAAAACACTTCATTATTCTGTGGGGGTTATTTTTTGGCTAAAATCATAAATTGCATGAGAGGCATTAAAAAAAGGTTTATTAATTTCATGCTTTTACATCAGGAGTGCCCTAAACTATGGTACTAGTTTGCTGCAGTGGGTCCCTCTCAAACAGTGTGGTTGAATGGTTCTTTGTTTCCCACTGGAGCAGAGGCTGGGGTCCAGAAGACACTTAATGTTGTTCTATAAATCATTGGCTGTGACTGAGTGGAAAAATCCTGGTTTACACCAATTCATACCCTGATGAACGCAGTTTAGGGGCAGTTGCCCAGAGATGCTTAGGGGCCAAATCTGCTAGTAGAAGTAAACAAGTGTGAATCATAAAGATTTCAGATCTTCAGCTGAACAAAACCATATGGAGTTCCAAAAGTAGAAAAAAGATGAGATTACAGTGTTCACTGTTTCATTTACATCCTGGTTTTAGTAGGCCGGTGTTGTCTTCATCCTCCTTGCCTGCCTGGAAGCAGTAAAGGTTGAAAACAATAGAAGAAAGTTGCTGCAGAATGATTTCCCTGCTGGTATCTCCATTTTCCCCCCACCCTGGCTGAGAATATATGGATAAGCGTTGCTACATTTTTCATTTCCTCCAAAGCAGAGAAATACTGGGGGTCCTGTCTTTCTTGTCTCAGACTTCTGGCTCAGACACAGCGCCTGAGCCTTTCAGCAGTGCGTTGAGAGGTGTCACTGACGCCTGTTACATGTGCTTCTCCCTCTTCTCTGTTCTCTGCTTGCCTGGGTTTTATTAAATTTCTGCATGGTATACATATGTCCAATTAATTAAGGCAGGTTGAAATACGGTTTTCTCTTGGAAGCCTGCAGAAGTGTTGAAGATTGTGATAAAGCGGAAAATGTTGATGCTGCAGGGTTGTACTTCACAGCCTTGTAAAGTCCCTCAAGGAAGTCTGTCTCCTGCGCAAATGAGATCGACCCTGTCCAAAGACAGTTCCTCTGTGCTTGAGGAGTGACACCGCCTGTGATCCTCCTCTTAAGTTTTACATGCTACCACCACTCCTGGATATCTTTCTACATGAACCTCTATTTGCATCCATGGCCTAATGAATCTCAAACCTTCATATTGTACCTTGCAAGTGCCGAGACGGTGGAGGATGACTGCTGCAGGGTATAATTTCCTCTGCATATGTAAAACAGGTGAGCAGCCCCCAGCCAGGCTGAAAATTTACTGCAAAAAATCTTAAGCAGTGAGAGCAGTTACTTGTTCCTAGTGCTGGAGACACTTGGTGCCACGATCAGTTACTCCTTGTTTCAAGAAACAATGCATAATTGGTAACAATTGTGAAAAGTGGCCTCTTTAATGTGTTGTGTGTAGGAGCAACAGAAAACACAAAATTGAATATTCTTTCTAGTTTTGGCAATGTAACAAAGAACATTGCGCACTGTTTTCATGTTTTACAGTCTATATAAACTTGCTATATAGCCCAAGTCTCTCTAGCTTAGCATGTTAAAATTATACCTGTAATATATATGGAAACATGTATTTACTTACTTGAATGTACTTTTCTGTTTCCCAAGAGAAAGGATTTTGGAGCAGGCTTCACAGATCACCTTGATTCAGCCCTAACTGCATTCATTTAAAAATGTTGTGCTGGACATTTCGGCTTCTTAGAGCATGGGTTTGCTTGCTGTGGATATTGCTCTGGTTGCACGGATCATTGAACAGAGAACAGACATGCCCTTCCTTGCTCTCCTCAAATAATCAGTAGGGAAGTTGCAACTTATGTTTCCCTGTAATGAGGTTCTCAAAAAACAAACAAGCAACCAAAAACCCTTTTTTGTAGCTCATGGGAATAGGCAGTTTCTGACTTGTCTTGCTGACCCGTTCTTGCTGTAAGTGCTTATGATTTGAGTCCCATGGTGTTTGATCACGAAATGGGTTCGCATTTAAAATTTGCATCTCCACTGTTTTCACTTGCTTATCACAGGGTGTTTACTTTCATCCACTTGAAACCTGCATACTCCAATTTTCATGCCTAAGAAAAGAAAACACATGGAAAAGCAAGGCTTGTACTCATACACACTTAAACTTATGAATGTCAAAAACCTCTTGTACTTCTTTTTGCATCGAGTATTTTTCTTCTCCCTCAAGACCTTCATATAGGCACAGTGGCTCTGATGATGCTACCTCAAACAGCAAACATTACTTAATAGCTCTAATGAAATCTCATCAAGCAACTGATCCCTAAAAAGTATCTTCTTTGGTAAGTGCATGTAAAAATAATCAAGTTGTAAATCAAACAAATTATTTGCTCTTTATTCTTTTGATGTTTTTGTGCTACTGATAAACAGAAAATCCTCAAGAGCTGGCATGTCATTTTAAGTCTGTGTTTCCCATTCAAAAAAGAACTACACCTGGCTTATTTCATATAATAAAGAAAGGTTGCTTTTATGGGCATCTTTGTGGTGTTCTGAAGCATTGTACAAGTGACTTAAAGCACCCTGCTTCTTATTCAGATCTGTACAGAATATATCCCTGGCCTCTTCTGAAATTAATGTCTCTAATACTAAAAGTACCTGCTCCAAAAAAAAAAAATGAGCTCAGGACAAATGAAACCTTAATATGAGATCCCATGAGAAATCAGCGGTGCAACCATCAGTAGGCAGCCTACGTTTCTACCCCTCACGTCTCTTTCCGATTCAGCTAACAGGACAACTGGGCCCACGCTGTCTGTACAAAATGGCCATGGACTCGGGCAATATTTCTGTAACTTCAGAGAGGCATGTTTGGTAGCTGTAGAGCGAGGAGCTCTAAGATGATGTTGGAATTGCTCTGGATGGGCAAACGCAGAATTCGCCTGCCTGCAGTGAAGTTAGGTTGATGGTAGCTTTCAGTTTTGAGAGCGCTCTCAAAGCTTTCTCTCCTTCAGGGAGATAAGTCTTGGTCTTGTTCAGCTTTAGCAACAGTCACTAAAACCACATCAGACTGAGCTATATAAACTACTTCTTATAGCAATAACTATTTTGCACTTGAAGACTGAAAGAGCTTTTCCTTCATAACAGTTTCAATGGCTTTTTAAATGGTTAACAGTGGGAATTTTATACCACGGGACTTTAAGGTGTCGTTCCAGACTCAAATTTCTAAATGAGATAAGTAGACCTGGCTTAGTTCTCTCTGGAAAGACCTATTTCTGGGGTCACCATTAAATGTAAGCACCCTCATGTTTCATGCATATGCCAAAGAGCAGTGACATCTCTGATTCTTTCTGAGGGAGACTGGCAAACCCATCTGGCTCTAGGGAGCTCTAGCTCCCCTGTACTTCAGGGACCAATAAATAGAATAAGGCATAATCCTGGCACCAAAAATGGTTTCTAGAGGAGCTATGATATTGGTCTCTGTGGAATCGGTGATAATGGGCATGCTAGCTCTAATACTGAAGTAAACTTTGATTTATGGAGATGTTTGCCTGCGAGTGCAGAGTGTAAGTGCTATACAGTGCTATACAGAAGTGGTTACTAGATAGTTTTCTGCTGAGCCTTAATGCCCTCACTGCTCTGGAGCCTTGAACCGAGAGACAGTAGATGGTCTTTTTTTTTTTTTTTTTCCCCTTTTCCATCTTTTTCCCCCTCTTTTTTTCTCTTTTCCTTTTTTTTTATTCCTTTTGTCAATGACCAAGACACTTACTTGGACTAAGGCACGTGTAGAAGGGCACTAGACATGTCAGTGATGTATCATACGAGGAGATGAACCAGCATCTCATCCCTAGGAGAAAGTAGAGCAACACAAGGTGTCTAACATGACAGCTGAATGTCCATTTCTATGAAGGTGGTAGCCAAGTTCACCGTGGAGCAATCCCAGTTCACACTCAAGACTGCAGTGCTTCTGTGCTGACAGAAATTGTGCAAGAAATGAGGGTATAATCTGCTCTGAAAATTGTGTAACTGTCTTACCATAGCTAATAGTAGTTAGTGTTGCAGCAGTGCTGGTGCAAACTTACTGATTAAGATAGTTTGGAGCCTGTCATAGATACATGGTGGTGTATCCACCAGTTCCATTAGGATTAATCCCCTGCCCATTGATCCTTAGGTACCCTCCTCCTGCCTCACTACGAAAACCTGATTTAACTTTTTCTGAGCTAAGATAAATAGTACTGCCGCTGAAATAGGATTTGCTTTCCCGTTCACCTTTCCAGGAAGCCATCGTCAGCTGTGCTTGCTGAACAAAACTTCTTTCTTCTGACTTTGTATAAAGGAATATAAAATGTTTTGCTACTTTTTCCCAGGGATTTAGTGTATTATTCAGTGCTGTTTCAATGCTGCAAGGTCCAACATTTAGACACGAGTTATCTTTTTGCAGTGACTGCCGCAAATGTGTAAGCACATGGTCTGTTTTCTGAACAATGCTTTGTGGTGGTTATTGCCATTGCATATGAAGTTTTAAATTAAGGATGTTGAGGTGCAGTGATTTTTACTTGCTACATAATGAATCCAGTATGCAGGCATATTTATGTAGAGGGAAAAACTTTTGTGTGAGGGCCACCTTTTCCGTGGCTGTGCCATAGCATGCGGTAGCATTCAGACGAACCTGAACCTTTTATACCATCCTTAAACCTACCCGGCCAGGGCTACGGTAAGGAGGGGCCACCCCTGCCTTGTGGGGTAGGAATTGCCACTCTGAGCTCCGTGCGTCCCTGCGTGAACCAGTTCATTTTTCATAGTGTCGCTTGCAGCAGTGGAGCACAAGAAGTAAATGCCACGCTGGCTGTCACTGCAGCCCTTCCATACCCTGCGAGCCTTGTGACAGCAAGCTGTTAAGCAGAATGTTTGGTGAGGAGAGGTACAACGGTGCTGTACCTGGGGAGCTGAGTGGGAATACGCTGTTTGCAAAGACAGTCTTCTGGTTTGGAAACAGAAGGAGGAACAAAGCTAGAGAGACAGAGGAAAAAGCCAGGCATCATGTTGAAGGGTAGCTGCAGTAAGAAAGTGAATATTGCAGTGAAATATCCCCTGCAGGGGCTTCTGTGATACGGTGGCTCACAAGATGAGCTGGGTTGCAATTTTTTTTTCCCCATTTCATAAAGATAGAGCCCCCAGATCCCCAATACTTACAGCACTCCAGTGGTACTTGGTGATGGCTGCTGCCAATTTTCTTTCTGGATGCAGTAGTGGGTAGGTGTAGTGATGGCTTTGGTCTTGTGCCTGTTCCGTTCCCCTTGCCTTGCACAGTTTTGGTCATTACCTGACAGCTACAACTCATGCACAGCTGGTGGAAGGGCCAATGCTCTGACTGCCTCCTGTACAGATGTGCAAACACATATCCTCCCTCTCCCACTGCTCCCTTCCTCCTGAATGGGATCTGTAATCTGGCCCCAATTGTGCACGGATTATTGTACGCATCCTTTAAATAACATCAGCAGTTAGGAAGCGGTGGCAGATTTTAATCATGGTAGGCTCAATGTAATAAGACTGTCCTCCAATTGACATCGCTGTAAAATTTTAATCAGGTGCAATGTAATTATCCAGCTGGCCTTTATCCAAATGTAATGCCTATGTTCTGGCAAAGAGAGTGTACGTAATACCACCAGCGGTAAGGATCAGCTCTCTGACTGTCTTAACACGGTGCCTCCAGCACCAAACCTGAGCACTGGGTTTTCCTCGTTGCTCAGCATCCCTTCTGAATCTGCTCCCACCAGTGTCTGACAGGGACACGCTCAAGTCCAACAAGATAAGCAGTAAAGGTGCTTATCAAATGATGCAGCCAGCTACAGCTCACCCTGTGGCTTTTGGCTCCATCATGGCTTTTGTTGTGCAGAACGCTGTGGGGTCAGGAAGAATCAGGGCTGAGTTATCCCTGAAAATGTAACGGCTGATGACATAATGGGGGGACCTTCCTAGGAAAAAGTTTGATTTTTCTTTTAATTTATTTTTTTTCTCCTCTTTCCCATGCTGCACATTCCTTACTAATAGTAAAACAGAAAGGAAGAACAAACAAAGCAAAACCCAAAAGGGCTAAGCTTTCTCTTACTGAAGCAATTAAATTACCACAGCACTGTACCAGGCCAAATGATGTCAATGCTGAGGCTGTGGTGTGCCAGTTTCTTTTGGGAGTGAAAACTAGAAACCTAATTCTTGTTGAGGGAAGAGTTCAAGACATCATTATCTGTCCATTTTCACAGAGCAAATGGGCTCAGCAGAGCAATGTTGATATATGTTTAAGCTTAAGATCTTTCTAGTTTAAGGGATCCTGGCTTTTCGTACTTAGAACCTTCTCTGAAAAAAAATAAAAGAATAAAAAAAGAAAAATTTCTATGCAAACTACAGGACTTTATGAAAGGAGTTTGTTCCATTTACACTTTAAGTCCACTTTTCACTGCAATTAATTCTATTAAAATTCTATTAAAAAATTTCCAAGAAAGCAAGGATTCCTCACTGCATCTCTTTCATTGAAAAAATATTTTTCCATGTACACATATATATATAGGAAATCTTGGCAAGAGTGAAATAGCACTGAATAATTCACACAGGGACAGTAGACTTCAGATCCTCATGCCAGCTGGAGCTTTTGGGTACTAATTTAATACAAATAAAAAATGAAAACAAGGAATGCTGTTTTTGCCATCTGCATATCAGTTTTTCCATCAACCATCAAATTCGGTGTTTGTATTCTGAAATATAGCCCACAGGCAGGGAATTGACTAAAGCACGGCCTGCGATGCAAAATAAGAGAAATTCAATTTAAATCAGCATGTACCAAATATACCTGCCAGGCTTAGGGCACAGCCTAGACCAATTAGGCCCTGGTTTCTGCAGCTCTGGCACCTATCACACCAGTTTGTAGTCTAGTGCTTGTGATTGCCCAGAGCTGCAAAACCTCAGGTCTCTTCACACTTAAACACTCCTCTCTCATGTCGTGTTCTCCTGATATCAGGAGGACTTGGAGTGGAATGCACAAATCAAAAATGTTTGTCCCCTGTGTGTAATGTTGCTGTCAGGTTTTGAAATCGTCTAAGCATTTGCTTGATCTCAAGGTTTGGTAAGAAAAATCTGGGTGAGAATAAGCATTCTCCTGCCTCTTTCCTTTTTTTCATCAGGTTCTCTTTATTATTTGCTTTTCACCTTGGAAAATTATGTGATTTTAAGTTTCTTTTCTTTTCTGAGGCGGCTTACTCAGTGTTTTTGTCTTTCTTCCTTCATCTTTAAAAATATTTATGTTAGAAGCATTGTTGGACATATGCCTCAATTGTATTGTATAAATAACAAGACTTCTCCCATAGAGGGAAAACATAATGCACTGAGTAAATGTAATTGCATATTTTCACCTAAGGGCTACGTTTGATCCGCACTGTTGTGACAACCACACTGGCCTTACCAGCTAAATGAATCTCTTCCTCCTAAAGTGCTAACTCCTCACTAGTCGTTTCAAGATCCAGCAAATATCAGCCACGATTGTGCAAGAAATATATACTGCTTTAACATGCTCGGTGTGCAATGCGTGGTCATAACAGTCTGACCAAGCTTTGAGGATCAAGCAAGTGTCAAGAGCAGAGAATCTGTAAAGGAGAGAGTGACAGCTGAGAGCATTCACAGTTTCTACTGAGGGACATGTCAATGGTGAGCATCATCCCAAGTGCGTGGGGAGACGGAGGAACACAGCACAGAGGAACGTGACTGGGGAGAGCAGATATAGGGAGGGCAGTTCCGAGATCATCCAGATTGAAAAGTGGACATCTGTCACGAAGGAACTGCTTGGTCCTCCTGAAAGTGAGGACAGCAGAGACCAGGTCAGTCTTGCCACCTCTCAAGCCAGACGCACCTAGGAGGTTTGGAAGGGGCTCAAATCTTCAGTAGTGTTTCTGAGTCACATCAGCTGGGACAAATCCAACTCCTTTGTTTCAGTAAAGGGGTTTTGGGTTTGTTTTTCTTTTTTAACACCACTAGTCGGTTCCTGGTGCTGAGGGGACGATAGCTGTGGAGTCAACCCCAGTCCCAGGGAGGAGACCAGGACAGGGGTGGACCCCGGGGAGAGCCCAGCACATCCCTCAGCACCATATGTGATTCTTCTGCACCTTTTTCGTTTTCCTCCCTCCCATCGCAGCCACTGCTCCTGTATTGTTGTTTTGGGAAGGTGTTTGATATACAGGTGTTTCCTGAGAAATTTTTTTATCAAGTCTATGCAGACACAGGGCAGGTAATAGCTTCAGACCTTTCCAGTTCATGTTTTCAACCTTATTTGCGATGATGATGGCTCAAACTTTTTTTTTCTTTAATGGTATTTTTTTTTGAAAGTGGAGATTCTGCTCTGGTTGCGCCCTTGGGCCTGCAGGTGCCCTGCGGAGCTGTCGCCTGTCTGCCACCGCACAGAGATGTTCCTCTTCAACTGGGAGGGACCTGGAGCACGTAGGGCCCTCAGAAGATTTTTCTATCAGTCTCACCGGGGTGGTTTCCTGGCCGCCACACACCTGCTCCCTCGCCCGGGGGAAGCTCGACATCAGTGGAGACTCACTGTTGCTCACAGGATTTCTTTAGAAAGCGGGAAAGAAAAACGCTCCTTTCAAATGCGCCACTTTAAGTCTGAAAGCATGTTCAGCCACTGTAACTTTCCCCATCCCCTGCTTGTTTGATGTTAGATATCTCGCTTGCGCTTTCTGATCTGCGGGAAACATTGTATTAAATTAAGGGTTCTGAATAGCTCCGGTCTTCAGATTCCCCTCAAGAGGTCTCATCTTTTTTGCGCTTTTGAAAGCCTGAATGTGTTGTTAAAACCAACGCTAACGCGAGGTTTGTTGGTGTGCTATGCGCCTTCTAGTAACTTCTTTATGGTAAATTAGAGTTGGTTTGTAATGGTGGCGGAACGGGGAATGACTGAAGTGCAACACGGGGAAGGTTTTTGGTTTGTTTGTACGTCTGTGTAGGCTGGCAGATGGTACAGGTTTAAAATGATCAAGAGCGTTGGTCTTTATTCTAGGCCTCTGAAAAACTGAATCTGATTTATAACTTGTGGAAATCCCCTGAGTCGAATGACACACAAATAAAGGCAGAATCGCTGCATTTCTGCAACCTTAATTTGCTGAAAGAAAGCACGGCAAGCATTTTGGAGCGTTCTTTCTTGGTTTATTTTTCTTAACTTTGTCTTGCATTTAGAAAACTGTTGGGACAGACTGTTGTAATGTTGTTTTATCTTCTCATCTACATGAGAAATTTCATGCAAGTCAAACTCAGATAACAGAAAAGCAATAGCTGATTAGACCTGCTTGTTAGGTTCTGCTTGACTCAGGTGATGGAGGAATGCTTGGAAAAAAATGTGTTAAGATTACTCGCCTTTGTATGTAAAGTAAATATCATTACCTGTACTGAAAATGCCGGCATCCTCCAACATACTGGGAAGGGCAGTGTCGGTGGTGCAGGAAGGGACACAAACACCTTTATTCCTTCACCCTGCTGCCCCTTTTCTCAAGGACGCTCT
>NW_009646935.1:865584-879775 GCF_000708025.1 Charadrius vociferus | reverse complement strand
TTCTCAAGGCCGCTCTTCTTTTCTATTATTTCTCAGTTAACTGGCACTTTGTTAAACTTGATTTAAGTAGATTCTTCTGTATGCAGGCGTGACATTACAGGGTATTTCTGCTTTTTTGTCAAACTTACCTTTGCACTGCTGGTGGACCATCGTTTTCTATACCTGTATATATGCCAGATTATTTTCCAACGCTGCTGAGGGGAAAAGCCTGCAGTGTGGTTATGCGTGGGCCCTCCTGCTTCAGCATTGCTGCACTCCAAGCACCTCACTGGTGACTTCGAACACACACACATACACACACACACACAAAAATAAACTCTGTATTTTAAACTGTAAGAAAGATGTAATCTATCTCAAAGCCAGGACTTGAATGCTTTCTAATTAATGTCCACCTTTCTCGGGTTTTGTTTAGGGTATTATTTTGTTATTTAAATGAAATTAAATTTTATTGTTGAGAGGAAGCCGGTGGAAAAAACCCTTGTTAAAACAGCATTGAAGAAAGCAGTGCTGAATGAAACATTTTATTTCTGCATAGCTGGGGGGGATTAATGTGTTTGCCTTCAGCTTTTGCATTAGTATTCCCAGCTACTGAAAAACAAAAATCATAGGGTTTGGTTTCTTTTTTCTTCTGAGTGGTTTGTCTAGCTCTGGGTGATACGCTTACTAGTTAGAATTTAAAAAGCTATTAATTTTTACCTAATTTATTTCTACCCCTGCAGGCTCTTACTTTCTCATAGGAAATAAGGAAGGTTCTTAGTGGCCTTTATTTGGCTGTATTTTATATATATTTTCTTTTTCTGTTCCCCAAACCTGCTGAAGCTGTACTGGCTGGGCACAGATCCTGACTCTGTACCTATACTGACCCATTTATCACCACAAACTCATGTAGGTCTCAAAGGCTTCTTTTTTGGTCTGATGCATTCAGTAATGCAGAGATTTTTTGCATTTTTTTTAAAGGGTGAAACCAGGTGAAGAAAAACTTTTTTCTTTTTTTTTTCCTTTTTTCTGGTAAACCATCCAATCCAAGGAAAATGAAAATCAGGTCTCTTCTGAGCACTTTTTTTTCCTCTTTTGCGATTGCAGCATTAACTCCCTAAACTAGGTTAACTGCTGTGGGGACCTCTTACAAACTACTGCTGCTTCCCAACATCAAAATATGAGTAGCTCGGAGAATGCTGAAGGCAAAATCTATAAAATATTTCATACACAATATACAAACCACTAGAAATTTTGGGGTAGCCCAATATTTGGATGCCCACTTGAGACAAAGTACAGAGGCTTTTAAAGGGGGGGGGGGGGGGGGGTATTGTCTCCACGTATGCTTGTGTCTGTCATACTATACATAAATCCTGCTAGGGTTTTCCTTTCTTTCTTATTCCTTTAGCTAGGAAAATGTAGGAAAATGTGATTTTTATTTTTTCTCCAAAACAGAAGAGGGTATAATAGTTGTGAAGGCTCGTGCAAAGATGATGCTGCCTGTCTGTTACAGCAATGCTGCATCTGCCGTCAGCCTTACGTAGTGGGTGTGATGGTGGGCAACCTGCTGCTGTGCAGGCATGAGTGCCCCTAGGGAGGATGGGGCGAGAAAGAGGTAGACTTTGCCTTCAGATTCATGAACCTTGATGTTTGCATGTGGCAAGGAAACAGGCTATGACACCCAATGTCTGCATTTCTGGGGAACACTAAAATTAGTTTGGTCAAGTAGTTCAGGTGAACAAGACTGGAGCTGGGGAACTGCTTCAGTTTTGCTGCTTCAGCACCTCCGCAAAGAGGCGTGAGAACATCCCTACTGCTTCTCCTGGCCTGCTGAGCAATGCCAGCAAAAGCTCTCGTTGCAGGTGGTGGAAGATCGGTGCAATGTTGGTCACATCAGCTGGGTTTGTTGTTGGGAGGATGCTGGTGGTGGTGGTGGTGCAGGCTGTACCCTTGGTAAGCACCTCTGCTGGTGCCACTCAGGAGACCAAGACGGTACTACTGTGAACAGCATTTTCCATAGATTTGCACGAGCATCTAGGCTTTGGTTAGAGAGACTCAGTACTATGTTTTATTCTGCTCTTGGAAATTAATAGGCAGCCTGCCTGAGGTAATTGAGGATGACATGTAAATGTGGATGAGACAAATCCATGGTTAGATTTTTCCCTCTAATGTTTTCTTTAAGAAGGCTGTTGATCAATACATCATTGATCACTGGAATTTAGAAGCATTTGCACTTGCTCTTAAAACCCAGATGAGCCTCTCTTGCAATATACAGTTGATGGGTCCCCAGAACAGTCGTGTCTGAAAGGAAGGTGATCCCAGCAGTCATCCTCGGATAGGTACAGGCAGAAAAGCTCATGAATTCAAGGCAGACATAATAGAGTTAAGGGTTAGCAAGCTTTGTCATCACAGCTTTATAATATGCAACAGAAATTATTTGAGACAGGTGACTTATTTTCATTGTCTTTAATGGGTGAGGAGTCACTGGCAAATCAGCTACGTTCTCTGCATGGATCAGCTTCTCCTACCCAGTGGGGCTCCTAAGGCCAGCTCCCTTGCTGCTTCTTGCTGCTTCTCTGCCTGATTCCAGTAGCATTCCTAAATTGGTTGCCTTTGTAGCGATGTTTTTGGGAGTATGCGTTACCAGAAGCTTTTGATTGTACCGGGCAAAATTCATCCAACGCATTTTGAAACCACGATGTTCATGGTTGTCTGAGTCTGAAACGCTTTCGTAAGCAGCTATGAGAAATGCATATTGGCAAATGCAATAGGTGGTTGATTGCTGCTTGGCAGGCACAGTGTGTTGATACTCAAGAATATGTGAAGAACAGCTTTCAAAGCTGAAATAGTATCATTAATAAAAATAAGTTGCTCGTCCACCTGTAGTGTCTTCCATGTGTGACATCAAGTTCTTGGATGTTAGTCATCACAGGCATCTCTTATGCCTTGGAGACAATTATTGGACAAGAATTGTACACCCTGAAGGATGCTAATCTGCTAAGAACAATCTTGCCTTTAATGTAAATGTTAAATGGAAAGAGGGGAATCTCTAAATTCTTGTGAAGTAGTTAATAATGTAATTGTGGCAGTTTATTTGTATTTTTTTTTAAGATGAACCAGGTGCATCAGGTGCCTTTTACTTCAGAACATGGTAGATTTAAAGTCCGAGGACATTTGTGCTCCCTATTAATTTTAATTCACATTCAATTTATTTTGCTTTTAATTAACAACTCAACTAACAAGGATGCAAACAAGTTAAACAATGAGGAATATTTATTTATATGTTCCACCAGGTTTGCTCAGACCTTCTCATGTTCCTTTAGCTGCCACCCTGATATTCACCTACCTTCACCAAAAACCCAGCAGAAGAAACCTTTAGCCAGGCTCTGATCTCGAGCATTGTCATCCATGGTGAAGTAGCTTGTGTTACGAGTAGACTAAAATGTGCCTTTGCTGTGAGTGCTTCCAATCAGGGAGTGAAAGGAGCCCAGCTGGAAATCTGTGTGTATGAGGCAGCTGGTGATGAATGGCATACACCTGGTGGTCTCTCAGGTACTTTACTGCTTGACCAAATCAACCCACTGTACTAAATCAAAGCCAAAGAATTACCAATCACTTTCCTATCTAGGACTGTCATATACAAATAATGCTATAATTAAGCACAGCAGTCTAATCAAAATTCATTTGTATTTATTTTCTAGAAGCTAGGCTTCCACATGCAGTTGAATTTACTCTCACTAAATGTTCTTAGCTGCCTCCGAGTAGCCAGCAAGCAAAAAGGTCTCTACTAGCAAATGAGGGGTTTTGTTTGAGAAACTGCTTGTTGAGAGTTCGGTCAAAAAGAGCTGATGTTTGACACTCTTGTAGCATATTGCATTATTCATAGCATCATTTCAATCTAGTAAAACCTTTACTTTTTCTTTTTTGTTGTTTTTGTAGCTGTTCCATTTCCCTGGTAAATGATTAAGCATGTACTTGTTCTAATTTTCAATGCCTGCAGGTGGTAGTGAGCAGAGCTGTCTCTAGCCCTGCTCTGTAAACAATACAGGTATTATTCTTCACGAAAATCACAGTGTAGGTTTCTATAGCACAGAAAGTAGCTCTAGGCACTAAGCTTTGAATTGTGAAATAACTTTATAATTTAATAGTGGGCTCACATTAACAAAAAGAAGTACCACAGTCAAACTGGCTACTACAGCGCACATAAATTAATTTTGGTGAAGAAGGCCATCTGCAAGTTGTTGGATTCTCCTGGGCTGATAAATTCAGACCACAGGTGGTTAATACCTGAAAATGTACTCGAATCAGCAACTTTTTTTTTTTTTTTTTTTTCCTGCATGTCTCCTATGAACGTCTGTTTCTGGGGTTGCAGGGGATTGCCCTTTGTTGCTATGTTGGTTCTCCTCACCAACTTTCATCCAAAGAAAAAGGCTTCACGGCAATACCATGATGTACACTCCAGGGTTGCACTGCTCTACTTTGTGTTGGGAATGAAGCAAGAAAATGCATTTGAGCCTGGGACTATCTTTTAAATGTTTGTTAAGCTCGCCTATGGCTGGTTATAATTAAACCGTCTCGGAATTTCAGTAGTTAAATATAACGGTGGTAAGAAGACCTTAATCCAAGATGCATTTGTTGTCTTCACAGACGGTTTTGAAAGCTGCTGCTTCAGGGTTGGGACAGCAGCCTTTCAGCAGTTGAATAGGAGTATAAAACATAGGCCCCAGACTATGAATGAAACTCAACAGGGATAGTTTGCTGGGCAACGAGCAGATGAGGAGATAAGTGATATCTTGCATGTAACAGCACTTCTGTATTTTCCAGCCAAGGCCTGATAAGTGCTTAAAGGTGAGATTTGGTTTGATGAGACAGCTGAAATTACAATTTTATCTGTAGCATAACAAGTAAGGGGAGGAAGTGAAACTCAGTAACTATGCGCATTAGTTGTGCTCAAATTGAGATGTGTGCGGTCCAAATTATCTCTTTATTGACATGTCTGTGGTTAGGGGTAGTAAGTACAGTGTGTCATCAGCACACAGGAGTGGATGGCTGAGAGACAGGCCAGGGTAGAGGTTTGCAGTGCTTTTTGTGTTCAGTATGGGGGGGGTACTCCATGGCTGTTAGTCTAAAGATGCACGTGGACGTTCATTTCTTGGGGTTAAGGGATTTCTGTGCCATACCTTTACAACATGCTTTTCTTTATGACCACAGAAATTATGCCCATTTCTATGAATAAAATCAAAGCAGCAGTGCTTAAGCCAATGATAATTGGCCTTTCTCTATGACAAAATATTAGGCGTAATTAAGGAAATTCTCCTCTTGTAAAATAATTGAAGTATGACTCTCCTTTTTACGTTTCAAGGGACTGTGGGAGGGAGAAAAATGAAACCAAAACTTGAAAATGCTTGTGCAAACGTCTTGTTAATAGAACAGAATCTTGTCCTTGTATTCAGTGTAGTAACTTTAGACTCTCTGTCATTGCTTCTGTTAATGTTCATTAATCCATACATGAATTACTTACTCTGACAGTGGAGAAATATGAATCGTGAATACAAATTTTGGACAGATCAAAGTGGAGTTATTAGTGGTGTATTTTCAGGTGAATAATAAATGCTTATGAGCTGAATAGGTCTAGCTTCTCACAGGGTGTCAAAAAATTGGGTCAAAGTGATTCTTATCACAATGTTTTAAGAAGACAAACTGATATATAGCAAATTTCCACTTTCAAGAGAATTTGCTGTGACATTGAGACAACAGATCAGCAACTTATTGGAAGCAAGCCGTGCAAATTCATTGACAAATTTGCAATTCACTGCAAAGTCAACAGTATCTTTAGAGCACAAAGTTATCTCCGCACATCTCTTCGATATTGTTAAGTATCTTTCACAACAAAAATAAAGAAAACATGTTCTGTAAGTCGATTATTTTTTTTTTGCCTAAGTGCAGAATAATGCATTGCATTTTCTACCCAGTCCAATGTTAATTGCTTGTCTGTTCTATATATAAACATGTCTTACTGTTACAAATAGCAGAGGTTTTTCTCATGATACTTGGTCAGATCATTCCACCTTGAGTGTTAAGAGTGAAAGACTTCATGTGATTTGTTGCTTTATTCAATTGAAAAAGGAGATGGAAATATAAAAGGGTGCATTGTTATTATTGTTAGCAGATTGCCTCCCCTCGCTCGTGCACACTCATGCTCAGGAGCGCTGCCTCTCCACTCCTGGGGTAGTAGCAGAAAAGACCTCTTCTGTCCTCTTCATCGCTTTAACATCTTTATTACAGAAATAAGAAACCTTACTTTCTATTTTAAAAGCCATAACACATATAATAACTAATGCAGGTCAGGAATATTTTGTGATCAAGAAAGTAAGAACACCTTGTAATCCAAGGGGATAAGAATTGTGAGGTTGTTGGGGTTTGTAAATTCCCCTGCTCACCAAACTGCTTGCTTGGGATGGGATGAAGTGTTAAATTTCTTTGAGTGAATAAGATTTTTCCATCTTTTCTCAGCTAATCCCAAAATGCATCAAAATCTTACGTCCTTTAAGGGGGGAGGGGATGGGTGGGGATAGAGGAGGCTTGATGCTATCAGAAAATTGCGGGCAGCATAAAATCAGGTTAGAATGGAAATTCTGAAGGCAAGCAAGGCATATCATTCATCGATCAAGTCTAAAATGATTTTTTACTAAAATATGTTAGTGTTTTCCTTTCTGGTGCCCCGTAGTTACCTGGAATGGCAATACTTCACTCCTATCCACAGCCCACCAGGCAGTCGCTGAAATGCAGTGTTTTCTGAGATGCATTGCAGTTATTCCTTTGAGAAATTAAATGCTACTTAAGAAACTCTGAGTTAAGGTAAAGCTTTTCACCAGACTTCAGGAGTCTTTTGAATATATTTATTTGACATAACATGCCACTACATAGAAACCATGACTCAAGCTTACGAGTTGCGGGAATGAGGATTACAAAAATGACAAGAGGGATTAGCCCACAGAGAGAGAACAGATGAAAGTCAATATTTGTATCATGGGGACTAAAATAATGATTTTTTTTTTTCTTTTTTTTTTTCAAAATCTGCTGCTACTAATGTTCTGTTGCTGTATGGCTCCTAAAAGTCCTGGCAGTTCAGCAGAGGTATTGACTATGTTCCTTTTGGTTTGCATTGAAGTAGTCACTCTCAAAGTACTTTCTTTCGCTTTATCCCCCCCCTGCTTTTTTTTTTTTTTTTTTTTTTTTTTTTGCATTAGTGAGTGGCAGTTTATTGAGATCTTTCTTTTCTTCAAACACTTACTAGATCTAGGAATATTGATAGAAGAAAGAGCCATTATGAAGGTTCACAGCAGTGAGCCATCTCCAGCTGCTGCACCTTTACGGTAATGAGTGGATTGTTAATGAGTTGCTGTCCCTACGTAGCTTTGGCAGGCTCTGCAGTTTGGCTCTGCGCTGCACTTTGCTGGACTATATCAGAACTCGCTGCCTTTTTCCTAAGGGTCGAAACACGCCAAACAGATGAATATATTTGCATTCCTCAAGCAAATTAAGGGAAAGAAGTGGTAAACAGCCTGTTCTGTGTGTACAGTATGGAAAATGTAGGTTGTGCCTCACTCATTAGCTGTTGTAAGCACTTTATTGCTCTATATAAATACAGAATGTATGTCATAGCCGTGTGACCAGACTCCTTGCTCTTTTCCATTACGCACCTGCAGTGTGCGGGCACATCTCAGTTACACTCCAGCTCTACCGGACAGATATCAGCTGGGCCGAGACAGGGTTGCTGTGGCGTGACCTTTGAACGACCGCGCTGCTTTGCAGCAGGTACATTCATCGCAAAGGCACAGGCGCTTGTGCCTCTCTCTAATGACACTATTTATGCCTAAATATCCGTACAAAGGCTCTCTACGCTGTGTAACTCCCTGAGCTAGGTAACTCGCATCCGTTCGTGAGCATAATGCTCTCTCGCTTGTAAGAGAGGCACTGAAGATGAAAGTGAGTCTTTATAGGGTTGAGCGTAGCGCTCTCCCCGTGATAAGGTATACACAGTGAAATAAATGGCTGTCTTTGTAGAAAACTGTTTGTGCACCTAGGCTGCAAAGGTAGCCCCCAGTGTATATTTTTAGTACTAATGTAGCATTTTTACAGGTCTGTTCTCTATGAAGCAACTTTTCTTTATCCTAGACATGCTTTTTGTGTGTGTGTGTGTCAATCTCTCATTCCCCACAGTGCAAGCTCTTCGATCCAACAATGCATATGTTACAATAACTGAAATCTTCTGACCTCTGAAAGTCCCACTTGTGAAATATAATATCGTAAACTTGCTGTGATATTTTCATTATTTGGATAAAAATCCCACTGGTCCAGTAAGAGTTCTGCCTCAGTCAGAACTGAAGAAGTGCCCATTAGTTCCCACCAGCGCACTGTACATCTGAAGGAGGAGTAAAGGCACAGTCAGTGTCTGTACTAATGCCATAACTTTTTGTAAACAACATGCCACCTCCAGGGTCACAGCTGGCCTCATCTCCTCTCCTCTTCCCCAGAATAAGAAGGGAATGCATTCATAGGGAAGCAGGAAAAAAAAAAAAAAGAAGGGAAAGGAGAGGAGGGAGAAGGATGCTGCAAAAGACCTATCAGATGGGAGGCAGCTTCACAGATCACATCTTCATGGCAAAATTAAGCCTTCCCAAGAAGGTTAGCAGCTGGTGCCCTGGGCTGTAGGTGCCCCCCTGCTGGTCACATCTCTGCTTGTCTGTGTGTTGCTCAGGCTTCCAAGGCATGTTATGCTTCAGGAAGCAAAGATGCTTTAGAAACTTCTTGATGCTTTCTGGGCAGAGGTGTTTAGGCAGGAGAAGGCTTGATTGTGAGAAGGCACTCAAGTAAGCATGCTCACTGCAAAATAGTTAGGTTAGCTGATTGATATATTAAAAGCTGGTTTGGATGAAACGTAGTTGTATCTAGTGCATGAAGAGCACTGCTTACTGATATAATTTGCATTTAAACAGGGGTTGATGAGGCTAGGTCTGTATTGGAAGGTTTTACATGGGTTTGCACCTTAGTGGATACTAAAAAAGTAGATTCCTGGACAAGTCAGCTCCTCCATTTTCTGTTGGACATAACCTACCAAGACTCCCTGAATTTGCTGAACCTTGAAGTTTCCAGAGCTGCTGAAATCTCTTTCATTTCACATCTGTGCCAAAAGAACATCAGACTTTTAGTCAACCAGTGCTTACCCTCTATTACTAAAATACCCTCTGAAGTGGATAATTCAGGAGACAGCTACATTGCTTGATATAAAAGCAGCAATGTAAGTGTCTCTTGAACAATGTTCTTGCGGGTTTAATAGTAAAGAAACTGGCCTAGGAGAGAGGATGGAAAAGAGGGTATACTGCTGAAGTTTATATGCAGACCTCCAAGTTTAGTTACCAGCATCAATTTCAGACAAAGCTTGCAGAACATCCTGAAAATTCACCAACACTCTGAGCACTGAAACCCAGACTGTAGACGTGGTTTTGATTTGAGGTTTTGCATTCATGCACACTTCAGGCAGATTAAAACACAACCATGTCAAACAAACATGAACAGACTATGACAACAAAGTCTTTTATTTCTTAGAAATAAAGCCAGATTTCTTTCAGCTATACTTTGAACATCTCAATATAAGTGCAGAAGACTGTTGAAAACATCATAACAAACCTGGCACACAAGGACAGGTTTTAACACCCTAGACACTGTTTTTGAAAGGTCTTCATCTAAAGTTATGTGGCTGTTCGGAAGGAAATGTAATGATATATGAGAGAATACATGGAAAAAAAGAAAAAAAACTTTTGTCAGTGCTCTGAGTAACATGCATAGCTGTGCTATTTATTTGCTTTTGGCTATTAAGACAAATGAGTAGGTAAATCAGTCTGTGGGTCAAGTCATCTGGTGAAAGCTATTCCTCTAGGAGAAAACTGCATGTATTGGTTTGCTCAGTTCAAGACACCAGACAAACAAGAGAAGGGTATAAAGAGCCTGTTCTGATGTGTGATAAGCGAAGGCTAACAAGGAGGTGTAGGCTGGAACGCAGAGAGCGAGCTGAATTTGTGTCTGTGTCTATCAGCGTACCTAACTGATGATGGATGATGATAGCTGGTACATGTAGAATATATGTGGATTCATTGTTTTTTACGATGTACTTTTTTTTAATTCTTTGTCTGTAGCAGAATAATACAGACCTTTCTATAAGCAAATGGTCATCCAGTTTCCCCCAATTGTTATCCTAAGAGAGAACATGAAGGCAAGTACTCGTGCTAAGGTTAGGTCCATGGGGGCAATCACAGCAAGTCACCAGGGACTTGGAAGCCTAAAATCACAGTCCTGGGAGGAAATAAGAGAGGTGATCCTGGGAAGAGAGGGGAGGGCTTATACCTGGAGGCACTAATAGGAGGGAGGCAAAGATTTGAACCATAAATTAGGGCACTGAGGTTTTCTTTTAAAACCATAGTGAGATGCAGTTTTACTCTGAATTCAAAGATTATGAAAGGAAGCCTATAATAATAATTAGTTTGGCTCAAAGCGTGGTAATTTATGCAAAGTGAGCATAAAACATAGACATTGAATCACACCTACAATTCAGTAGGAGCAGATGTTTCATTAAGTCAGGGCAACTCCATACATAAGTTGATAGGGCCCAAAATACTCCTCTCGAAGAGCGTATCTCATTCTTTTCAATGGCACAACAGCACACATTTATTGAAGAACAAAAGTTTGTCTCAGAGGTGGAGCATCTTCCCCTGATACCTCATCCTTTAGAGGCTACTAGATCCCTACATGTAATTAACACTTCTCTGGTGTATAAAACATAGCAACACAAGTGTCAGGTCAAGCGTTTAGCTTCTTGCAGCTAATCTTATTATCACTCTTGTGGAGCACCTAAGCAGCGTAAAAAGCAAGAAGACCACGTTGCCTGTGGCTAAGTGCTTTACTGCAGATGGACTTCACAGCCCCTGGACTCACACTGTCAGAAAAAAACCAGCATGAAATTGCCTTAACCTCTTCACTTCTGAAACTCGGGATGAACAGACTAAATCAGCTCTTGCTAGTTTGGTAAGCCTAATTCCTATATAAATAGGCCTCTAAGCTAAATGTTTCACATTTTGGTGCCTGACTCATTAAGTGTGACCCTGCATTGAAAGCTGTATACAGATCAGAACAAGCATCATCAAATCAGCATGCCACATTTACAGTTTAAATTCAAATATGTAACATTCAGATTATCTTTTATTTTGGGATTATTTTTTCTTAAATCATGTGATCAGCTGCCACTTTGAATATTGTTATCAGCTAAGGATAACTATAAAAATCCTCTTCTTCTTTCTTCAGCATCCTTGTTTTGAATCAGCTGCAAGGACACACGAAGAACAAAACATGAATAGAAATTCAGTATCCTCGATTAGGGAATACAGTACAAAACTGAAACAAACTTAAGAACAGAATAAATATTGGAAGGCAAATTCCTTTCCGCACCTTAATAAAGCAAAAATAGATTAAATATATAGAATGTTTATGAAGTACATGCAAATATATGTTAAGAAGGATCTTATCTACTGAAAAGCACTTGTTTAAAAGAAAAGTGCATTAGATTGCTTCTACACTGCTCTGTAAAGTGCCTTTTTTGCTTGGCCAACTTAGAACCATCCTGACTTCCATTGCTTTCCACCAGATAAGGTTCTGACATGTTATGCGTGATTCTTTATTAATTCCTCAAAGGAATTAGTCTCTTTTTAAAGTAAAAAGCAAAAAAGTTGTCAGGAAAATGTGTGAAAGCACCCAAATTTATCTAGCCAAAATGTGTAAGCAGAGGGACCCAGTGTCATCTGTGACCAGAAACATGGGTGTTGCCTTTTTGTTGGCGTTGTATACTTGAACTTAGAAAAATGTTACAGTAAAAAAGAATGCCTGTTCTGAAAATCAAAAGTGATTAGGAAAATTGCAGATTTTGCCTTTGCGCCTAGGATGGTGGTGCATTGAACACCTGATACACTAAGCAGTATAAAAGTTTAGGAAATTCAGGACCTCCATTAATGCTACCATTCTATTATTTCTCTGGAGATGGCAAATCGTGATTGTCCTCTTAGAGGGCCTCAAAGTTTCCATTTGTGCTTTGCTAATTTGAATCTGACTCTGTGCAGTTCGGGCTATGGACTCTGGCTGCCAATTTCTTATAAAAATGCTTTGCCTAATTTGAGGTTTCAGTACAAGGATATTGCCAGCTAGTCTGAGCTAATTAGCCCTTTCTAAAAGCCTAATCAAGATAAGGCAGGTACCTTTTTGTGTGTTAAACCGCTTGATTTAAAGCCTTCTGAGGGAGGGTACGGTTATCTTCAACCAACTCTACTATATGGTAAAATCATATGTTTTCTTTAGTGACAGCAAAACTTTTCAGCAAACATCCAAGCTAAGAGCTCTCTCTTCAGACCATCTTTGTTGGCTAGGGTGTGTTTGTCTTGGGGCATGGGGACATGCGATATAGCTAGTACGTTTCACATAACTTACTGCCGAGTCCTAGAGTACAAGTCGCTATCATTTTTAACGAGGAGACAGCTGCATGAGATGAGCCACAAGTACACTTCACTTCATCTTTCGATCTCCAGGTAAGATCCACAAGATATTCTATTAACATTAGGATTTTACAGAGGTAGCTACGATGCACTTGTGTTGGTGAAAGCAAGCTGCCTCTTTTACGGCGAATCCCAAAGCATCACTGTGTCTCTCTGCTGAGGGAGGATTGCATACAACTTAGCTTCGCCCTTCAGATCTGGTCTCTCATATCCTAAGAGTGGACGGCTACTCAGGTTCTCCCAGTAAGATGGTGCTATCTGCTTGAAATGCCACGACAGATCAGCACAAACCTACTGCTACACTCCCAAAGGGAAGGAGGAGAAGCAGCACGACATACACACTTCTATACCCATTCTACTAAATGGGGAGACAAAAGCCAAAGTCTCAATTTTGTATCATCCCTATTCTGGAGGAGAGCTGTGAGAGTCTGCATGCCGAGTCTGGGCTCCCTCTGCCAGTGTTAGCTTACCCAGTGTCAGTCCCACGGTTCACAGGCTCCTCGCCTTGGGACGATTTCTGTGTCCAGCTCTGTGTCCATTGACAGCAAGTTGAAACTCGGCTGACAGAGACTCAGGAAAGTCATGTCTGATGTATCAGTTGCAACTTAATAAGCTGCCAAGTATGTTTGCCTGTCCATAGGAGCAAGACAGAGTAATTTAAATGGTTAAAGAACTCTGGAGAAGTTCTTTCTCTTCAGGAGCATCTGACTCCCTCTGAGAACAGGCTGAATTTAATTTACAAAAGAGAAGAGTTGCCCATGGATGCAAGTTTGTTTGTGTTTCTTCTTTTTCTCAGCTACTCCACTGAATTTCCTTGCAGGGCTAGCATACGACTAGGACTCCATGCATGCATGAATGCCTTCTGAAATGCCTACAACAACTGTTTTTCAGTTTCTCGGCCCAACCTTTCCTCATGTTTCCTTAGCTCTTCCTGTGCTGACGCGTTTAGGAAGATCTTCCCGTCCTGACTGTGTACTGGCTCATTCAGACACCACACCTAGCAAGCTTCCTATTTCTAGCTGCTTTCACTTGTTGGATCCTCCTGTGAGCCAGAGACCTTCTGGAGATGTAGCAGTGACAGGCTTTCTCTTCTCTTGGCCAGCAACCTTTTGTTTCTTTCCTTGCTGAAAGTCAGTAACCAATGATACCGAATAGGGCAGGACCTTGAGAATAGGTTTGTACCTTGAGTGTAGTGATACGTGCTATGGCTTTTGTACACCAGGGAATTTAGGAGACAATTTCCACCAATGTTGCTGGAATGTTTAATTAACATATGGACAGAAGCCAGCAATGTTGTCTATAAGAGGTCTTCCTGAAGAGCCGGTTAGCACTCGTCAAAAATGCAAATCCAGTTCTTCAAAGCAAAGACCAGGAAAGGCTGAATTTCTTTGCCCGGTTTTGTGACAAAATTGCGTATGTCCTCCAAGTGAACTGAATTTTGCTATACCAACATGCATCACACATACTCTTGTCTGGCGAGAGGTACATGCCTTTAACCCATGTGAGTGTTGATTCAGAGTTGTGAAAACCCAGGCACCCTGATTCTATGGCCAAAAATTTCTGCCTGGTGATAATACATTGAGCCAGTATGTTTTCAGCAGTTTTGGCTTTTCCTGCTG
>NW_009646935.1:801162-865423 GCF_000708025.1 Charadrius vociferus | reverse complement strand
TGAGGTCTCTGTGGAGTGGTACAGGAAGGATATGTGCTACTTCTTGCTGCTGCTGCCAAGTAAAGCACTGAATAAATGTCAAAATATTTGCATCCTAAATAAGATGCCCATTCTTATTTTTTTCCTGTAGGGCATAATCATCTTTATTCCATGCAGGTTCTCTCACTCCATGAAGATCAACCTGGCCTACTTTATATGTAAACTTCCGTTTGCCTGGCTAGATACTAATACCTTTTTATTTTAAAACCAAATTGGAAAACCTGTGAACATCTAGGCAGAGTGAATATTGCGGAGTCTGATTCTCCTCTTCTCCTCTCTTGTGTGCTTACTTGGTCCTGTGCAAAGTAGGCTTAAGTTCTGCCAGTCTGATCTGAGAGCATTTACAGCCACACAGGCGAATAATCACACAACTTACAGGCAAATCAAGCTGTCTTTTTAGCAAGAAATTGCCAACGTACTTTAATCCCCAAAGAACGTTGCCTTCCCCCAGATGTCATCAATGCTTAGCAAGTCCCCCCTCTGTTAATTGTTAAATGCAACCATGGCTGTTACTATGCTCTGAATCATTTCTTTATTTTCATTATTTTGCTGTTTGCACTAATGCAGATTAACTGGATCCTGTGGAATTGCTCCTGGTTTCTATGTGAATACCTGTCATCTTTATGTCTCAATCAATCTCACTGGAAGGAGTAGTTAAAAAAAAATATTAAAAAACCTGTGCTTTTTTCTGACAAGCAGATGTTACACTTCAGCTAATGTTCTTTGGTAACTAAATGTTATAAAAATGATCAAAGAGATGGTGAAATATTAAGTAGTTACTTTCATTGCCTCAAGGACAAACCCAATGAAGCTTTAGTGAGCCACTGGAGTGAGTTATGCTACTTGATAAGCAGTTTGGTGTTTACTAGTTACTATTCAATGAGATGACTTTATCAGAGGTAGCCTGCAAACCTGAAAAGGATTGCTGGGTCGAAATGAATGCTAGCATGGCATCATGTGATAATTTTCATTGGACTCTTTGATAGAGGGGGGGAAAAATGAAACAAGACCAACTGATGAAATAAGCTAAGAGTGGGGATTTAGATTTATCGCAAAGAAAACCAGGTGCAGGTGGAATGTGATGAATTCTGCAATTCTTCAGCATTAGGAGAAGGAATCAGAAGAATCTCCTTCAAGAGGATGTATATGATGTTTAGATGTGCAAAGTGACCTTGTGATCTAAAAGCCATTAATTTGCTAGCGCAGAACATGATCGCCACCCTGTGGTTGCTGGTAGAATGAGGCTAATGTAATGTGTTGCCTAATTAAAAAGTAATTAATCCTCCTGCTGTCTGCAGCACAGGTTTTTGGATGCGGCTGGGAGCTCGAAGGGGACGGAACAACGCTGGTTGCTCCCTTGGGAATGGAGGTTGAGATCTAAGGCTCTAGCATGACTGGGGAGAGGGGATTTGTTTTGGAGATGTTTAGCTTCCAAAAATGAGAGTCTTACCTCTGTGTGTGAGCAACGTATTTTACAGGTTTCCGAGTTGTTGGAATTTGACTTGATTTTCATAGGATGACAAAAGACATATCCTCAAACCGTATGGGAAAAGTGTATTTTCTGTAATTCTACACTAGAAATCGCCCAAACGTTTTTCTTGAAATTTCCCATGAAAAAAATCAGCCTGGTATAAATGCCTAGAGGGGACTATCCGCAATATTAGTCACAGTTTAATAAGAACACAGCCTTACACTTCCTTAGCAGCTTTCTGAGAGAAAGCCCTGCTTCCCAAGGGTAATTTTCTGTGGCAGGCTATCTATATGTGGGCTACTTTGGCTGAGAAGTCTTTCTCCTTGCACAGAGGAAGAGTGAGGAGATTCAGCCCCCTACTCTTCAACAATCTTATATGAGCATCTTCTTTTCTTTAAACCTTCAGCTCGGTTTAACAAATTTATAAGCAATGTAAAAGCCTATAGTGGGAAGTGTCAGTAAGCCTGGCTGCTCATTCTATCTGTATTTTTGTGAATGCTTAGTGTTCATGAAAGGTGCCCGCTATTATAGGCCAACAAAGCCAGGTACAGTGCAGCCAAGTACGGAAGAAACCTTCCACAGAGCAGTAGTTGCTGTCACCCTCTGCATGGGCAGCTTGAGCTCTGTGTAGGACAGTTGGGCTGTCTGGGGATGGGGACAGTCTCCAGGTCATGTAGTCCTAACGCGCAGGAAAAATCTGTAGCGTGGACCTCGGCTTTGATGAGGAAGAAGGTTTTGTATAGCCTATAGTGAGATCTGCTTGATGCTGCTTGGTTGGTTTTCTGCATCTTTGTGTTGGATGATATATCTCTCATCTCCCAGAGGAGCTGGTCTCTTCTCAGGATACCTCTGCAGTGCCGTATTCTTTCTAAACTATTCAGAGGGGAGATCCAGGGTGGACAGCACAAACTTTACTCACCTGTAATTTGATTTAATTTAGAACTTAAAGCCCTGAAAAGTTAAGCGAATGTATTTAACCCACAGCTCACTTAACCTTCAGCACAAATTAACCAGTATGGACTACCCACCTTATGGTGGGAGCTTAAGCTAATGTTTTTCTTCTACCAAATGCTGTTCCATCACACTGAGATCCTGTAAAGGACAGGAATAAATATAACCAGTCACCTCAAAATCAAGATTGGAGGTGAAGAAATGTAAGTGCAGCGCAGTGTTACCATAGTAACAAAAGCTCTAAAGTGATCTAATCTACTGTTAAATTCCAGCTCAGAGATGAACAAAATCAACATAACAGAATAAATGTTACATTAAAAAGGGAGCGAGGATATTTTGAGAGTGCTATTATGTTTGTGTCCCAAAATATAGCATAAAAATCATATTTGAAAAGAGAGGGAATTTTTAGGCTTTTGAGTTGCGCATTTATCTTATTTGTTTCTAATTTGGACTCTAATTAATATCCTGTGAGGTTAGCTGTCAGGTGACTTTTTAACATACTGCCTGAGTTTACACACACAGATGTACTGTTTTTCAGAATATTCCCCTCCTGTCACTCTGGTTGCACAGATGGAGAATGGTGGCCTGTACTCTATACGTCCTAGATTTTTCAAGCCATTAAAGCGTCGCTCCCCTCGCTGTCCGCGGGATCTAAATGAGTTCAAATGCTGAATCTCTTCTAAAAATTGGGTTAGACCATGAGGAGCCTCTGAAGGGGCTTTCATTGCTAGCACAGCTGTTTTCAGCTTGTGTTTCTCTTCGTGGTGAAGGTTGATATGTCAATAACTGTTTTCATTCTGTTTCAAAAAAGAAGCAAATCTTTAAACTTCCCATGAAATTTGTTCCCCTCAAAATGTTGGTTTTGAGAAAAATTGAAGTCTTCAAATATGGAAGTTTCTTGTGTCGTTTCATGGCATGTCATTCTGAATATGGACACCATGCATTACCTGAAGAGGCAGAAAGTACCAATTTTCTTTCAAGTTCCATTTTAATATTGTTAAGGACACTGGAGCTTCTACTGTCATTGAAGATCGGGTGTGATTTTGGTTTGGGGTATTGGAGGTTGGGTTTTTTTGTGTTAAGCAGTCTCTCCTTGTGCTGTAAGTTTGAGATTTTAAATACCTGCTATTTAAGCATTTCTAAAGTAGATAAGATGGGAAATTCGTATTAGTAGTCTAGCTGAGTTCAAGATAAATTTGACATATGCGGCGTAATAATGTAAAAGTAAAAAGAAAATATCTGAACTGGCACTAATACATTTGAATTAATTTCCAATGGAATTTGATAACAGGCATTTTAAAATGATGAATATAAAAAAAACTTACTTTAGTGACAGAGTTTGACCAAAAACCCCAGTCCCTCTGAATCTAAGCATCTGGCATATATTTCACAACAAGATATGTCTTTATGATCAAAGACACCCCAGAATTTCTCTCTGCTCCATACTGAAGAATAAATTAACTTTGTGTGTTTTAAAAGTAGGTCTTTGGCAGTATTTCATCTGCAAGAAACAGGTGAAAATAGAATTTGCAGAGCATGTCTTTCGGTTTACCATAATAGCTTATAAACAGCATGTGAACCGCATGCTTTAGAGTTAAGTATTCCTTTTCCAATGGGAGGAGATGTGCTCTTAGAAAATGACAACTCATTTGCATGCAATTTACACACTGCATTTTTGCAGGAATACATTTGACTTTTTGCACTCTTCTCTAGTAGTTGCATTTAATTTTCTCGCTGCAGAATAGAAGCGTTAAGATCAGATTTTAAAAGACAGTTCCTACACTCTTTGCATACGTAGACTTAAGAAGACCATTAGCAAAGAAGAGAGGGCCCTCTTTCTAGCTCCCTCTTGCACACTGTGTAAAATCTAATTTTTTTTTTTTCTGGTATCAAATCACATATGTGTTTCTTGCTCCTTTATACCATGCTGATCACAGTGGTATCTTCCATAAAGTTCTTGCCTCATTATTGAAAGTAGGGAAAGCAAAGCTATTTCTGAGGCAATAATCCTTGCTTTTATGGTCTATTCTCCTTCACACTGATTGCTTGAATTTGAAACTCTCATGACATTTTGCAGGCAATAAAAACCAGAGGAAGAACGTGTTTCTTTTTGCCAGTATATTCTTATTAAGCCAGGCAGAGCTGCTTACAAACTTGGTGCAGTCAGTGTCACCAAATTCAGGTAAATGATGAAAAAGAGCAATTTCCATGAAGGATGGAGCTAGAGTTTCCTTCAGCTGTTTTACAGGTATCCTTTTGCTTTTTTAGCTCAATTTGTCCTCATTCTGTTTGAGCCTTCACTGAACTTGAATGGAAAAATACCGTCATTCTCCTCTCTCAAACTAGGTACTGAAAAAAAATAATATTCTAAAGTGCAGTGCAGTTTCCAAAGGTACTGGGATAACTAAAGAGTATCTGCCCCCGCAAGGTACTTTGGGATGTATTATGCTGTAATGGGCATTTTTTGGGGTGCTGCTGGACCTACATCATTTCCTCACATCGTACATTCTTTGCTTAACTATGATGATGATATATATTTATACAGAGGAACAGAGTCAAACTTATGATTCAACTTTCAGTCATATCTACTCAACAGGGTTAAGATCCTTGTTGCATGTGGAAGACACCAAAGGATGCAAAAGAATATTTATTCTGTTTCTTTTCATACTGTGTGTATATATATATATTTTATGGGTTGCTTCAGGTAAATATAGCAACATGCAGGGAATCTGGTAGGTGAGTATCACTTTGACATCTTTTTCTCAAACCTGAATTTTTATTTTAGTTACATATAGAGGTTCCATCGGGGTTTCAATCCGTGTACTTCTTGCATTGTGCAATCATATTTTAAATGGACTGAGCAACTTATAATTTAGTATTTAGTAACTGGGAAAGGGAAGATCTAAGTGAGAGCAAAGGGGTTTAGGCTCATTACAGAGGAAGCGGGTGATTTACAATGCCGTGATAGAACGGGAATGTGAGAAATTTCAGATCCCAACTCCTCACCAAACTCTGAGCAATTTTGAGTGGAATTTTGTAATCCTGAGAGATGGCCTATTAAAACATCTTAGTTACGAGGGGACCCTTTTCCTCAAGACTGTATCCAGCTGCCCAGAGCATACTCAGCCAAATTCAGACTTAGCATAAGAAGGTCCAACTTCTGAGAAGTATGTGGCCTAAATACAGTAGGGAAGGAATCGCAACATGGGTGAAAGTGGTAAAGAAGAATAGTGTTATATTTTATAGATCCACAGTACAAAATGAGTGAGACATAAGTGTCTAAATGGACAGGAGACAAAACCAAGCAAAGTTAGTAAAAAGAAACCGAAGATCCAAAAACTGGGGACTGACTACTCTTTTATTAAGTCCACGTCTGTTCTCTTTGTATTTCTCATTGCCAGTCACTTAGCAGACAAGGAACACAAGAATGTCTCTTACTGGGGGTGATCAATGGTCCATGTGTCTTGTTTCTGATACTGGTCAGAACACAAAAGCGGAGCAAGTACATGGTTACACTTCTCCCAGCACTTTCCCAACTTCTGGCAGTCTGTAGCTATTGACTTCCAGATCAAGCCTGCTGTTGTAGTCACATCTTTCTGGCTGTTATAGGTCATTCCTTCCATTAACTTATCTATTGTTTTTGTGGTTTTGTTTTTCTAGACTTGTTTATACAGCTGGCTCCCACAGTGTCCTTGGCAATGATTTTTGACATTCTAGTTACACGTCGTGGTCAAAAAGATAAACCTGTTTTCTTTTCCTACTTTGAAAACTGCTGCCTGATAACACAGAAATTAAGAAGCATCAAATCAAACTGGGGCATAATGAATAACTTGTTCTCTAAACTCCTTTGCAATGGCATGCCTTATTTTTGTGTGATTCCATCTTATCTTTCCTTGGTCATTGTTTTCCAAGTTTAGAAAGCCTTAGTCTGTGTGATCTTTCTTTGTATGGATGCTGTATTGTTTTGTCGATCATTTGGTTGTCCTTATCTGGGTTTTTTTCTGCTGCTCTATCCTTTTAGAAGTGGGGTGCCCAGAAATGCATGCAGTATTCAAGCTGTGGGAACACCATGGGTTTATAAAGTGCCATAATGATGTTTTTGCTGTTGTTTTCATCCTTCCTTAATGATTCCTACCGTTCCATTTTCCTTGTTCATTGCCCCTGAGCCGTGAACTGACGTTTTCAAAGAACTATCCATAATGACACCGATATCTTTCCTGAATGTTGAGAGATAATTTAGAGTACGTTAATAAATATATTTAAAGCGTTTTTCCACAAATGCTTTACTTGAAATTTCATCTGACATTGTTTGATTGTCTCGTCATTGAGTATTGTGAGATCATTCTGCTACTTGTCGCAGAATGTGTTTTCATTTTTAGTACCCTGAATAACTTTGAATCATGAAGAAACTTTGTCACCTCACTATTTATTACTTTCCTGAGCTTTAAATATGTTAAAGAGGATTTATACGGGCCCACAGTCTAACTTGCCCATGTTATGAAAAATGACTATTTATTCTTATGCATTACATTCTACCTGTTAATAAGTCATTTCTCCTGTAAAGGACCTTCCTTATAGGTCCATGCAGTTTAATCTTTTTAAGAAACTTCGGTGAATAGCCTTGTCAAAACCTTATTGGAAATCAAAGTATAGCCGATCAACTGAAATGGCCTCATCCCCATCTATCAACTCTTTTAGAAAGCCTGAACACCCTCATGAGATGTGACTGTGTCTACATTATATTTATTTGTCTGTCTGCTACTTCTTTCTTCATTACAGTTTTTACCAATTCACTTGGTATAAAAGTCAGATTTGCTGGTCTGAACTTTCACTGGTTTTCCATTAATCCCTTAAAGAAAAACTCAAAAGTCCGTGTGTCGCTACTGAATTCTGTTTAAGTGAGGAGTACTTCCATGTCTGATTTCTTTTAGGATGCTTACTGGAATATTCCTACTTACTCTTTTCTGATTTTAAACCTTCCTTGTTTACATTTCAGTTTGAGTTGAGACAGTTGCTCTGACTTTTCTCCTGTAAAGAAATTGGTGCCACCTCTTTTAATTATTTCCTAGCAAACATTGAAATAACTGATTTCAGTTCTCCGATAAAGCACAATCCTTTTGACCAATGGTTTCTTCTAGAAACTCTCCAGCAGACATGCTACTATTGATATATTATTTTTAAAAGAAAAAAAAGTCTTTGATTTTTGTAATTTTATCCTTAAAAACTCTTTCGTCTGTCCATATTATGATTTTCAGGTTTAACTTCCTACTGTGCCCCTTCCCATTTTCTTCAGCTCAGTGTAGCTTCCAGTTCTTGATTTGCAGAATTTGCTGGAAGATTGACTGTGGCTTCCAGTGTGATTTGTTATCCTCCTTCCTTTGCAAGAAAAAATGAAATGGTTAACGATATTGACGTGTGAATTATCTCTGCAAGGCACTCAAATCAATCCTGTGCTGAGGGATTTCACCTCCCCCACTGCTCTCTGGAGACTCGATGAAACGTGAGGATAAATGAAGACACAGCAGCGTGGGCTTCAGTGTGTTGCTAACGCGTTGCTGGCTGCAGTCGGTGCTGCTGTATCTTCATGCTAGCACTACTGGAGATGGGTAGGTTGAAGCTCGGTAGCTTTGCTGCCTCCTCCCCTGCCTGCAGTGTAGGCATTACTCAGCATTGCCTACAACAGAGCTTTTTACCACCTCAGTTGTCTGATGTGTATCACCTTAGTTGGACATTAACTTCAAACCCAAACGTAGCATTTGCAGTTCACTTCGTGTGCCTCTGTGTGGTTTCTACCAAATATCCGTGTACGTTCTGAAATCAGTATGCCATGAAAGCGACTGTGTGAAGACACTTGTTATTAAAGTGCCTCATTTATTTTGCTATTAATATGCCCAGTGCTGCTAGTGACATCATTAAAATGTCTTGCAAAGAAAATGCCTCTTTGAAAGGAGAATGTGCACGCTGGTTCACCATCTTGGAAATAATGAAAGGGAAAGCTGTAGGTACACGCTGTCTGATGGTACGGATGGCTTGCTCTTCAATTTTAAGAAGGTGAACCTTTACGAATATCTCGGTCAGAGAGTGGAAGGGTAACAGCAGGTGGCTGAAGGGAGGAAAGGTAATGTTTCAATAGCAGAAGGTTTTGTTGGCAGAAAGCAGACTTCAGTTTGGACCTACAGCCAGTTTATGAAACAAACAAAACCAAATAAACCCACCCCAAACCAGGTTTCATCAAGAAAATATTTAAGGATAAACCAAATATTGAGCTTCTCTGAATGGGATACTCTCTGTGCCTGTATTTAAGGTTTGCTTCATCTATTGTAAGTTAGCAACTGTGCTTTAGATGGGATATTCTGGTGAGTGTAGTAACATCTTTCTGATGAGGTACCCTGCTGCCTGCCAAGCCCGTCCAAACCTGGACCTCACAGCATTTAAACTTCAGGTTTAAACTTCTGTTTCATATACTAAATAGAATCATAGAATGGTTTAGGTTGGAAAGGACCTTGAAGATCATCGAGTTCCAACCCCCCTGCCGTAGACAGGGACACCTCCCACTAGACCAGGTTGCCCAAGGCCATGTCCAGCCTGGCCTGAACACCTCCAGGGATGGAGCCTCAACAACCTCTCTGGGCAACCTGTGCCAGTGCCTCATCACCCTCATATACAGGGACTATATCTGCATAGCTAAATATGCCTCAGGTTCAGTAAACACAGGAGTTGCTAAGTTTGTGAAGAAACATATAGGATGTTATTCTTAAAAACTAAACTTTTGGGTAAAAAAGCCTTCCCATGAAGACATCTAGTTTCAAATTCTTGCAATGTTGGACAAGGTATTTAGGCGACAATTTCATAAAACTTGTAAGAACATAGGGTCTGACTGAATTAGGACTTTCTACTAATGAAATAATATATAACTGCTACGATGTTAATAAGTGTAGTATTTCATATTTCAAGACCTTTTTCTCTGAAAATACTCAATATTTAATGACTGTGAATTTGGACTTTTCCAAAGCTTTTTAGGGGTTTAACTTGTACTTTCTGTCTGACACTAATGTCAATTGCTTTTAAAATGGTTAAACAAACCTTACTTAAATAAGTATGGTTTCTATAGTCTTGGTTTTGCATTGGCATTGATATCTTTCCATTTTATAGTAATGACATTTGTTAGGCTGTGTGTCAGTCTTTATCAGTGCTTCCTATTCACTTGAGTTCCACTTTTTACATGTGAAAGACTATTAGGGTTGGAAGAAATCTCTAATAGGTTATTTGATCTTCTTTTAACTGTAATAAAAGTAATTTCCCTACTGTAGACCATCTCTAATCCATGGATATCCCAGCCTACGATATTGCCAGGGTACTCCCAATATGCATGATACCTTATTCCTAATGCTATGTGTTGCTGCCAGTATTTCACTGTATCTTTTAATGAATTTGATGACAAAGTGAGTATGGGTTCTTATAGGCCTGGTCTTACATTTTCTCCTGAACAAGCAGGGTGTAAGTTAATATTTTCTATAGTGTTTTAAACACTTTTTTTTTTTTTTTTGTCACATCAGTCACTTCTAGTCTAGTTTTTGGTATGGAACACTGGTTTGTGTTTGCTGCTGACCTTGAAGATAACTTTTATTCCTTATAAGCTACTGTATCCTGCTTGCACCTTCAAATTTTGGTCTACCTAGTCACAAAATCCATTAATTTCTCATAGTTTTAAGATTTGTAGCCCAAACGTTGAGTATGGAGTAAGGGAGGGGGGATTATTCTTACTTTGAATATTCTTTTCAAATGTCTTTCCTTTAAACTCCATTTCTGCAGGTCTCTTACATATTTATATACAATAATCAAATATGTTTTTGAAATGTAAAAGATTCTCACAACACTTTGAAAGCATTTCCTTTTACGTTAAGGTATCTGGAACAGCCACGGCTTGCGTTTTACTCAGCCAGGGTCTTTCTCAGGTCTGCAAGGCAGAACTTTGATACTCTTCTTTTGCTACATCTGAAGTAGCTCTCTGTCTGTGCACCAGTAGATCAGTAGAAGAATATCAATGTTGAGATTCATGATGCAAATGGCAGAGAAAAATTTCCACTGAAAGCTAGTACAAAAGCTACTGGAGCTGTACAAAGTTTCCATTGAGTTGTATTAATAATATACCTTGGTGGGTAATTAAGCGGTTAACCTGTCGGCTTAATATGAAACATTTTTGGCAATTTGCATCTTGTCCCTTACCCATAAAAGACATAATACAAGTAATGATTTAAGGGCCTGTCTTAAGATGATATCACCACAATGTTTCTAGTAGCGTACCCTTTTCCATAAAGGTAACAAGCACTTCTCTGAATCTGGAGTTCTCCACAATTAATTTCATCATAATACAGATAAGTGCAGGATTCAACTCCATTCAGAGAGAGAAAATCAGACAGGTTATGCTGATGCTTGTTCCTCTTTTGAGAATACAGAGCGGGTCAGTTGCACTTCCTTTTTCCAAAATACGCCAAAATTTCTGTTTAACACGGAATTCCAGGGTTCGGGTTGTTCACATACAACCAAACAAGCACTGCATATTTCAGAAAGCTGTAAATCCAAGTGCTGGGCTGAAATGCAGCCCATGGGAACGTAGCCTCGGCTGGCAGTACCTCTTTGGGCTGACGGTTCTTCTTGGAGAGAGGGAGCAAGCGACTTCCAATGTCTCTCCTCTGGTTGTAGACTGTGGGGTTAGTTAGTATGCTGCAGCTGTGCAGATTTTCATTTCTGATAAAACTTAGCCTGAGAGGTATTTGCTGATGATTGTCAACAATCAAATGAATTATAGATGATGTTGGTAAACAAAATGCCGCCTTGATGAATGATGAGTTGGCTATACTATGACATGACTGCTAAGTCATTCAAAGCACTGATTAAACCCATTACAGTAAAATAATCACCATCCATTACCTTTAATGTCGTGAACTGACAACCTAGTTAAGGCAGCTGATGGTGTCAGCAAAATGATTTGTTGGTCCTCGTGTCCAATGACAATAAATCACTTCGATAAATCAATGAACAGTAGCAATAAAACAATATATTTTCATTTTTCTTGACATTCAATTACAGAGTGTGTATACGGACTTATTCTTAAACACTCAGTGATATGGCAGGATTCAGCATCCACCAGCAACTAATACATACAGTTGTCGAGAAATTGTTTTGTCCAATCATGTTTTTCCCTTAGTTTTGTTTTCTGCTGCATCTGCTGTTGTGATACACCACTTGTCTTACAGAGCCAGATTCATTCTTAGGTATAAAACACAGAATTTTTATATTCTTTTTCGCTGCATCTGATAAAGTTTCTTCTTCTCATCAAGCTTCTATAGGTGTAGTATTTTATTTTTTTTCAAAACTTCAAGGAGAGTGGTAGTATTCTTGGTTTTTCTCCTTGCTAGTAACACCTCTAGGCTAATAAAGTCAATAATTTAGCTTGTGGGTTAAACAAAAAGTGAACTTAAGTGTATGATCAGCCAGAGCTGAGTTCAGGCTCCTGTGCTGCTTGGAGATGAGCAGTTTTTGACACTGCTAAAACCCAACTCAACTGGCAGCCATTGTCTTCCCTCTGTTCTTCCATCATCAAGACTGTTCTGAGCACCAGTCCTGGCAGGCAAACAAGGAGTTTTTGGGAGCGTCTATTTATTTTAGAAATATGTATCTGTATTTACCTATTTCTCCCTCTTTTCATAGATATGTTTGTGTGTGTGTGTTGTTATCATATTTTGGGCATGCATGAAAGTACCAATCCCTGAAGTCAATTGAGATGGAAATTATGAAGGGCAAGACAACTCCCAAAGAATTGAAATGATCATGTACTTTCATTAGGTAAGGCTTTGTGCTTTTTAGCTAAAGGCTGACAAGGCTAAAATACTCCCACCCCACCCCCCCACTCCCCTTTTTGTCTAAAGAAAAGGTTTAGAGTACTAAAACTTTTTTTTTCCCCTGGGTTCCTTCCTCTGCCTCACCCATGTGCACACACATTACCAGACTTAAAATACCCTGAGGAATTCGCAGGGCATAATTTTTAAACATAATTCAGAGAAATGCCAGGTGGGTAATAAGAAGACAGAGATGGAAAACCAGATGGCTGTGGTTCCTCTGTACTGTCCCTCTTACCATTCATGTGCCTTGAGTCTCTACTTGGTTGGACTAGATTTGTTTCTGTCACATGTCCGTTGGAGGAAGTTTGCTATCAGCAGGAGCAGGTCTTTTCCACATATGCGCAAAGAGAAGAAGAACAATCTGTAGTGGATTTTTTCCCGGTATAGTACGAGAGGTTGAAAGGAAGAGCTCTGACTGAGGCAGTAGCACCTATCACATCTATGCTGACTAATGTTTAGAGGTACAGCTTAAGTTACTTCAGTATACTGGGCCTTGTCTTTAATGGTTATGTTATGCAAAATAGGAAGTTCTAAAGATATACATTAACTCTTACATTGCTTTTTTTTTTTTTTTTCTTTCACTAATATAAGTTTGAAAATCATTGCTAGTGTGCTTTTCTGCACCACTAACCTGGAGAGGTCACCCAGCTGGGCACATGGGGTTGCAGGGGTTCCCAGTGTCAGCTCCTGTGTAGCCAAGCCTCCGCTGTAAATAACATTCAATTTTCATTTGCTTCTGGACCCATCTCAGTTTGAGGTAGGGATTTAACGTGGGATCTGTTTCCTTGAGCACTTGCCTGCCGAAGACAGAAAGATCATCATGGAGATGAAACTCTTTGGATGTGGCTATATCATGTGGCATATGAAAGATTTTCTCATTTCTTTCTAAAAATGGATCTGTCAGTAGAGAATGATTGGTCTCACTGGACATATGGGCAGTTAGAACTAGGAAAGCTGAATGTCACTAAGGGATGGTAAAAATGAAATGTTTGACTATAAATTATTTTTGATGTCATATTTAGATTAGAACATAGACAATGCAAGTAGTCAATATGAGTTATGTAGCAGACAGCAGAACATGTCCAGAAACGCTCTTTTTTTTGGATGAAAGTGAACTATGATGGAGACCCTGCACTGACTTTGCAGGAGGCATAAATTGTTGATGCTTATTTCAAAAGTAATATCTACAGCAAATGCTTCTAAAGTTACGACTTTCAGAACATTGTGGGATATTTGCTGTGTAAGGGTTATTAAGAGATCATTTGAGATAACCATCTTCAATTTGACTCTGGAAAACTTCAGCAATTGCTCAGAAAACAGGCAGTAAAGCAGACTACTGTCCTGTATCATATCATCTGCCTGTGAGATCTGTACAAGCAGCTAAAGTTTGTACAAGGTAGAATTCACAGAGCTTTGGTGAAAAAGTTGAGTTTTCTCAGACTTTCTATTGAATGCAGGGGATTATTTGTCTTATCATCAGTGAGAACGGGTTTATTTACTGTAACAGTGATTAATTTAGCTGATTCATATACCATCCTCCAACTCTTCACATGTCTCTGTGTTCAACCTTGTACCCTTTTCCAGGAACTTCTGGGCACACTGGTGCCTTGCCTTGCAAAGCAGCGTGTGCCTTTCATCACCAGGCATGCTCTCACCTAGAAAATTGTGTCTTTGGCCCCTATTTTGGTTGGTTCATATTCGTTTTACTTGATCAAGTCAGCTTCAAAATGGTCAGAACAGGGCTGGGAGTATGGCCTGGAGACTGACCTTCCTCTGCTGTTGGCAGTGGGGTACTTGAGCATTGTGGATCAGTTGGTGCTCCCTCCCCATGTCGCGCTGCTGTCACTCCTGCTCTTGAAAGGAGAGGAGCGGAACGGGCTCTCCACCAGCCCTCTCTTCTGTTGCCTAAAGCTTGGAACAAAACCTGCTGGAGAGCAGGCTCAGGTGTTCCCTCCTCCCAGCCTCACCTGAAACACAATGCCAATGGCCTCTGGCAAGGTAGTTCATTTTTAAGTTGGGGCTGAAATCAAACAATTCTGCAAGTGTCAAGGTGAGCACCCGTGCTTTAGAGTCCTCACCAGAGACTGACAAATGGCATTTGGTTTCCAAGCTCTGGAGCAAAGTTAAGATGGAATTTAATTTTAATCTGAATCAGTCTGGTCATCTCTAAGTTTGACTCGCCTAAGTGGTATTTTGGTTGGTAGAGACACAAACTATTTAACAGGCAGTCTGCCGTGGGGAACAAGAGCATCTGTAGAGCGGTTTTCAGGATATGCTGTTCCATACCTTGCTAAAACTGTAAAGCACAATAAGAAAATGGGTGATGCACAGTAGATAAACTTTAAAAATAACATTCAGCTGATATTTTTTTATAGGGTCCTAACTCCATCTAAGGAGTTGTGTAATGCTTTTTTTTTTTTTTTTTTAAAGTGAAGCAATCGCTTTTTGTATTTTCAATAGCTGAATTATAAGATTGTTGTACTATAGTAGTACTTACATACTGTACCTTTGGAAAGCATTCATCACTGAGTACGGTGTGTGTCTGAGAACATCTACTTGAAAGGAAAGGATTGTGTGAATGAGGCAGAGAGGCAAGTTGTTACAAAATGGGCTTTCCTACTCCTCATTTTAAAATTTCTAGAGATCAGACTTTGATATTCCTGTTATCATCACCTTAAGGTTAACAAGAATATGACACAACATATTTATTTAAAATGTGTATTTTTACATAGGTATCAACATTTTAAATAGTTTTAAAGTTGTCTATCAAAATGACTTTCATTCAGTATATATTAGGAGACCCTATTACATGATAGTCCGTGCTTCTCCTTGACTCAGGAAAGAATGAATATATTAACCTTTTCAAAATGTCATCTATAAAATCCATGCTATGAAATAGTTAAGTATGTAAGCTCCATCCCAATCAATATTTATTTCTTGGTAAAACTGACTGTGCAGCATATTTTTGCCATCTCTATAAACATTTCTATAGCAACCTTAACAATTGTGTCTGTTTCCGTTCAAAGCTGCTGTAGAATTTTTGAAGGTGTCCTAATTTGTAAATAGCAAAGATATTAGAAGCTGACCCCGAAGTTTCCTTCCCGAAGTCCTTCTGGTCTTGCTCATGGCTGCAGGAAATGAAAAATGAAAGTCTGAGTCTGCACAGTTCCTGTCATCCAGCTTGAAAGATATAACAAACCCTGGTGATCACTGCAGTGCATCATTCAGTATAGCTGCGTGTGGCTCAGAGAAGACCAGGCAGATTTGGCTCATTATGGCAAGTGTAATTTGAAGGTGTACTCCAAAACAGGGAAAAAAATGCAAGCGCCATCAGCAGACGGAGAGAGGATTAAAAACATAATAATTTAAAAAAAAAAAAAAAGGCAGTAGACAACAGCTGAAATCTAGCTAGCATTAGTTTTTTGGTCACATTTTATCTCCTCATGGGCCACTGCCACCATCAGAGCAGCAGTGCGTGGAGTGACTTGTGACACAGCTGGCAGTCAGCAGCGCCCTGGGGCTCTGGCCGGCAGGGATGCTGGCTACTGAAGCATCCTCTGCTCCTCACAGAAAGTGCATCTCCACCACCTAGGACAAAGATCAGTGTAAGGGCAGTAAGGGGAGAGGCAGGTGGGAGAGCAGGAGTAGAAGCACATCTAATTTTTATAACTCTCACAAGCGCTTTTCCTTTATCTTTGCCACCTGCCCTAGAGTACATGCAGCACACTGTTAAATAACATCTTGTCACAAAGACCAAAGCAATGATTACACTCTGACTAGGTATTAAGACAATTTTATTTCACACTTGTCTATTAAGGTATAGTAAGTAACTGCACGGCGAAGATGATCTTCTGGGAAGAGAACGAGAGGTTCTTCAAATTGTCCTGGTTTTTTAATATCTTGCCATTGAAACAGTCAGAGTGCCGTGCTGCAGTCATATAATAATAATTAGGAAAAAAAACACCACCACCAAAAAAAATACTTCCTCTTTGTTAGGAATACAATCTGTGTCACTGCTCACCAGCAGTTTATCAAACAGATTTTCCATTTTGTCAGCTCAGCATATGGTGTTCAAAAACTGATTTTTATTCTTTTTTTTGGTAGGGGGTTGGGTAGAAGGACAGAAACAGCTATTAAAAGCATGCTTCTCATGGTTTGTTGGGGAAAAAAAAGTAAAACTTACATTTCGTCATTAAGTTTGCTGTTTTGATTAAAAGGTAAAAGTCATTCACTTTATTTCCTTGTGAGGCTCCCCCACGTGCCAATAATCTCAATTTATGCCTTCATTTCTCCCATAAGAAGAATGTATTCAGGACTGGAAATTTTGTAAATATTGAGAATACATTTGTATTTGACTTTTGAATTGGTAAATTGGAAAGATTTATCAAAATATTGGCAAGATTCAGAGCAAATTAATTATCAGGTGAAAATACAAAGGTAAGTAAAGTAATGTGTGTGTATATATACACCCTATCTTGCAGAATGTCCACCAGAATAGCTTTTATATTAGATCTATATCGGAATATCTCTGTTAATGGAGCTTGAGAGCACATTTACCTTTCTCGCAGCTGTAGCCAATTGGTCACCCACAGGCTCTGTGAAGTCTACTACATTCTCATTATTTGCACTGGTCCTGGCAGCCAGACACCATTTACTTTAAAGGGAGAAGGAAGAGAGGATGGTTTTGGAGTATATGGCATGTGAACTCTCTGAAAAACATCCTCCAGCAAACCTAGCTATAGTTGTGCAAGATGCTCTTGGCATCCGCTGATTCTCTCTAGCTGTGGTGGTGGGGCCATGTGACGTAGACATCTCAAACTTGCATTTCTTGCACCACTGGATGGCTTTGTTCTTGGGTCTTTAAATTCATCAGTAAGTTAATAAACCAGCGCTGCTGTGGCATGGACACACACATCCCACTGAGCCATCCCTGCTTCTGGTCACTCGCTTTGAGTAGGCAGACACTTGCGTGATACCCTCAGCGTGAGAGGTTTGTTTATCAGAGCCTGGAGCCCGTCTTCACTCTGGCTCAGTCCTTGGGAAGACGGTTTCTGCGATAGAGCCCGATGAGCCGTTGTTACCAGCCTGGGTGCGCCACGAGGCTCTGCTTACAACCTGCGGGTACAGAAAGCATTTTGCTTGACATTAAACAAATTGCCGAAAGAAAAGGACCGAAAAAAATAGCTGCTTTTTTTTTTTTTTTTTTTTTTTTAACCTGGGGGAAAAATTTCATGCAGCAGGACTCTCCAGTGGTGGGGGAGATAATAGTTCAGAGGCTCTGTGTGGCCTTGTTACGTAGTTCCGCAGGAGGCGGTGCCCCCTCAGTTGAAAAAAAATGCTGCTTTCCACAGCCTAATGAACAAACTCCTGCCTAATGTGCTCACCCAGCACTTGGGGGGGGAAAAAAAAATCTCAAAATGAATACATTGTTAGTGTTCCTGAAGTGAAAGGGAATAAAATATTTTGTTCTTGGGATATAAGATTTTGAATTTTTTATATCCTGTTTTGTCGTCCCCGGGAAGGGATCTCATTTCTCTTGTCTGAAAAAGGTTGTGATCAATAGAAGGTTCTGTCAATATAAAGAAATGCATCAGTATATTCTCTATCTTTGCATTAACCAGAAAACAAAAATATTTCAGGTTGGGGTTTTTTCTGACATTTGATTTTTCAGTGTTTTTTCCTAAATAATCAGCACGAATATCAGAATTTGTGTTATGTCATTTCTTGCATAGCCTTGTCCTCTTGAAACATTTACAAATCATATAAAACACAGGGGATCTCAGGCCAAATGTTTATTTATACTGAGAATCACACTATCTGTCTCAATTCCCACAGGTTATGTTTTCTTTTTCCTGGTGGCCATTCTGTCATACCACACTAACAGCGGGGAGTAGAAAACAGTCAAAGCAAAAGGCTTCACAGATCAAGCACAAGTCCTTTTCTGATATATTTTCTTCCAAGGTACCTTGCAAATATTTGCAAACACACACAAGGCCAATCAGGCTTGATTAGGAAAACCAGTTGTGTCCAGGCGCTCGCATGACGTGATCGTGGGTTGGGAAAGGCAATACAGATATCCAGCAGGTTTGTATGATGAGCCAAACCTTTAGTACTTTTTTTTTTAATGATCATGAAATGCATTAGAACAAAGGAAAGCTGATTGTTCCCCCCTTCGCTCCATCTGACCCTGTTCCTATTTCTGTAATAAGAGACATCTTCAGATAACCAGTTAAATGCATTCGTGGCAGGAAAGAAACATAATGGTTGAGGAAAGTCGAATAGTTTGATTTTATTTTTTTAAATGGATGACATGGATTATTCTTTACTTGCTTTTCTCTGATGGTTAACGAGACGTACTGAGCTCCAAGGAACAGCAGAAAGGTAAATGGGTTTGTCAATGATATCCTTAGTGCTCATGACGCAGGACGAGTTCATAGGTCTCCATGCAGAACATCTCCATAAGTAATAGAATATTTTATATATAGAGAGAGAGATTTGTTTCATATTGCTTTTTCGTATACATTGGAATTCTTCATTGTGCTAATACTCAGTTATTGAGTGGGGATTACTATGTTCAGCTAGGAACGATAGCTCTTAGGAACTGAATTTTAAAGAAGTTTTCGTTATAACTACTAGAAACAAGTTACCACATGGTAGTGAGAACCATGTTACACCATGAGGAGGAGTCCAAAGTTAGTGCAGAGTGAAACAGATTTCTGTAAGGTTTTCACCTTCAAGAGATGTTCTCTAACATCTCTCTTGTCAAGCAAAAAAGCTGGCATGACACACATCCAGCATTGCTTCCTTGTGATCGCATAATGATTAAGTACAGGAGTCTGTGATTTGGTAAGCTTGTTAAAACAAAACTGCGGCATCCAAACATAAACTGTGATGTAAAGCCAAAGTAAAAAGGATTTGAATTCAAACACATATTGACAAAGAAAACCTGTGAGTATTCTTATTGAAGGCGTTTATCTGGCTATCTTGAAAGATACCTGCAAGTTTATGAGCTATCCCAATAGTGACACCAGAAGAAGCTGAATCCTGCTTCAGAAATGACAGAGATGATACAGCAAACTGGTATCATCATTTATGCTTGTACTTACCAGATTATGGTTATACATACTGTCTTTATCATTCTTTTTAAGTTTTGCAGCCTCTTTAACCAAAGTAAATCAGTGAAGTATTTCACCATCCTCCTTCTATGACTCCGTACTAGATCCCACATGCATTTATGATTAATTAATGGTTCCCTTAATTAATCATTCTGTGAAAGGCCTGAAGTTTATTTGTTTATAATGTATGCAGTCCCTATGGTTATTAATCAACTAAGAAATAAACCAGAAAATAAATTAATAAATAAAATTGAAAAGAGCAAACATTTCTGTAATTATAATGTAAAAGTGAGGCAGTCAAAAAGCCAATGAATGCTGGAAGACACTTTATTATGAATTATCAATAAATATTGCAATAAAACTTTTAAATTTCTGGAATTCTACCAAGATTACATCCCCTTCCATTATAAAAGGGGTTTAGTACCAGTGAAAGATACAGTGCAAAACGGCGCTGCCTTCATGCAAGACGGATGTAGAGTACCAGCAGTGAGCACTCCCACACTATTTAGGTGTCAAATGGTCTGTGGGGTTGTAAAACTAAATGGGTTGTTTGTGAAGGAATCTGTTTATAAAGGTGCCACAACTGTAGTAAGTCAGCCTAGGAATGGCGCTGATGCCTTCCCTGGTGCCTCCGGGAAACTCTTCTGCAGCAGACAGCGGTAACGCTCTCCTTCCTGTCCTACATCTTTCTTCCCCATAGAAAGCTTTGTAAATCTGGGGGAGTTGTTCCCCGCCTTTTCTAATTGCTGACATGAAGATTACTAGTTCCTAGGCTGTACTATAAACACAGCCTTTTTTGGCACACCACGGCAACCTATTATCTTTTAATCCTGTGATGGCAGTAGCTACTTCCATACGGCAGATGTTGTTTAGTCTTTTGGCAGTGTCTTGTTGGTCCTCTGGATTGTTCACATCCTTTTGTAGTAATTTCTATATCCAAACTAAAGTTCTTCCGTGTTTTCTTGCCACTGGCAACATTCACTTAAATGTTTAGTGAAGGGACACTAGAGTCCTAAAGCCTGCACTGCTGCCCAGAGTCCATAGCTGCCTCATACAGACCAGTGCCATTGTGGTTTGTCTTTTGCCGCTGTTTTGAGCAGCTGTTTGGACCAGACCTGACCTCTGCGCACAGTGTCTGCCAGTCATTGACACCTCTGTAGCGAGCTGCTTGCTTTATACGATACTTCTGTAAGCTAATATAAACTCTAAACAAGATCGTATTTTATTTTGTGCAGCTTTTAGCCACAGCCTGCTCCTGCCAGCTGGCCTCAGAAGACTTATTTTCCATCACCTGTAGTTGGTCACACTTGCCCAGGCTAAGATTGCTGCTTATCATTGTTGTTTTAACGATATTGCATCTGGCGCCACAATCCAGCTGGAATCAAAACCGTCATTCATTTAATAGAGTAGCTGCAAATACAGCAGCTGAATGACAGGTGACTGACTTTGGCTGTGCGTACGCTTTGAGAGGCCTTGCTTTTACCGAAATTGTGCTGCAGACATCATCCTCTGAACTAAAGCCTTCTGCATCCTTGGCCTGCGTGTGCACTGCTCGCTCCTTTCTTCCTCATACAGGTGCAGCGTTGGGGATTACAGATAGCTCTATTTCACATCCTCCTTGAACCTCTCTCTCTCTCATTCCTCATGGCTGTCTTAAGCTTAAACTTATTTCTTTGTGTGGGGGTTGGTTTTTTGTGGGGTTTCCCCCCTGCCCCCAGACTGCAATTTTTCTGTATTCTTTAATCACTTAGGTGGCCCAGGTGGGGTGGCAGTATTTGGAGGTGCCTCTCTGGAGGGAAATCATTGCTCCCTCGGCAAACTCTCCTGTAGCTGGGATCCTAGGTTGGTAAGGAGTCATCTCCAAAACTACAGGTAAATGAGAAAGTTTTCACTTCTCAAGTTTAAAATTCTTGCTAATTATTTTCGTGTAAATACACAATAGGTCTCTTCTGGCTTAATTTGTTTGGGATTACATACTTATTCAATGCTTCTATTGGACCTCTGGTGTTTCAGTTATTGTTCCTGGCAATGGTGTTTGTCTTTCTTTTCCTTTTTTTTCTTCCCAGTGTGATGGCTAACTGCCCCCCCCCCCTTTCAGTTCTTTATCTTTCAGCAGCCATCACTAGTTCTGTATACAGACTTTGTTTTCCCCAAATTTATGTTTGTGCCAGATTTTGTCAGAAATTCAGCATGGGCAATGGTCTGAGTCACTCTATGCTAATCACCTTCTCTGCCTTGCTGTGTGTCTCACTAGACTGCCTCCACCACATTTCACATACCGCATGTTGGCTCATAAAACAAGAGGATTTCATGCTGGTAAATCTAAGTTGCTCTTTATTTAGTGGCTTACTTCAGAAGCGCTGCAAACGCAGCATAGGCTACACCTACGATATATAGGTTGATGTCATGGTTCTTCCCTCAAATTCTTCCTCCTTTTTATCATTTTATGCACTTCAGGCCTTAACAGGGACAATACCTCTAAGGCAGAGACAGTAGTTTTGCAATGATTATTTAGAAAACTTTTGCAAACAGCGTGCTTGCTTTTTCTAGGAAAGGCTGTTCACTGTGCACCCAGACAGCGGTCTGAGTCTATGCCAGACAGGCAGTCACCCTGATGAATATCACATCGGTGTAAGTGTGCTCCTAGAGTTGTGTGACCGTTGTGTACCGTTTTTCTGTTCTGGGAAAATTTTCCCTCTCTTTTCTCACCCGCCGAAGAAAAACGCTCCCTTTTTAACGGGAATAGGATTTTAAAATCTGTTTGGTGAGAGGGAGTCCAGATGCTGGACTGGGATGTCGGAAGCCTGTGTGCAGTCCCTAGAGCTGCTGCAGAACTTCAGTGACCTAGGCCGAGGCGTGTATACCCACCACTTACTAGATCTTCTCTGTAAGGTGATTCCCAGACAGCATTGTCTGCCAAATCTGTTGTAAGTGGTTTGCATTAGGTGGTGGTGTTCTTCAGCTATGAGAGTAGCAAAGTCTCAATAGCGGTCACTCCAGCTTTGTATAAAATGGGCCCAGACTGAAAAAAAGTCGGCCCAGACTGAGGAGGGAGCATGTTTTCCAGATGAGGTTGGAGCTTGATAGAACTCAGGGGACTGAGCTTGCCCCACGGAGAAATTTTTCTGTACCCACAGGTTGTGCAAAAAAACGATGACTGCTTGTTTGACCTTGTTTCCTTTGTGCACATCAGTACTGCTCTCCTCAGCTTCAAAAGTAAGCGCTGGAAGTCTAAAACAGTATTTGCAGAGTGCACTTTTGCTATACCAGAGAATGTAACAACGCTTGTGAGATCCACGAGCCCAAAAACGTTTGAAGAATTTTGATGTATTGAACTTTTAAGCCACAAGTTTCAAGGAAGCAGTTAATAGACAGCAATAATATTTGTTACGTATCAGTGTTCACTGATCTCAGTCAGTGTCACACAAACAAAAAATGGTGTTTGCGCTAATCCTGTAAATGAGAAGTACTTTTCTCCCCATTTTAAGGTATGGAAGTTAAGCTTGTATATGGGTGGAGGTTATGCAGAAGGTTTGCAATAGATTTATTATTCTTTGTCTTACTGAGAAACCTAAGCCAAACAGGAGGGAAAGGGAGAAACAAAAACACAGTATGATGGCTTGAGCACTGTTAATAGAAACCAAATATTTAAGAATTTCAAACTTCTTTTTTTTTAACTAAATGGTGACTTTGGTTATACTGCATGTGCATTTTTTTTTAATTGCAGTTGTAGAGATTATGTGTATCTTAAAATGAGAACTTTAAAAGAGGGTCAACAAAAATGGTGGAGTTCATGTTGACGTTTTGACTATGCTTATATATATTTGGTGTTCAGTTAAGTTGCCTGTGTTTTGTTATTTGCAACTTTTCTTTGATTGTTTGGAGAATTCTTATGTCTTGTTCAACATTTTACTCTGTTTTGGGGGGTTTGACTATTAAAAAACTTCTGATACTGCTATGATAGAAATAGATGTAATATAGCAATCTATAAAAATCTCAGTTGTTGTACCAAAGTAGCACAAACTGTCAGACCTGGGAACAGTTCTGGCAAAAACCAGGGGGGGTGGGTGTAGCCATATCTAGAGAGCTGCTTGGGATTCATCATCTTCAACAATTCAAATCATTATTCCTCATTGTGGATAATCAACAGGGGAAAAAATTAAATATGCAGTTTTATTTAACAGAAATATTTTGAAGATGTATGGAATTCTTTGTGAATAATTCATGCTCTTTAAGATCAGAAGCGTTGAAACAAAAAAAAGGTGGGGAATTCTGCTGGGACGTGCCAGTTTAGAAACAAAGCAGCACTCTTGCTACATGTAAATGCAGCTGAAACAGGATGGCTGTAACATCAGGGGGAAAAAAATCTTTGCTAAAAAGTCTGTAGCAATATAGATGATCTCTTCTTCAGAAAGTAAATTATTCATTTTGTCCTTGATCAATTCCAGTTAACATGTATTTGAGGCTCACAACTGTTTCTCTAAAACATAAAAGTGATTCACGGGGGAAAAGAAAAGTCACGCTTGGGGAAAAGAGCATCAAGAAAACCCTGCCACAATGTAGCCTTCTCCGTCTTATGCCCCTATCGGGCATCTCTGATTAAATAACCCTTTCAATTACTTTGGCACTAACAAGTTATTTAAATTTTCCTTGCCTCTCTCAGTACCCTGCTCTACTTGTTTTTCTACCAGATTAGACACAAAATTGAAATGAGAAAGGAAAAGAGATATTGGAATGTGCTTTCGATTTGGGACAGCTGAACAGCAGCAGGTGTAGTGTGGACTGTAGGGTGAAGCCTGGGAGGAATGGGTGACAGCTCTGTCACCTCATGCAAACTTTCGTATGCTCCCTTCTGTGAGCCTACACCAGCAGAGTAGTGTAGGTATTAATTAATATTGGTTTGCTATATATCTGCAGGTAGAGTCCCTAGTCTTGCAGTCCAAACTGAAGTCAATGGGAATCTGCTTGTGCTTAAAAATGGATTTTTTTCTTGTTTGAAGAACTGTGACTTCGTGGCAAACGCAAATTGTCCCCTGGCTGCTTACTGTAGGGTGTGCTGAGTAGCACGTCCCTACCGGAGGGGCCCCAGCCAATAGACAGCCTTACAGATTTCTTCCACTTGTCACCTTCTAGCAATGCTTTCTGCTCTCACCATTACAGGGAATGCATGAAGCAAAGTGTTCTCCAGGATTTATATTTCTGTCTTTTTTTTCACGGTGCTTTGGTGACTTCTGGATAATCTGCAGATCCCTTTCATCTAACATTTTTGACTTCTCTGAAAACTGGATGCAAACCATTTATGTTCCGCATGCAGAGCTGAAATACTCCTGTAAATGTTCCTATATACAAGCAGAGTCCTTCTTCCCATATGTGAGCTGGCTACTAGCATATCTTCTCTTCTTCTCAGGGATGGACACCTTTGAAAAACCAGGACAGGACACCTTTGCTACATAGGTGACTCATAAACATGGAGTAGAAGCATTGATGTGTTCAGTTACACCCTAATGCCAGGATATTTTCACTACCTAGGTTATAAAATGACACTTGGCTGAGAAGCCAAATGGAACAGAAATGTGTCAGTCTTTTAAAATATCGCTTTGCCACCTGTTTGTTACTGTTTTTTCCAAACATATATAAATAAAACTATAGTTTGGTGGTGAAGTTCATCCAAATCAAACTGTCTGAACACTAAGCCATTTTTGGAACCGCTGCAGTGTGCCCTGAACCACTTCTTTTCCATTTTACATGCATGCAGAGAAGGTCAAGCAGTGAATTAGCAGACAGCTTTGATAGTGCCAAAGACAACAACCTGCTTCAATACATTATCAAATAATAGACTATAAATTATGTAAGCACTGAAATGCCAAGCAGCAAACAGCATTTCCACTGCTAAATAGAATCACCGAATTCATTAGAAACTGCTAACCCCGATGATGTATTTATTTTGAGGAGTCTGAACATTAACTCTTTGCCAACATCCTTCCTTTTCTTTCTTCCTCTCTATCAAATTTGTTCATTTTTTGATCACGTTCCCTCACTACGTGTTCGTCCATCAAGCCCTGCCTCCAGCATGCAGAAACTGTGTTTCCATTCATGTTCAGACCAACTCCATAAGCTGACAGAAGTCTTGGGCAGCTCTGGAAGGGCACCACATAGGAGCAAAAAAAGTTGAGTGTGCAAAGATTGGGAATAAAATGCCCCAAAATTGAGCTGGCAACACACAGCTTTGAACCTTTTTGTGCGGCTTAGCTCCAGACTTTACATAAGCAGATGACAAAGAGGTGACAAAGCCAGTGGCTGTGCACGCATCAGTGTATTACCTCCTGACACAGAGAACCTGCAGCCTCTGGGAGAAGGGAACCCCAGCCGGTCAGGGCTTTGAGCATCTGTGGTAGTGAGAAGGTCTCAAAGGAGATGGAAACAAACAAACAAAAAAATAATACGTAAGTGACAGATTTTATTAGAAATTAAACTATGACTTTTTTTTTAATAGTGAAACATCAAAGTAAATAGGATAGAAAAGAAATTTGAAAAGTTTCATACACAGTTCTTCCATGTCCTATGCCCTTACAAATCGATCTGTGTTTCTAGGCTTGGCTTCTGCTACTTCATAAACGGCAGCAAACTCTGCCCAGCCTCTTCTGTCCCCCCTGGAGCTGGACTGGTAGTATCCTATCTCCTGCCGCAGCCCCTGCGTGTGCTGCAGGCATCCAGCCCTGGGCTGTGCTGCTTCTCTGCTGCTGCCATACCTTGCGCGGTCACAGCCTTCTCTCCTGGAGCGTACCTGGATCTTCCCCAGGGAAGACATCATCTCTCCTCCCTTCAAAGGTCCCTTCAATTCCTGTCTCCTTAAAAGATCATAAAATGTAATTGAAAACAACAAGGTAGATGCTCACCAAACAACGTACCGTGTGGTCTGCACCAGCTTTTTGCTGCTATCTCCCACCAGCAGTGGCGTTGCTTGGGGTGTCTGGCATGCTTTAATGTATGTGATCCAGCTTGTAGCAGTGGGCATTACAGTCCTAGGAAAAATAAGCGTGATCCTATGCAAAATAATTTAATGCCATACCCTTTGGAGGACATACAGCTGCACTCAACTGGAACTTCTTTATTCCCAATGGAAAGTTTTGAGCACCTTGGGTTTAGGGAGCAAAACCACCTCGTTAGTAAGAGCTTGATGCATCCAAGTCAAGAGAGTCTTCTAGAAGCTGAAGCACCCTTAGAAAGGGTAGGATTTTATATGCCAACCTGTTGTTTTACAGAGCTTCCCAGAGACTGTGGCCAGATAGTGTTCTGCTAATACAGTTGTCAGATGCGCAAGGGCAAGGAGTGCCACATATGCAAAATACCATCATCATTTATTGACAAAATGCCTCATAGACCTAATGGGGTATAAATTAGGCTAAAACAAAACCCCAAAACCCAGGGTACACATTAATGAACAAAAATCCATAGTCTAGCACAGTAGTTGATCCCTGCGTAGGCTTGGCAAATGGCATGAACATTAGGTACATAGCAGGACTCAGAGGCCATTGCAGAGCTCTACAGGGAAATGTAGTAGTTCATATACTGTTTCTATACAGACTGCTATCAGTACATTATTTTTCAGAACCACTAAAATTCAGTGAATCATTATCAAAGGATAAAAAGCATAAAGTTAAAATACATCAGAAGTATTGGATTGAGGCATTTGCTTCTGAACATCCTACTTGCTAAGCCTTTTTCTTTGAGGGAACTTTACACTTCCTAAAAACATCTCTCTCCTTTTCATGACCACATACAGTTTTTAGGACAAGCTAGATCTGAAAAAAAAAAAAAAAAAGCACAATTTTTGCATTTTATCTCGATATATCACTGAAAAAAGACATGTTGTTAAAGCCTCCAAAGCAAAGACAATTTGAAAGTTAATTTCTCTACCAGTTTGAAAACATAAACCATCCAAAGAGCATGCCATGTCCTGTGTCACTGTGTTTCCATAAGAGAACCTAGGGTGGGGGACACATATAAGGATGTGTTTTATAGCTGAAGTTTGCTCTGATGATTTCTATGCTTGCGATAATTTGCTAGTAATACTGCTTAAGGCAGGGCTGTGGTTGTTCCATATCTTGGTTCAGGTGGTCTTGCTTTCTTCTTCTGTAAGCAAACTTGAAGTGAATGATCAGAGAAACATCTTCCCTTGTTTACTCCATGCATCAGGACACCAGAGGTGGTCTTTCAGTTACAGGTGCTCAGAAGCAGATTAGCTTAACAAAGGAGAAGGAAAAAGAAAATACTTTGATGCATTTCTTCAAAACAGGGGAAGTGGTCCCTTGCCAGTGCAAGCCCCTAACTGAGGAATGTTCTCAAACAAGAATACGAGATTAAGCATGAGTTGTCATTTTGATATGCATGAAACAATTCAAATGCATAAAATTTGACATGTACTTGGCAAGCAGTGCCTTCAACTCTTAGTAATGAACCGCTGTCCTTACGTGAATCTGGAGGCAGTAGGGATATATGACTCAAGAGCTAACTACTAGAAAGTTTCTCCCATTTCTAGAATTATCAGTATTTGGCATATTTCAGTGCTACAACTTCTATACAAGACAGTGGTTATGTCAGGGACAAAACTTAGGAGATTAACATAAATATAAATAAAGTATTCCAATTAACATAGTAGAAGGTCCTCGGCTATTGTAGAAAGTTAATTCCCTTTAAGTCAGGATTGGCCATCGTAGGGTCTCACATGCCTAAAACTGGTGACAACGTTCATACCAAGGATCTACTATCCTGTCTCCAGGAGTGATCATAAATGGACACCTAAAGAAGAGGAAGAGCAGACAAACTTATGTGATAATATTCTCTCAGCCTCCAACTTCATACAGCTCTGGGGATTTCCTAAGTCTCTTGTTGCTTGTCCATTTAGCAACCTTAAATAATCTCTCTTCCGAGTAGTTTTCCAATCTTTCCTTGAATCAGTGTTCACTTTTGCACCCACAATATACTTTAAGAAGGAATTACACAAATCTGCTCTCTATTGTGTTAAAAAACAGCTCTTCAGGTTTACCCCCTTCTGGTGTTGTTTGATGCCCCTTAGTTCTTGGAATGAATTGAGATGGTAAGAAGGTTGATTACGATCCATCACTTTCATGACACTCCTTATTTTGTAGATTTGTACCAAATTCTTTGAAATTGGCTTTTTTTTTTTTTTTTTTTTTTTTCCCCTCACCAGCCTCTTCACTTTGATTCCCGTGCCCTAGCTAGTTTTTTGTCCAGGTCAGAAATTTCCCATTTTCCCACAGCTATTTGGCTTCCTTAAAAGCCTTTGATGAAGGACTTTATCAAAAGCCTTTTGGAAATACAAACACATTATATCAACTAGATCCTTCCTTTCTGCAAGGATCTGTAAGGCAGGATTTCCTTTTGCAGTTCCTCACAAGTTTAGAATTTTCCCATGCTCTGTAGCTGCATCCTTTATTACAGTTTCTGTTAATTTTTACCAAGTGTTGGTCTCCCTGGGACCTTTTCTTAAGGACTGACATAACACCCATTCTTTAGATTGGAGGATATTTTAAGTGGTTAATATGCTTACATACTGCTATTAGTAACTCAGCTATTTGACCCTTGAGTCATCTTAGGCCTCCTGGGTGACTGCCATTTGATTTTTGCAACAGGTTTCTGCGCACCTGGAGCTGAGGTTAACAAGTGCAATTGTATTTTCTACCCTCGCTGCCTCTCTGATTCCTCTCAGCACAGAGCAGTCGCTGTCACCAGGCTCGTAGGGCAGTCGGTGACAGAGATGCTTCCTAAGGGATATGCTTATCGCTAGAGGGTCCACGGATGTGGCCCAGCGTGATCATTTCCCGCTCTGCCTTTTCTAATTATGCTGCTGGAGCTAATCATCCTCTACAAACCTCTCCTCATTCTCTTCCTGGGAAGAAGCATTAAAAAATAAATGGAAGAAAAGCTGAATGCTGGACCTTTCTCGGCATCTGGTCTGACCCTGCCCCATGCTGTGCCATAGTCGGTTCCCTTTGAAGGTGGCATCTGGCTTCAGAATTAGGTTCAGCTGAGAAGCCAAGTACAGTTGGGACTGTGGGATCGATTGTTTCAAGCTTTTTGCAGAATGGGCTGGATTCAGAGTTTTGTATCTGAGAAATGTTTGATTTTTTTTTTTTAATTAATCTGGCACTCTAATCTCATCATGGGATCTGAGGACTAAGCAGGAGCAAACAGTGTTTACTCCTCTGCCTTGTCCTGCTGCCAGAAATGTGCCACGTTGCCCTCTGACAGATCAGTTGGAGACAAAGAAGAAGAAAAGGGATGAAACAGAAGCTATTTACAGATGCAAGGCTTAACTTTGGTGCTGTCACCTTCATACATGGCAGAAATGTCACCTTCTCCTACACACATTGGAGAACGCTCCCTATAACAGCTGTGGTCTGTCAGTGACGAAAGCCAGGGTTTGTAGTAGGATGTGAAAGTGTGACTATTGGCCATGATCAGCCTTGGGAACTTTTTCCTGCTGGAGCTGGCATGCTTTCTGCCCAGAAGCTGGATGACTTTCTGGTGCTCTGTCAGCTGATGCTAGCTTTAGATTGGGCCAAGTATCCTATGTGAAGCGTACATTTGGGCTGGGTTTCTGCTTCCCCCATAACTTTATACACCTTTACAGTGGCTTATGTACTTTGATTGTTATTCATCATTTTTCTTTAGGCATAGGTGTGCTTCCTGTGACGCCAGTATGGCAAGGTTGCATAACAACCATGCAGAGGCTAAAGATTTTAATTTCTTAAAGTGTTCCTTCTCCCCAGAAAGTCTTTTTTAGTCATTTTCCTCTTCATTCAAAATTCAATCCTCTTCCCACAGTTCAGTGTCACTGCTAGCATTTGGTAAAATCACTCCTATAATGAATTTGAATTGAAATATATTAGGGTGACCAGTGGCTTAATGGCTCAATGGTAACTACTCCTTGAATCAGCTCCTGGGTAATAAGCGAGGTAAGAATAGCTCCTCATCTTGTGTGCTGCACTACCTGAGGTTCCTGCGGGCAATCATTATTACGTGCTACTTCCATATACTGTTTGGCCAGATAATGCCTTGCAATTAGGCCTTAAGAGCCAGCGATGGAAAGCTCTCCATAAAAGCTGATTATATTAGAGCCCAGCAGCGCATCTGTACCACCATTCTCTGAGATTTGTTGCCTTTTTGATGGCTCACTATTGCTGCTCTGATCCAGAGGCAAGCTGTTTATCCAGCCTGCCGCAGGCCAAATCTTCAGCAGTGGTGCTCTGGCATAGCTGCACTGAAGTCAAGGGAGATACTCTGGCTCCTTCTCACTTATATCCCTTTATATTCCATAATGTTAGTTGTATCCTATTGGTACTTTGCTGTTTCTTTTATTGCCACGTTCATCTTCAACCGGTAGGAAGAGCAAGTCAACATTAACTCAACGGATCCCTTGTTGGAATCAGGTTTGCTTCATGGTTTTTGCATAGACAACGAAATCTTTATATGGGCTGTGGGAGACAGCACAAAACCAGAAAACCTTGAGAGTTTGGTGAATGTCAATACAGTTTGGGACTAAATCTTTACTGACCCTTATGGTTAGACTGCCATGCATGGAAGGGATGGACAGCTTAAATTGGTCCCAACAGTAGGCCTCTATCTTGTGTAGCAGAGTAGCAAACAGGCATAACTGGCTCCTGAGGACAGCACTGCCAGCCCAGGTGTAACAGATTATCCTGGGCTGGAGAATCTATAAGGAAATTTTCAGCCTTCCTGCGTTCTGTAAGAGGGCATCTATATGTGGGCCAGGAGCCGCCTTTCCACTTGCCAAAGCTGCTGTGCTTTGGGAAGGTTGCAAAGCAATGTTCTTTTGTTTTGTACTTAGACAAGCAACAGTAATCTCCCCGAGGCTGCCAAGGCAACGCTCTCTCTCCAAGGGCACGCCGCGCGTTATCCTGCAAGCAGAGGCAAGGTCACTTTACCCACATGCCAGGCCAATCAGGAGTTATGTGAGTAAGACTGGTTAACACTGAGCGTGAACTAATGAGTCCTAATGAGACTTCTGCTCAGCTTGGAGCACATGCAGAACGGGCTTGTAAAATACCACGCAGATGCTTTTTAAGAGACACAGTACAAAACCTCACCTGTAAGCGCTTTGGTCTCCAGGCATTTTGAACTTCACCTGAGCTACCAATAATTAGCCAAGGTGTGGTCTTCATCATTTGGTTTGGCAGCATTTAACAGATTGTGCTTCACCTTTGCGCTCCATCTTAAAAGCAGCAAAGAAAGGTGATCGTGCAAGGTAAAATAATCTTGCAGCCTTCCACAGGCAGTTTGGGTTTGGGTTGTTGTGGCCAATTTGTTTTCAGCTTGGTCCAAAAGGTACTTGTTTTTTTCATCTCAGGCAGATGTAACACAATCAGATGTGTCATTTGTTGATAAATTATATCATGCTAAACCATGTCATGTGAGTCAAAAGGAGAAGGAAAATTGTAGTAGAGGTAAGAAAAATGAAATCTGTTGGTGGAGTATGGCTTTTCTTACTGCTTTCAGTTTACAGCGTTCAATAGATTTAAATCTTTTTTGGATATCTAATGCTTTTCTCCTCTAACCCATCATTGAACCATATCCCAGCATCACAACAAAGGTGGTAGCAGCTTGAAGAGTCTTTCTGAGTGGAAGACGTAATCTGTCAGGCTGTGCCATTGGGCAGGCTAACACAAATCTGTTAGCACTTTTTTTTTCCTACGCAGGTCAGGATCTTCTGGTACGCTGGCCAGGTTTCAATTTGGGTAGCTATACATCTGTTGGGAGTTCAACTGTGGCTTGTAAAGATTGTTTGAATCCTTTGAATAGCAAGTAAGTCCTATGTAAATGTGAGGTGTGATGGAGTTTTAGAGTCAAGGGGAACCTGAGGTGTTGACTGGGATGTGAGAGGGAACTTCAGTGCACCTCTGTCCTTCTCCAGGCTTCCACTGATGGATGCCACTGAGTTCCCCAGGGCACAGGCAGCAGCGCTGCTTCTCCATTGCCAGGTCAGAGCTGGATGTGCAGAGAAGCACAGTGCAGATGCCAAAAGTGGCTGCAGGGGAGCAGAGGGAGGCCAGGAGTCCTATGTGTGCGTTTGCATCGTGAGGCCCCGAAGCACACATGACTCTGGGGATACACTTGTGCACAGACCTGAGCCTCCCTGGGATCTGCCTCTGGAGATCTCTGCTCTGCACCCTGGTGGATCCACCAGGCTGTGGATATGCCATTACTTTCCCTGACACTTAACCCGCATCATCTGTAAAACGATGCTAGAGGTCTGTATTTCTGTGCCATAGAAGTGGGGACAAAAATGGGCATTAGAATTGCGAGGCGCTTTGATAACATGGTAATGAGGATTGTAAAGTACCCGAGAGAGATGGAGAAGCTTCTTTTTCATCCTCTGCAGAATCTCATTAGTTTACCCGCCATTTCTTTCTTTGCCTCAAGAACAATGGCAGGACCTTATTCCTCTCCTCCCTTTGCAGAGAGCTGTGACTGACCTGCTCTCTGAGCTGAGAGCACTTGCAGGCACATCAAGAATCGGAGGCTCCTCTCTGTCATCTTCCATGCCACAACCTGCTTCCTGGCAGAAAAAGTGTCAAATGAAAAGTATTCCAAGGAGGAATGTATCACTGGACAGTCCTATAGCACCAGTTCAAGCTTGCTGAAGCAACTGGAAGCTGCTGCTTTTTTATTTTACCAGGACTCCAGTTGCATGAAGCTTTAGATATGCCCAGCTTTCCTTTCAATGCTCATTTGCTTACACTTAAGTGCATGTGTCATTTTTCATTATTTTATATGCCAAAGGGCAGATTCTGAATTTTTTAGTCATGTTTGGCAGAATTTTGTTCCATAAATAATCTTATTAACCTCACTGGATCTGTTTGTGGAAAACAGTGCTGTTCAGCAGCAGCTGAGGAGTCCCAGCAGGAAGAGCAGGGAAGAGTGGAAGAGGAAAATGACTGCCAGAGATCAGATCAATATTTAGGTTTTAACGTACCTCCACATGAATGCAGTAAAATAATTCTTTTAATTTGTTGTAAAAGCTTCAGCAAGAGTAGGAAAAAACCTTGGATGCCCTTCTAGGGATGCTTTAAAACAAAGGTGCAATATTCATTCTCACTGTATAGTGTTAAAAAAAGACTCTGTGACTCTTTGGCTCCTAATTATCACCTCAGGCAGCGTGTTTAGCCTACCTGTCATGACGGTAAAAAATATACAACACACTTTAACTCTTGCAAAGTAATTGAGCCACTTTTTTAGCCTTCCTCTATCAATATTAATAACCTACAGTAATTGCACAATGCTTTCTTTCTTTTTTTTCCCTCCTTTTTCTTCAATCTGCTACAGGGATTAGTTAGTCATTTGCATCTTCTTTAGAGGCCTTAACAAATGTTAATTTGTCATTCTTACCTCTCTTTTTTTTTTTTTTTCTATTAAGTGAATGAAATGAATTTCCCGGAAGGATATTTAGTGTCTTTCATGTATCAATCAGGGCTGAGCTCTTCCTTTTCTCATGCAGAGGTGGTTTCTCCTAAGCTGTATGAGGTCAAGAAAAGAGAAGATATAGTTTTACGCGTTGCAGAGTACCTTGAAAATAAAGTCATAAGAAGCAGAAAGTTAAGTGACCTATGGTATGCTGTAAAGATATTTCCATTTCAGACCTCTTTAATGTATTTCAATGCCTGAAATGCTCATCTAATTGGAATGAATCTCAGCAAACTTAGGTTGTTTGCACTGTCTATGGACAGGTTGCAAGTATTAGAGGAGTTAAGCAAGTTTTCTTTTTAGAGATGTGTCCATATTTCAAGCCTTGAAATTCCTCATGTGTGCTCTGCCAGGCTGCTCTCTTTCTTTAATAGGAGATGCTAATTATGTGACACGTTGCGGAGGCATCATTAGGGTAAAGTTTCTTTAATTCATTTTATTTCATAATAAATTGTACTTGAAAGTATTAATGGCCTCTTGAATTTCAATGACTGAGAAGTTTAGGTTTGCTGCGAAACTGCATAGCTTCCTGCATGGCAGGCTCTTGAACTTGGAAATGGTGGACGGGAAGCACTGCCAGCCTATTTTTTCATGCTGACGAACATTTCTCCTTTATTTATGGATTAAAGACTAATAGCTGAGTAGTATATTGTAACAATGCTTAAAATCAAATGACAGTGTAGGTTTGAGTAAAAGCATGAATAGTCAGTGTCTATTTTAAACATCCCAGGGAGAGTTATTTTTTTTCTGAGCCATAAGTAGAATCACAAAAGAATTTAGGTGGAAAAGGGACCTTGGGAGGTCTCTGGTCCCACCTCCTGCTCGAACTGAGGTCAGCTGTGAGGTCAGACTGGGTTGCCTTAGGGGTTTATTCAATCTGGTCTTTTAAACCTGCATGGAAGGAGACAGCACAGCCGCTCCAGCAACCTGTGCCACAGCTTGACTGTCCTCAAGGTGAAAGATCATCTCCTTGTAGCCAGTCTGAATACATCTTGTTTGAACTCATGCCTGTTGCGTCTTGTTCTCCCACCCCATACCTCTGCCATTAGCCTGGGTCTACCTCTTGATCACCTCCTCATAGGCACTGGGGACTGCTGTTATGTCCCCACAGGCCATGCCTTCCCCAGGCTGAGCAAGCCCTAGTCTTGCAGCTTCAGCCCACAGGGTGAGAGATCCTGCCCTGGCCATCTTGGTGGCCTTCCCTCAACTCCCCCCCAGTTAAACGATGTCTTTCTTCTACTGGGCATCCCAGACTGGATGCAGTGCTGTCGATGTGGACTAACAAGTGCTGAGTAAAAGGGAATTATTGCTTCTCTCAATCTACTGGCAGAGCTGCTCCCGGCCAGGCAGCACCCAGCCTGTATCGCTGCAGTGGGTTCGTCCTCCCCACGTTTGGGCCTTCGCGTTTGTCCCTGTTGGATTTCATGAGGTTCAACTGGTGCTAATGTGAACAGTGTATGGTTATTGTTGTCCATAGGCAGGTCGACTTGACACTGCAGTTAGGCAAGGTTTCTCTTGCCTGACATCTCTGGCCTTCAGATAACACTTTCCTGGCTGGGAAAGGCGTTGGGGAAGAATATATGATGCAAAGTGTGTTCTTAGGCAGGCTTTGGCGTCTCTTGTGCATTATTTTGGTCTAGTCAAACCCACTCATGGACAGTGCAAAGAAAAAGTACTTCTATAACTGTGCTTCTGCAGACATGTGATAGAAACCTAGCAGATGGGCTGTGTCTTTTATTATTGACTGGGGGTGAACAGACCCGAACCTGGGGAGCAGTACTAGATTGGGCGGCAAAGACTATTCTCTGACTTCAGTGTTGTCTCTTGCATCTGTCTCCCGTGGTCTGAAAATACATGAGGTGCTTATATCCTCAGATTGCCTCTGAAAAACCATATAGATAAAGGCCTGGGTGGGAGCTTGTCAGCCATCAAAGCCACAAAAGTATCAGCTGAGAGTAGGAAAAAAAAGAGCGCGATAACTCCCCCGCTCCCCTAGATCGTAACACAAGCACACGCTCACTGCTGAAGAGTGTCAGCTAAGATGGCAGAAGTGTCCGAGGCCCTTCTGCGCTGGGCAGCATCCTTCCCCAGTCAGACAGATAGACAAGGCCATTTACATCAGATGCTAATTAGGTTTTAAGGAGCGGGGCCGGGGGTGGATAATAGGAGGGAAGCAAGAGACAGTGCGGTCGGTTATTGCTGCATTAAAGTCAGTGCCATGCGGCATGCTGTTCTGCGGTCTGCAGAGGTGCTATTTAATAAGGGAATTAATCACGGCCAAGTTTTGAAGTCAAAAGCCAGACACTCACAGGAAATCTGCATGAGCATAATTCCATACAATTTCTAATCTTTTCCTTATACTAGTGTGTTTTCTTTTCTCGAGTGAATGCACTCCCTCTGGTGGCTAATTTACTATCCCCATTTCACTCTTTTTATACAGTTAGGGTTGCATGCGAGCAGCTGGCTAGAAGAACTGAGAGAGCAATAAGCTACTGCTTTTATTAGGCTAGTTTAATGTTTTATGTTCTCAACACTGAGGGCAGAGATAAAGTCTGGGTATTCAAATGTATTTAAAAATAATCCCCATTCATGGAAAAAGATGAAGCTAAAAAAAAAAAAATCTGTTCAGAAAGACTATTTCTGGAAAGAAGCCTAAAACACTATATTTTTTTATCAGGTAAATGTTCTGTTGGCCTCAGTGCTATGCTGTTGTAAAACCCAAGCTGGCCATTCACAAAAGGTAAATCAATGATGTGTCAGACTCCCTCTTCTTAATTTTCTCTTAGGCATCTCTCTGTTACTTCTCCCATTGCAAGCTTTTCTGGACAGAAAACACCTTTTTCTGATCGTAGCATGGTAGTCAGGACAATAGATGCTATTTCTGCCTGTAAAGCCATAGGAAGAACCTATGTGCTGGAAATCACCAACAGAGTGAGAAATCTCCACTCTTTGAAGGATAAACTTCGTTTGGATGTATGTCATCTGTGCATACAATCAATTTATTTGCCTACGCATTTTTATAGAAAGCTTATGGTTAAGCAATGCCAGCGTTACAGTTGCATTCAGTAATTAAACGCTATTCTGAGGCTGGGGAACATTAGCAGAAAGAGTATTTGCTTAATTAGCTGTCATGTTTTGCTTCAAAAGAGAGAAGCACCTGCAACTGGTGCAAACTTGCTTGCCTGCAGGTTGATAAGCTCCAACACCTGGTAAGCTTCCTGCCCTGGAAAAAAGAGCTGTTCCCACAGCTCCGACAGCTGGATTTAGATGCTGAGCCAACCCTGTCTGCACCGTAGTGGAAGGACTTGGAGTCATTTCAGGATATTGAGAGCAAGTTTAGTGAGGGCAAGAGGGAGAGAGCTGAGGTGGTTACGTCCTGCTGTATCCCCAGCAATCCAAGTGACAGTGTGGCCCAGGACAGGCATCGCTGCTTGGTCAGACGATGGGATCTGCAAAACGCCTCGATGCTTCTGGCTCAGTGTTTGCAGAACTAGACCAATGCTAAATTTAAAGGTCAATGCTAACTTTAGAGGCCAGTCCTACCAACCAGCCTCCTTTACTACTGCCTTAAGAGATCCCTTGGTGACCACATAACCTTGAATTAAGAGATCCCTTGGTGACCACATTAACCTTGAATTAACTGCCTATCCCAGAAGCCATCTAATTACATAATCTCTAATATCATCATTGAATTTCTGTCATAATTCACTTAATTGCATGTCTGTTGCTGTAGCGCTTCAATTTGAGGAAATTTCTGTTTCCTTACTCAGGAAAACAGTTTACACTCTCAAGACCAATTTGCCAGCTGGAGCGTAGTTCTTTTGCAAAGGGGTGCAAAGATAAGGCTCTTATAAATATCTGAAAGCACCATCAACTCTGCATTTATAGTTTTGACAGTATGTATGTCAATGGCATCACAATCAGCCGTCTCCACAAGATAAGTCCTTGCTCCTAGCACACTGATGCTCTGAAGGTGGTAGAGAGCATCGCTGGGACAGGTCTATGGAGGCACGGGTTTGCCCCCTGCATTTCTTTGAACAAGCTACTGAGGAGAAAGTATTAAACCCTATGATGGCACAAAGATGTGGGGTATTCTATGACTAGTTTTAAGTAGCTCTCACGGATGCCCTGCAACAGGTCCTCTGGGTTTCCAGGCATGGAGGTAGATCCAACTTTGTGCTCAAGAAGGGCCTGCGAGTGCAACCTCCCAGAAAGAGACCAGGAGGTATCTTGATAGTTTTTTCCCCTCCTTTATGTGGATTTTCTACCTGTGATGAGACAGTTGTGTCCCTGAGCTGGTAACACAGCTGTTAAGAGAGGATCATCAGCTGGTTAATCCACCCAGGGGACTGTAGTGATGCAGCTGTGTGTCATTTGGCAGTCATGAGCAGAAGTCAGGAGAAAGATTGCCAGTTCACAAAATTAATAGACACCAGAGTCTATTCTTCAAGACCTTAGATTACGTATATAAAACAACCTGGAAATCCGTTTGAATCTCCATTTATCCTCAGATAGTTTTAGTGTGGTCTGGAATTAGCACGTGCTCCGATATGAATGAAATGTCAGTTCCATTTTGCATACAAGTCTGATTTTATTGAATTTAATGGATCTAACTAAATGTCTTATCTCCATAGTATTTCAAGATAATCTTGGGGGGGTTGTTACTTTTTTTTTATTATTACTTAGTAATCAGCATCTCACTCTTAACTGTTGTAAATGAAAGCAAAGCAATGCGTACTGTACTGATAAAATGGTCTTACCAAACGAAAATGGAAAGGAGTCAACCTTCCTCTAATTTCTCTTCATTATGCTCATGATTTGCTGCTAGGCCTGACCTGAGGTTTTAAAAACCTATGTTTTACTAGTTGTGTTAAAATAAAGCACACTTGTATAGTTTTGAAAGTCACTAATAATTGGGAAGATGTCTTGTAGCCCTGGTGATATTTTTTAATCTCCTGACTTTTACATATAGAAGAATTGTTACTATCATCTGAAACAAATTTTGTAGTTTGATATATGAAATTCAAAGTTAATCAAATTGCAATGTCTTCATATCAGTGCAAATTATTTAGGCATTCAGAAAATGTTATCACTTTTTAAACTGTCATAAATATTACTATCCATTTCATCGGTATTACATGACCATTTATATTGATGTATTTCAGGAAGAAGAGATACGGCTTACATTCATTTGTAACCAAATGCTCTTGTGCCCTGCATATTCCTCAGGCTCCGCCTTTTGTTTTGGGGTTTTTTTTTCAGCCTACTTTCAGTCTACAGCTGTAGAAAGTAGAGACTTGCTATTGAATAGACAAACCCAGAAAAACCTCAAATGAGTTGTCTTCGTGGCATTTGTTTAAATCTTGAAGTGTATCATTAGTCCCATTTGCAGTGGACTATAGCAATTTTTTACCATATGGGAAATTCTTTGACCTTAGGACTGACTTCTGCAGTTTTCATGCCGCTGAGTGTGAAGGAAAGTAAAGGTGTTACTCATTTCAGAATGTATTGTAGGTCTAAGATCTCTCAAAGGAAAGAATATATATAAAAAAGACAAAAACTCACTAATATTTTAGAAAATCTTTTTTCTTTCATTCTCATGAAACTTACTTAACACCTTAGCAAAACAAACTCCGTTTTACGCATACAGCAGAGTGAATGCTCTTACAATTCATTACAAGCCTACCACTGTTAGAAAGAAGAGATTGCCGTGATATTTTTTGTTACCTTTTTTATCTAAATATCACTGTTCTCATCATACTGGTTCCAGATGACAGCCTGGTGCAGCATGACTGAGAGACAGGAAAGAGTTGGCAAGGTCCCTTCCCCAAGGATTAATATTTGTAACAAGACAGATATTTTAGCTCAGTCAAAAAATAAACAAAACAAATAAGGACTCAAAGATGGGATTCAGCTTCCAGGCTTTATGGTGATATAATTGAAGCTGTTTTCCTTCTGTTGTGTCACAAATAGCCATTTTGTGTATTTCTGGGTTTTTTTTTCCCAGATGATGAAATTACTTTACCAGTCCCCAGGGATCTTTGGGATTGTGGCGTTTTCTCCTGTTTGGGTTCCTATGAAGGTGTTAAGGAAAATAGGAGATGAATCAGTAAGTGCATGAAGAATAATTACAGTTGAAAATAAAGGAGTGTTACTTAGCTCTGGCTTTAGGACTGTTTCGCTTTTAACCTATCAAATAGATTATATATCTTATAAAATAAATAACACATTTCTTTTGCCTAGGAGCAACACAAAAGCAGGGGGTCTTGGATCCATGAAAGGGAGCATAAATAGTCTCTCCCCTTCAGGGACAAATGTGCCTGGGCTGTAGAAAGTAAAAATGCTTTGTTGTCCCTTGGTCTTACCAAAAAAATTGTGTGCAATAGTGTAGCTGAGAAGGAAGGACCTTTCCCCAGTGCAGAAACCCAGTGCCCTGGCCAGTTTGGCTGGGGCCCATGATTTCAACACCACTTTAAATATAAAATACTTTTGTCATGGAAAATCAGCATTGCTCATCTCCACCCCTACTCTAAGGTCATAAAGGATCTGGGGCCACGAACTGAAACTTGCTGAGAAGTCATCCCCCAAGAAGCCACGTGGTTCATCCCAGCTTTTGGGGCGGATCTTCCATTCAGGGAGTTGGGCTGGGAGGTCTCTGCGTTCCTCCCTTGGAGATGAAGGAGAGAGGCACAGATGTGAAGACAGAGATGTCTCCGGTCCTCGCCTGCTTGCTGGTTTTGCTGGCAGGCTGCTCGGGATGCCAGCAGCACGCCTGCCGCTGTGCGGGCAGGGTCTTCATTTGTCAGGAGAGCAAGGTGGTCCAGGTTCCCCGGGACATCCCCGCCAACACCACTGAATTGTAAGTAGGGAGAGGGAAGGGTTGCAAGCTGCAGCCTTGTTGCTGGCTCTCCAAACAAACTGCTGCTTCGCAAGCCATGGGTCCGGCTTGGAGGGAGTAGCTCGGGAGACTTACGCCAGCTGTTTGGAAAGCACAGCCCTTCCTCTGCCACTCGCTTAATTATGTCTCGAAGCTCCTCTCCATTACTCTGATCGTGCTCATTTTAAGATTCTCTGTTGAGAAAAGATAGGGTACGTTATAATGCAAAGCGCAGACTAAATTTTAAACAAGCTTCCGTGATGCTGTGACAGTAAATTGAAGCATAAAGCCTAAGCTTTCTTTACAGCTTGCTTTAGCATTGTCGAAATGTGTAGTGCAACTTGTCTGCCCCAAACAACTTGATGACGGGCGTTTGTGTTTGTGCTGCGGGAGCTTTCCAAAGGTTTGTGCTTGTTTGCCAAGAAGCAACGTAATGTTTTCTTTTTGAAATCACGAAGGCATTACAGAAAGGACTCTGATAAACATTCAGGGAGTGATCCTCCTCTATCTGAGGAGCAGCACGGCTGCAGTCAGAGAGAGTGAACAACATAAAGATACCGTACTGCGTTACTCAAGGAAGGGTTTTATCTGTCTTAAAGCTTCTCTTTGTTTTCCATAAAATAATGTGAGCAATCCTGTACAACAGCTATTTTCTGTGTCAGTAGCACAGGCGAGCAGAAGAGCTTACACAATGGCCAGTGTGTAACTGTACAAGCGATCGTTTTCATTTTAACTTTTTTTTAAAAACACATTATATCTCCCCTTGCCTACACCCATAGCCGTCTGACATCGTTACGACCTAAAGCAAAAAAATGAAAGGAGTAGTCCTGGATAAACCGTTTGCTTAATAAGTGGAGTGGCAAGTTTGGAGGGAGGACACAAAGAAGAATGGTATGTCACTAATTGGAAAAATATATCCCTGTCCTGGTTTTACACACCACAATATATTCGTGGTTACTATCCCATAGTTTTCCTAGGGCAGAAGTTTTGTTTCATTCAGAAAGAGGAGTTATTATGCTCACTGAGTAAGTAGGCTGAGGTAAAAACTTGAGAAAAATGTTTGAATTAACCACAGAAGGTCAGTAAAAGTTTAAATCATTCTTGCAACTAGAGGGAAAAATAATCCATCTGTGATTTAGGTCATCTAAATCCTGAGTGAACCGTGTTCCAGGCATACACTGCTAATTTTGTTTAATTTTGCTTTGATTGTTTCTTTAGATTACACAGTTAAGGTCTGCCTTCTAGGGATTAAGAAAAAGCGGTTTATAATTATTTCTGCAAAGAAGTAGAGTTTTATATTGCCAAAAAGCACCTGTTAGTAAAATGGGATTTGTTTGCAGTGGATCCTTGTTAACTTCTCGAGGGTTTGTCGAGGATGCTAATTTGTGGGTTCCTCAGCACGTGTGTGTGTTCACTGAAACAGGCAGAATACAATGTTAGTGTGACAGAAAACAATGAACAAATCTTTTCTTCTGGCAGCGCTGTGCAAATATTGTGAGTTAGAATCTCTCAGCTTGACTCTCTTCTCACTTACACCAACTTTTTGTTCTTGGGAGGTAATTCTGGTCCTGTTGAATCAGTATAGCCCCAGGACTGATTTCAGCATGGCTTAAGAATTTGTCCATGAAAACTACATAGAGTGGCTTTCAACATAGCAAATGTTAGTGTTGCGAAAGCCAGACAAATTCGCTGAAGAGCTATTAAGTGACAGAAAAACCTTAGATTTTTTTCCTTTAAGGTCAAAGGGGTCTAGAAAGGTGCCTTCCTATGCACGTCTCTGCTGAGTGCCCAGTGGGGTGATTCAGGTGACTACAATAGACTTTTCTGTTCCACGTGCTGCTGCAAATGTACTCTTGGTAACAGAAAAAGTTTGCTTTATGTTTTCTCAAAAAGCCTCAATGAGTGAAAAAGGGTTTTAGAGTCAGTGTAGCAACTTGAGCGTAGATGGCTATGGTGTCTAAGGACCCTGTATAGGATACAAGCACAGGACATCTTCTTCCTAAGTATAGCTCCTGCAAGGTAGATTTTCACTTAAGAGCTCATTCTGGGAGTGCTGGAGGCAGTTGATGTTCATTTGACATAAAGGAGGGGGGGTTCTTCAGTACACTTAGAGCTCTTCCCCTTCTCTTATGTGGTCTTGATAGCTTTTCTAAGCTGTCCTAGTGTCCTTTCCTAGTGCCTTTTTGATGTTGAATAACATGCCCGTGAAAGCTTTGGAGAGAGAACAGGAGCCTGATAAGCCTCAAGTACTTCTGTCTCTGTGCGTTTCTGTTCCAGTACAGCTGTTTCTTAACTTGGGACGCTGGCATGTGGCAGCCAGCTCTATTACTTGGTAAGAAAACTCAGGATAAACGTAAAAATATTGCCCTTAACAACCATTAACCCTGCTGTTTGCCATGTTTTTTGTTATTATTCTTATTTTTTATTCTGTGAGGGTTGGCTACTGACACACGCTGACGTGATGGCATTCCTTGTGGCTGTTTTCCCACCAGTGAGAGCTTATGCTCCACAGCGAACATGAGCTCTGCGGTGTGGTACGGGAGCCGGGGTTTTGCTCCTGGTTGGATTAGCATCTGCTTTAGCAAGGGTGTTGCAGAGGAGAGGGCTGGCAGCCTCTTACGGTGAGGGATTGCAGTTTGTACTTAGCACGTGGAAACAGAGCAGGGATCAGAAACCACGGGTTTTCATTTCTCTTCTTGTTGCCACATCTACTTTTGCACTTAACAGGCCAACATCCCATGATAGGGTAGTTACAGCTTGGTTTGCACGTTGCTTCTTGCAGATTTGCAAGCCCTCTGCGGCTGGCACGCTCCGCGTGTTTGCAGGGGAGACGGTGGTTATTAGCTGGTTTGCTTTACAATCTTTGCCTGAAAGAGCAGTTGGATAGAAGAATTTTTGGCATTTTTGTTATAGATACCAAAATGCCTGTGAGAAATGTAGGTGGCTCTGACCATAAGAAACCAGAGGCTAAAAATTCAGATGGGAAACGTAGGTTCATCGTGTGTTAAAGTATTATCTATTAATTGCCTCACAGCATGAGGGGGGGGGGCAACTCAGTAGACACCCAAGGCAGTTTACTCCTTGAAGATTTAAAACAGTTTTAAAATCCAGTGTCAAGCTTTGTAATCCATCCTTAGTATTCACTAAGATTTCATTTAGTCATTAGAGGTCTTGCTTTGAGAAAGTCATGCGAACAAAAATAACTCGTTCTCAGAATAGAAAGGATCCTTCTTAAGATTTAGCAAACTACTTTAAGCAGAAACGTATGAATATCAACTAGGAGTACAACTCAAAATGCCAGGAGAAGCTTACTCATTCTCTTACAGCACCCTTCCTTGCTTTTGGCTTTCTCATCACAGCAGTGCTTGAAATCACTCTCATCCCAGGGAAATAGAGAGCTCTGCCCCAGCAGCTAGCTGCAACCATTTGGGCGGCAGACTATATCTTTGATTTGACAAAGTAACGCGACACTACAAGGCAGCTTAAGAAGGGAGGTGAAAAAGGCTGCTTGGTCCAATTCTGCTTGCAATCCTGTGGAGTTATGCAAGAGAAATATTAATATCAGCATTTTACCTGCATCCTGTAACTAATGCTCTGATAAAAAGTCATCAAGAAATCAAATTTGGTCATGTTGTATTTGTTACAAAGAGAAATTGCCTCCAACTCAGTTACTTTCCTAATGTTCTCCTGCTCCTAAACTTCACTCCCTTGGTGTTTAGTCATCCTTAGCTGGCATATAAGTGCAGCAGCCGACAGCAGCAGGTACATGTTGACCAGTTGGTTCCCTCTGCCTGACTTTCTACACCCTGGAGACAATATAAGAAACATCTCTTGAGCATGGAAGCTCCTCAAAGGAAGCTTGCAAACTTGGAAATGTGACTCAGCTAATTAAAAGGAATTGTTTAACATGTTTGCTTGCCAGAGGCTTCAGTGGGAGAGTGGTGCCAGTTTTAGAAAGGAGCAACTGAGACGACTGAAATAATTGACAACAGAGACGGTTCATCATTTGGCACTCGTCTGTCAAAGTGCTATCTAAGAGGAGATCGCAAGTAAAATAAATAAGGCCAGGCTTGATCATGTGGTGTTTTGTATTTTAAAAACGATTCTTTGGCTTCGCTAGACATTTTAGCCATTGTCAGAGCAGTTTAGAGGTATGTTATATAGAGTGATTTCTCCCAAGCATCTGCGAACTATAAACAGTGGAGTTCTTTCCTTGCCCTGTGCATAGGTGTTTTTGTACAATTGCTCAAGGATATTTATTTTAGACTATCAAGTCAAGGCTGAGTAGATGTCTGACCACTAAAACAGTAGCTGCCTTGAAATAGCAAGTTCTGTGTCATGTACTAAGTGAGTCAGACGTGCTTCCCTGCGACAGAAGCTGCAAATAATGTGAACAGTAGCTGCAATGCTGTTATTGACAGCTGAAATTAGGATTATTTTTTTTTTGTGCTTTCACACTTCAAGTTGAAACTACATTGAAACCTGCAAACAATTACAGCTCTTGCTCAGGTGTTTGTACTGGTGGACTGACCTTAATCTAAGAAAGACAGGGTGCGGAGAGGATAAAGTAAGCTAACAAAATGAAAACCCATGAAGTTTTTGAGTCCCTGTGTTATGGTGGTTAACCATATAGTTAATCAATACACCTGCGTATTATCAGAAGGGGATGAGAATATTTGCACACCAGAGCATATTCGGAACATACTACATGCCATCTAAAGATTCTTGGGGTTTTTTTTTATTTAAAACAGCTTTGTTTCTGTTAGGGTAGGAAAAAGTCTGCAGTTAGTGCTACATTCGTCTCTTCCTGAATTTATGATCCATTCATACTTTGAAGCAGAAAGCTATAGAGGTTGCTGTACAATCAGTGGCTGTGTATCAGTGGAGTGGTCCAACGCTTATGCTGGATTCTGTATTTGGCATTTTCACCAGGAGGATAAAAAGAAATAGGCAGGGCATAAGAGAGAGAAAAGAAAAGAGAGAAAGTGACACTAAAGAAGGATAATAAACTCGGCAGGGCAGATCCTCAGCTTGTATAAATTACCAAGTACATATCTCTATAGAAACATCCAGTTTCCAAAGCTGCGGGAGCTTTTCAACACAAGGAGGTGTGCTGCACACAATAGGTGTTGCTTTGCAGTGCCGTACTCTCTGCTGGCTTACTCCTGGTACTATGGCAATAAATACATACGCGTGACTTCCACCTGACTTATAATGACTGCAGCTCGATGCATCTATGACAGATGTATGATCAAGTCTGAAGATGTATATATGTGTGTGTATATCTAATGTATCTTTGAAATGAAAGTGCGTTCACATAAAATTTAATGGCAAATATAGGACTTGTTAAATCACTAAGGTTTTTGCAGGGACAGACAGTGAAATCTACAACTTGATTTTGTTGGCATGCAGCATTGAGAGGCTACAAAGGTCTGTACCAGCTGATGCCCTTCTCTGGGGTCAGCTACAAGGAGATACTCCCAGTGACCAAGTTCTGGCTTTTCTGGAAGCTTCTGTCTCGTGAACACACACACAAAAAACAGAGGGTCCGTGTCACATCCCCACACTTCTGATACCAGGCAAAATGGGTTCCTGGGGCCGGTCAGCTCCATGTCCCAAAATACAGTCTCTCTATTAGATGTTTTAGGTATATTCTGCTTCACTTTGTTCAAAGAATCAAAACTTGCCTATTGAATGAGATTATCATCAATGTTTTTCTAAAGTGTTTGGAAGATTAGACTAGTCATTTGTAGGAGTTAGATTTTCTTGTCTTGAATAGGGGGACTTCATCTTGGGTGCCTCCCCATTCAAATCTTGTTTCATATAATTATAACCTAGGAGAGTTTGATAGTAATGTTATTCATGAGATACGAGCTGGTAAATACTAAGCTTTAGCGCAGAAGCACAGCAAGAGAGAAAAGTCCTGGTAAGATCAGAAATAAGTAGCTTTTAAACTAAAACGTGGTTAACATGGAGAAGTTGGTAAGCTTAGGGGACATTACAAAGTAGGATGGAGGCCTTTTACACCTCTGACAAGAACAAGAATCACAAAACAGAGTTGAATCATGAATTCACCGGTGTTATGCAGCCGTTAATTTTTCTTTGCTTTGAGCGCTATGCCACTCTAAACTCTTCAACAGTATGGATGATTTCCTAGCTTCATTTACCCTTACTATGGCTTCTCACAACTCATCAGTTTTCACTGCACAGGATTAAGATGTTGTATTTTAGACTTTGTTGCCTTCTCTTTTCTAATATTAAAATGTATAACTTCATATCTCATCCCACCTAGGGAGGCCAAGACATTTTGGCTCAGGGAATCCTATTGATACTCAAATGTGACTACCGCTAGCTGGGAGAGCAGAGCATAGCTAGAGCTATAGGGCAGAGTTCTGACGAGTGCTTTTATGAGTTTGAAAGACGTTGAAGTGCTTACGTGTTGCTGTTGTAGTTGTTCAGCTTCACTGAGTTGCCCTCCCGTCCCTTACACAGGGAGCTCAGGGTATTTATGCAGAGGAAGATGCCGAAAAGGGGGTGGGGTGGGGGGTGCCCCTTGTGCTCTGACCCAGTAGGGCACAAGCTGCCATACTGTAAGAGCCACAAAGCCAGGACAATTCAATCGTTATCCCTGTATCTGCAGTTATCCATGTAATATGCTTTCAGCTCCTCACTCAGTCTTATAAATGACAGCTTGGGAATTCGAGTTAATCGTTTTCTGGATCTGGCCCTTAGCAAAGTCATATCAGCATTGCAGTCCTGAAGAATAAAGCTTATTATCTCCCTCAAAACCCAGGCCATGCCCCTTAAATTTAAAAAAAATAAAGAAATATAAAGAAATAAAATAAGCTTCTCAAATATTTGATCTACCCAGCAGCATTTCTGAGGTGTAATGGAGAAGAGATCTCCAATGGAAGGTGTCTTTAAAAGCTCCAAATGGAATTCCTCTAGAAGAATATCACGCATGAAATCTGTTGCCTGATATGCCAGCGGGAGAGTCTGCTGTGCAGCTCAAGGGTTTCCTCTGCAGGTGCCAAGGGGGTCTCATGGGGCTGGTGTGTCACTGAAAATACTGGGTATGTGGAGAGCTTAACGAGGGCGAAAGAAGAGAGTGGATGAGGAATGCTGCAAGAACAGAGAGAACAGTTGCACAGAGGAGGGATGCCAAGCGAGTATACATCCCAAAGGGAATAGCTGCTCTAAGTGCCAGCGGTTTGTATGCAGGAGGGAGTCCTGCAAAGCCAAACCGAATTATCTGGCACAGCAAAGAAAAATAAACAAACCTGTTAAGCACCCAGCTGAGGAGCAAAAGAAATCCACGCAAGGTTCAACATACCTCACTCTCTTCTAACTTGATGGCTTTTTAGTTAGTTCTGCTTAACTTTCCTGAGTGTCCTTGTGCCGGCAGGCTAAAAGATAATTGGGGTAGGTTCACAGCTAATTTAAATTGTCATAGCTTCATTAACTTCAGTGGAAAGAACTAAGTTCATTTTCACTGTCTGGTGACAGGGACCTCTGTCAGCCACGTGTTGTTCATTTTGGCAGCAGCTGATTGGTAATTAATGTGTGTGTGTTTGGTAAACAAGGTACTTTGGGCACAAAAGACAGGTTTTATTTTTCATAGCAGTCTATTAGTTTTACACAGCGAGGGGCGAGTACTTTGGTAGGAAAAGTCACTTTTCTTTGTTTAAGACCTTGACCTTTTCAGACAAAACCTGTAAATGATTTCACAAGCTTTGCCTGTAGTTTGATTGGACTGCTCTTATTAGCAGTGAAATTTAAGTCATTAAAACAAAGCTTATTTCAAATTATAGGTCAGAGTCAAGCCTGGATTTCATATAAGAGTATAGAAAATTATTTCTTCTAATTATCTTGCATACACTGTAATAAGGAGCCCATTTTCTGCCTTTACTCAGGTGCAGCTTCCTTGGGTTTGGGTGTCTAGGGTCAGGAAAGCTTGTGATATGTTTGCTTTTGCTTAATGTTTTCCTCCAAACATCCTTAGGTGTTTCAGGAGCTTAGTCTGGAAAGTATGGATGCTTCTTATCTCCCATTGCCTTATCAAGCCACTCAGATGTATTTGCTCCTGGTTAGCTAAAGGAGAATTTACAGATTGTTATTCTATACAGAGGGAGATATGTTTCTGAGTGAAATGCCTTCAACCCAACTCAGTATGAACAAGTTTTTGTTTTTCACAAGTATATTTCTATAACTTTTGAGCTTTCTGAGCCTCTGTCTTTGCCTGGACTAGCTAAATAACTCTATATCCTTGACTGTAGCATATTCAGAACTTGCTAGAGAAAGGCCAGCCTCAATTTTAAATGTGTGTCTGCTGGGTGAGCTGTGGGCTGAAGCTTTCACCTCTGTCCACTCTCTTATCTTCTCAAGAATACGATTACTAGTCAGCATTTTAGCATATATGACTGGAAATCCTGTTTTGTGAATGCCTATGGAGCATTGCTCTGGTAACGGTCCTACTGACATAGTTTTCCCATAGCACACACGAGGAACTACGTTCTGATATGAATCCTTGTCTAAATACAGTCAGTTAATCTGTAAATAATTTGTAAATATTTATTTGTAAGAAATCTGTAAATCTTCAGTGGTTTTTCAAAAAAGCCTCGTGCGTAAACATGCAGTGGGGAAATTCTAAGTCTTCAGTGTTTGATTCATCTTTTATATGAGAGTGGAAGCAAGGAAGGAATATACTTTCAAATGATGGTCAGCAGATTATTTTTTTTTATTTGAAATAGTAGTGTGTGATGAAGAACTGGATTGATTGTGTGAAGACTGGGAAAGAAAGTGGTGCTTGTTTTCTCAGGAGAGTTTCTGGTGTCTTGTATTTATGTTTGAACACAAAACTGTGGAATGCAGTGGGATACTCCTAAACCCTCCCCTCACCCTTACCCCAAAACCAAATCCTACCCAAAGAAGTGAAGTGTATAGAGTGCGTGTGCACAGGGTGTCTGTGTGTTTAACCTCTTCCTCCACCGGTTTGGCTCTGGGCAAAGAAGATGAGAACGGAAAACAGTAGCATGTATATGTAGAGGTAACTGATGAAATCACTAAGGTTGAGGTGGGAGAGAGTAGCAATGGAAGGAAGGACTGTCTACCTGTCCCTTTTTCCCCAAACCAGGCGCATAGGACAGGAAGAACTGATGTGTAGTTATTTGGGATTGGTTTTCTTCACTGAAAAGGATTGACACATAGGCAGGCTAAGGATTATAATCATTTTCTTCACACACCTTCTGAAAGCCTTTTCATGGTTTTATACTCTGTGCGATGCCTTGTGCTTAGAAATGATCCTGGTGTAACATCCTTGCCTACTCTTGGCTTTGAGAGGTTTGGATTTCAGTGCTAACTTCAGGGTAAGCTTTGATTTCTATTTTTCACTTACACCATCACATGATATCAATACACTAGACTCTTGCCTTTGCTAGCCCATTAAGAATTTTTGAGGAAAGAGCCTTTGTGAAAGGGCACCCTACTCAACGGGAAGTACTCAAGGCTGAGAGCACCACGGACACTCGCTGAGGTGAGAAAGCAAATCTGGCTCCAGCGGTGGAAGCAATGCCCGTGCTGCTTTCTCTGGCATCGCCAGTCTCTCCACTGCTGAAAACAAGGAGCACAGATCAGACAAATCCATTTTTTCATTCTTGTTAACTACTAGGAAGCGATCAATTCTGAAGAGTCTTTCCTTGGAGTCCAGTCTCCCAGCAGGGATGCTTATAGACGTACAGAAATTTCTGAACAAGCAAGGTATAAGAAGGGCTATAAATGACCCTGCTATGGGAAGACAGTGGATTGATGCTAAAATGCTGCCTTGTCCCTGAAGTTTTCTTTAGCCAACAAAGCAGCTATGGAAATGTTTGCTTTTCTTCTTTTTTTTTTTGGCAAGTGGAGAGTCATAAAAGAAGTACAGATTGTGTCAGAAAATGACAGCAAAACAAGAAATGCCCTGGCAGAACAACAACTCTGTCTAGGTGGAATTACTGGTTTGGGGAAATACTCACTGTATCCGAATCCCAGGAGCTGTAATTTTCTATCTGCAGTATATTGTTGCCATGGCAGATGAAGCCCAGACCTCATTCCTCAGTGCTTTGAAATCGGCGTTAGTGGCCCCTGTGAGGGAGTACCCTACAAGAAAATCTAGGGTTTGATTCCACCGGCGTTCGTACACATCCTAATTGCTTGCCCAAGCAGCTCCACTGCCTTCCAGTGGGACAAAGCGCAGGTGTGAAACTACCCATCTGTATGTATTTGCAGATTCAGGAGTTTGTGCTATTGCCGTAGACAGGAAACCACTCTGGGGAAAAATAAAATGGGTGTTGAAAGCACAAATGAAATAGGTAGCCAACTGTTTAAATTTATTTTAAATTATTAGGGGAGATTTTAATTGTTTTAATCAACCATACAGAAATGATAAGATTTTCTTTTCTATAATTATTAAGAGATTTCACAACGTTCTGAGTAAGTATGTAAACATAATTTTCTCCACTACAGAAACAGCAAAGCTATAGGATGTAAAGGACGAGTAATTTCCAAAGAGTACAGGGTAACAAATCAGTGGTTTAGCTGGGACTATAGCCCCCTTATAGACCTTATTCACCAGACCGTACTCCTGTGGCAATATATTTCCTTGTACAAAAGAAAAAAGAATTACCTCTTGCACCTTCATGTTCCTTTCTAATAACTATTTCTCATCACAGAAAGGCTCAGAGGCATGAAACGCAGGCCTGCTGCTGTGAATCTCCTAAATCAGGCAGTACAAAGTCATAGCTGTACTATTTTTTAATGTTCAAGTGATGCATATACAGTTTCAGGGTTTTTTCCCTCAAATGTATTTTTACTGACGTGGTACCTCTGCATCATCACCTTTTCCACTTTCTTCATTTCTGTACTTTTTTTTGTATCCGTTTCTGTCACTGTATTAGAAGAGCAGCATTTCACAGTAGTGGTACAGTCAGTAATTTAAAGACAGCTGAGGTGGAGACTTTTGTGGGCATTTCAATCATGGATAACTGTTGGCTCTGTTATGGTCAGCAGAGCTGCCTACGGAGCACTAATTCGAAGGTTTTTACCCCTTTGTGAGTTTAGCTACTATTTGTATATGTCTCCTTAGCTAGAACCCTTCATAAATACATGAATGATGCATCTACAGCTTTATGTTTTTATATACAGTATTCACGTAGCAGACAATATTACTTCGGTTTTCTTCATTTGTGTACATGTTATTGCCATGTTAAGTTGGTGTGGCTGAGTGTATTTCATGGGCCCAAACCCCCAAAATCGAGTTGGTTTTTGAGCACTTTAGCCTAGAAGCTGGAGCGCGTCCATCCTGGACTTTAAAGGAGCACTGCACAGGCTGGACACAGAGGCGTGAGTCTCCACCAAGTGCCCATCAAGGAGTGCTTGCCCTTGGACCGACCGATGGTCTGGTCTGGTGGGGATAGCCTTGCAGCTTCGGGGCTATGGACCACTACCAGCTAGGGCTTTGCCGTTTTGTTTGTCCATCAGAGGCATGAGCACTGTCTGGAAGAAGTGTCCCAGTGGTGCTAGAAAACAGGGAGACTGGCTCTTTGTTCAAGGCTTCGAAAGACTTTCCCCCCCCACCCCCTCCACGTCAGGCGGCCAAGAGGCGGCCTTGGTTCTAGGTGTAGATTCATCTGTTTAGCGTCCTCCAGGCTGAACACACGTAGAGGTGGTTATCAGCAAAAATAGGGAATGAGGCAGGGGGTGCTTCAGAAGTTCCTGCTTGCGTCTCCTTGAAGGTTTTCTGCATTCCACAGAAAGCTTGTTAACCTCTGCTTTGGAGGGATGGCAGGCTGCTATTTTTATTAGCAGTGCCTTACTTGCCAGCTAGAGTACGTCTTTACAATATTCATGGTATAAAGGAGTTTATACATTTCTGTAAAGCACCTTATGCTAGTATCTTGCTTATATGAACAACAGCTTTGGACTTTAGCCTTGTATTGCACAGAAACACTCAGGGTTTTGTTAATCTGAACTCAACTGCTTCAGGTTGGCTCTTGATCCTAGAAGCCCACAGTCCCAGAAGCCTTAACCTTCAATATGATGTCAACTGCTTTTCTTAAAACACTCCAAAGGAGAAAGCTGCACCTAGGCTATATGGAGGTCTAAATTTTACCTTCACTATCAAGTATAGCAACAGTGTAGGAGTTTCCATGGTGTGGAGTTCCCCCAGTCCTTTTCCAACGTCAGTATCTGTATTTCAGCAGCTGCTGTAACAGAACGCAATGACGATGCTTTCTCTGCTAGCCTTGCCTAACAGCAAGCCAAGTTATGCTTGGCTTGCATGGTCATCTGAACGTTCTTCCCTCTTGTTGATCTTATTGAAGAGGTGACGATGGAAAATACTGTCTGGAAAAAAAATGGTGTCAAACTGATCACTAACCATTCCCTGCTAACTTAATGCTGAAATAGCAATACTTAGTGTGTCAGAGGCTACTTCTGCCAGATAAAGGGCTAATCAGCAGAAACATCTGTGTGTTTCAGAGCATTACCCTTGAGTGTGTATGCACAAAGCATACACACAGGCAGACAATATGTTGGTTGTGGCTTTCTATACTTTCACTGTGTGTTATTTGCTCTTTTGTAACTCAATATATGGGCCCTAAATATTGTTTTGGTGAATGATAACAACAGTAGCGCTTACACAAAATGCAACTTCTGCCAAAAGCAGCATAAAAATAATCTTGTAAAAACTTCAGTCTTATAAACAAAGCCCCAGGAAATAAACAACCTTTGCAACTGTCAAACTCGGAGCAAATGTTCATTTTCGCATTGCCAAAAGTGTGCCTCAATCTGAGAAAGTGAGACAGAACGACCACTATCATGCCTACTCTTTGAACAATCTATTTGAAAGAATAGATATGGATATTTCATTAAAAAAAAAAAAAAAAGTGGTTGGTTAGTCAGATGAAATAATCAAAAGGGCTGAAATAACAAGCACTACATCTAACCCAACAGGTCAAGGGGTATAAATTAGTGGCACATTTTCTCACAAAGTAATTACTTACAAAATTCATACACTCTCTCATTTTTTGCAAGGCAAACTTATCTTTAAAACTTGAGACCTTTTACCATGTAAAACAGAGCCAAAAAATAGGAGATCTTGGAAATAAGCTGCAATTAGAGTAATGTAGAGTAAAGTAATGATGCAGACCTTTGAAATAAATCTGAGGTAAAACGTAATGATGCTGGAAAGGTACGTGTGAAACCTTGCGATGACATTTCAGGTTCGGTGGTGACGTTGACTGTCACTTTTGCTGGTCCTAAAGCAAAACCAAATATGGTTAACTAAGCCTCTTGCAGCGAATTCCATCAGCTAGATAAGACGTTCAGCACTTAATGTACAGGACATTGGCTGATTGTGGATGTCGCCAGAGAAGAATGTGAGGCCAAGTCATTTTTTTGTTACAAACTCTGATGAGGACGATTCCATCTCCTCATAGAGATTATCATTATGTTGCTGATTGCTTAACCTCTGTTGCTATTATTTAGGCTTATGCATGTGATAAAAGGTCCATCCAATACATGCCGAAAGATCCGTGGAAGAATGCCTATTGATTTCCATTAGATTGTGCCATAACATTGGGCTCAGTCTTTCACTGCATTGCTTCAGCACATGGTCATCAGTACTGAAGCGTCAGCTAACAAAAGCTGCGGAGCTGTGGTGACATTTTTCTCATATGACTCACGAATAGCTGTGTATGTAAAATGAGAGCATTAGACAAAGCCAAGTCCTTATACAATTTATACCCCTTTAATTATCTTCTGTCACAGCGAGTTATCATTGTTTTTAATTAAGCAAACGTCCTTAGACTGGCAAGATGTGCTGCTTCGTGCTTTATCCCTCTGGAAATGTTTATTTCTGTTCTGAAATTTTAATATGAAATAACAGGGAGGTGGAAGGAGAGCAGAGGTTTCAAGCACCCTGACATCCGGTACTGTATATTATGTTTCCCTAACTCTGTCCTCAAGGTGAGCAGTCAAGATAAGCCAATGATCTGCAGCCCATCTAATTTGTTTTTCCATCATTTTCTTAAGTTGTCTTATGTGCAATAATCATTACAGTGTAAGTGACACTGCTGGGAAAATCAATTCTTCCTCGCTGAATAGAAAATAACTTACACTACAGTTGAATCATAATTGGTATTTTGTTTATTTTGTTGGACTTGCAGTTAACTGCTGACTACTTTGGCCAAGAAAGTTCCGTGTCTTCTGGCAAAGGCACTGCTTGCCATAAAACATCATGAAATCCACTTCCAATTGAAATGTAATAAAAACCGCTTATGGATCTACACTGAATTTTCTGTCAGATGTTCGATATTATGTCCTTGAAGATTAAAAAGTCTCTGAATATTTATTAGCAAGATGCAAGGCTATTCCAGATAGGCTTTGAACCATACTCATCACTGGATCATGTGAATGACTTTCAGTAGTACATCTGTCATATATTCTATTATCATAGGATTATTATTCCCCTTCTGCTGTTTATCTGTAATTCAAGCACAACAATGAAAAGGACTCTTATGTGCTAGATGTGGGCACAAAGCCCACGTAACCAATGCCGGCTTTTCAACCTGAGGATGAATTGGGAGTTAGCAGAGGTTATCAGCATCGTGCACTGTTCTCACACCTCTAGGGTGTCACGTGGTGTGCCAAAAACCTCTGCAGTTATACTGCATATGATGAAATAAATCCAGGGCTGGCAGTTTGTACTTGGCTAAATTTAATAAGAAAGTTATACTGAGGGGGGAGGGCAGGAGGGGGCTTTTAAGTGCTTTAGTTTCCTGTGCAGCACTTGTGCTCCAGAGCTGATGCTCGGAGTGTTTGGGATAAAGCCCCTGCGCTGAAAGGGGAGCTCACGATAATCTCCTGGTGGTGAACAGTAGGAGCCCTCCATGTGCAGACCCAGGGCTGGTTACCCGGGGTCCAAGTGAGCCTTGACTAGCTGTTTGGCGCTGCCATATGCTTTTCCTGGGTTACCTTGTCGGGGAAGGAGGCCACTATTAATCAAAACAAGCGTATCTGAAGTAGTGTCATCCCCCTATTACCCTGAGTGAGGAGGCAGCCAGGATTCTCCATTTTTCCCTGCCCTTGTAGGTGGTGTGTCCTGTAGCAGGAGCGTCTGTGTGCTGTACCCTTACGTTGCCAGGACAGATCTGGAGACCAGCTCGCGCTGTGAGCTCCCGTGCAGCCCGAGCGAAGGCTCCCGGTGCAGGGCAGGGACCCCGCTGCTGGTGCGCTCCGGCTCAGCTCCTCGGTCAACTGGCCCTGGAGTGAGACACTGCAGCTTCCCTGGAGCAAAGTCCCTCTCGGAGAAACAAAACAAACCAACCAAACGCAAAGGAAAACAAGGAACCTGTGTGCAAATGCCCCCTCCCATTGCCAAAAAAACCTGATTGCTGTTAATGATGTTCCCCTCACTCCCCTCCAGTGGATAATCCTTGGCTGACTATCTAGGGGAGCGAGAACTGCATGCTCTGCAACAGCCTTTCCTAATGTAATATGTGGAGAGCCACTTTTCCGGTGATTTGAACAAGAACCTCTTCACCTGAGCATTAAATCCCACATATAATGAAGGATACTTTGTGCTTGTTTGCCTATTTAGTTCTATCCTCCCTGTAAATTTCTGGATTTGTCTTCAAGACCAAAAATTAATTTCCTGATTTATTTATGTATTTTTTTATATTTTTTCCTGCTGGGGAAAGGAAAAAGAAAGGGAGGCTGTGTTTGTGTTTGGATAACCAGGAGCATTTTCAGGCTCTGTATCCAACTCTGCATACAGCTGTTCTAGGAGAGATACTGAAAAGCTGCAAGTGGATTCTTGTGCTACCTTATCTCATTCAGACAAGAGAAGACACCCCTTGGCTTATAACGATAAGCTACAGCCTTGATCGATTTGATCTGTGCTTTTGTCCTTCTCCATAATTTGAGCTATTGATTCTATTTATTAAAACTAATTTAAAAAACACAAGCCCCGAGTGCTCTGCTCTTCCAGATGAGGCTGCTCTGGGCAGTCTGATGTGAAGCTAATCCATTCACTGCTGATTTATTTTCACTCTGTTTTCAAGCAGAGTTCTGTTCTGTGATTCATTTTTTTGTCTTCTGTTTCTCTCTGAGAAAAAAAGACATTTAATTTCACACCTCCAGTTAGAGCAGGGGGGTCTAGATTCCTTTTTCTGATATGTGAAGTGAGCTCAGGAAAGTTTACCTGGCTTATATTCATGCAGGTTTTTCTTGGATGGTGGCCCACTGTGTATTGTTCTCTGTAGTCTTAAATCAAAGCTCTACCTTTATGCTAGAAAAGAAATCTGTGTATTTGTTTAAATGCACTCATCTTGCCATATTGGAGTTAACGGGATTTACCACATTCCTGAATTAAGGCCTAGCAGCGGAAATCTTTTCCCTGCGTCTTCCTGGGAAGCACAGGTTTGTCTAAGGGCTGGGGAATAGTTCTCTAAAAATAAATACCTTTATTCAGCCTTAGAGAAATCAAATGAAGCCCTTAGTATTAAAACCAGATAAACAAATAAAGCCTTAAGGAGCTTGGCACCTTTTAGGACCAAGCTGGATTTGAGTCTCTGGCCAAGGATCAGCATTTAGTGGTATTTATTACTGTCAGTGTATTTTGCTGGTGATGTTATCGTACCCTTCTTTCCCTTAGTTTAACAATACTGTGTTTAAATCTTCAACCTTCAAATTCTTCAGGTGGTTAAAAGCTCTCTGGGAGTCCTGCTTGAGCAGGGACTGAGTATCGTGCCTGCTGCATCTCTCAGCGTTTGCTGCTGTAGCATATTCTTTCCACACTAAAAACACTCACAGTCTGTTCCTAATTTATCCTGAGGTCTGCTTGGTCATCGTCTTAGTCTGCAGCCTGTGATCTCTTGTGCAATACATCATAACTATCAGCTGGAATCAATCAGACAAAATATAAGCCTAGATATAATCATAAAGAAAAATAGGGTAATAGCTTCCGAAGCCTTATGTTACACTTTGCTTCAGAATGAATATGGACACAGAAAGATGGAGTCAGTATTTCTGAACGTGTCTCTGTAGGTTAGAAATGCCTTATGTAGTGCTGTAGGAAGAGATCTTTCTTTTGACTTGAGAGCCACAGGTAGAGTATTGATTGGATACTTGCTTCAACCAACATTTAAGCAAAACCCCAGCTGTTCAGATATGGTAAGGCAGTGAAGCCCCTCAGCTCGTTTATGATGCAGTCTTGCCCCAAAACTTCACAGAGGGGTTGTATAGCCCAGCAAGGACCTTCTGTGAGTGGTCAGCAGCTCAAATTTGCCCACAGCACCAACCAAGGGCATGCTAGACCTTCTTTCCACAATCCCCTGCCTGCCCCCCAGCCTCCAGGCAGGACAGTAACCCAGCAGAGGCAGATGACCGATCAGTTTTGCCTCTGTAGGAAAGGAGCCCCTCCTTTGCCATCTCTCTCCCTGAAATAGAAGCCATGGCTATAGTGGGGCAGATCAAGTATCTTGTGTACAACAGGGATTCATAAGAGCTGCTAAGGGGAGAGTAAGTATAGGGCAAGTGTTTAAGATGTATTACCACAATACTTCTCCGGCCTCCAACTAATTCCAGCCCAGGGGATTGCCTGAAGTTGTTGTTGTTTGTTTAGTAACCCTAAATTATCTCTTCTCAAATTATTTGTACATTCTACCCGTGAGCTCACAGCAGCTTTTTGCTTCCAGGCAAGGTGCACAAAGGAGTTCTGGCAGCCTGCATACACTGCATGAAGGGCCAGGTCCTCTTACTTGCTTTGAATCGAGCTGCCTGTGGCCTCACCTCTAAGCTTTTGTAATGGAAGAGCTGATAAAGCATCAGTCCTTGCCCACCCTTTCCACGACATTTTGTAGACCTTTAGCATCCATTTAAGCTTTCTAGGCTGAAAGGTCCCAGACAAATTGGTTATTCCTCTTATGGAAGCCAGTTCATATCTTTGATCAGTCTTAATGCCCTTCTCTTTACCTTTCCCAACAGTCGTATACTCTTTTTGAGATGAAAGGGATCAGAACTGCACCCTTTATTCAAAGGCTATGTGAACCACTGTTGTTTTTTTTACTGTAGAGAAAGGGGGGGAAGGTTTTAGAATAAGAGTGCAGCAAACAGGTCACACAAAGCCCTTAAGCATTCAGAGTATTATGAGCCTGAGTCTGCTTTATAATCCACCTCTCAAAGTGGGGGAGGACAGTAAGGGACAACTTGAGATTTCACAGTGGCAACGGATTTCCCCTGTTTATACAAAGATTATCAAAATGACCTAGCAAAAGAATTTCTGGAGAGCTGAAGCACCCTTCTAGTATTTTTGTTATTAAAGAATGCTGAAGTGTCCTTGTCACATTTATTTTGGAAGTGTCTTGTAGAGCCAATTCTGTGCAATGAAACAGGAGGCTGAACGCAGCACTGAAAATGTTACCCCTGGCTCAGTTTTACCGTTTGATCTTCTGGCAAAGGGAGGGGTTTCATCCTTTAATTGGTTTAACCTAAGGAGCAACCCTTTCTTCTGTGATGTAAAAAAACTTGTAGTAGCTGTAAATATTGAAGAACACTTCAATGCTTCGCTCTAGACAGAGATCGCCTGCTTCTGAGAGTGCTGGGATAGGTGGTGTTTGCTTGTGCTGCTGAACTGGGTATGTCAAGTGGCGATGCCCATTTTGGGGCCAGGCTGGCTGCAGTGTAGGTTCTTTGCTGCTCTGATGTGTACCTTGGCAGAGGGGTGTATCTCTGCAGCTCTCCCTGGCTCAGCGACATCTTGAGTTAGAGTAGAGGGATAGCAGAGGGATATCTTGCTTTCATGTATTTATTCATTTCTTCTTGACTGTCTACCGACTACAGCGTCCTGTAGCAAGGAGTTATATAGCTTAACCACATGCTCTGTGAAGACTGAACTCCTCCTGCTTTACAGATCTTCTCACCCAGTTCTCATTTTACTACCCTCGTTATCATACGTTTGTTACCTTGCTCCTCACTCCCCTTCCAGATCGCTTAGGACTATGGTATGCAGGCCCTGTGCAGGTCTCCGTGGGACGCCATTCATGATCTTCCTTCACTCAGATGACTGTTACATCTATCCTTGTTTCTTCCAGTCAGGTGTTATCCAGTTTTATGCAAGAAGTTGCCTATCACAGTCATTTAGAAAGCGAATGGAAGGATGTGTAGGATGAGGGCAGAAGTCTAGGTTTGAATCACTGAGGTTAGATGGTGGAAAGGATATACTTTCCCAAGCAAGCTCTTTCTTAGATGTCTTTCATAATCTGCAGCTGTGCCATGAGCAGGTCTAGTTTCTCCTGTCTCTATTTCACTTTTCTGTCACCCTTTTTTAACAAGCCCATGTATGTTCATTATTTTTAAGTGCTTTATACTGGATTAATGTTCAAGAAGCATTCTGAAGGTGAAAGCGCTAAGCACATCTTTATTCTAAACGTAAGCCAGTCTTTCATTTGCCAGTGTGGTCAAGCAGGCATCTTTCTGAAATAATACTTTCAAATGCATTAAAGATCCATCCTTGACCCCAGTGCAATCTTAGCACTGTGTATTACTGGGAAGACACCTGTTCATCTTAAAGGAAATAGTACAGTTGGTATTTTTAAGGATACCGGTACGCTAGCTGTCATGATATGTTCATTCAGTATCATTATTTTAACATCTGAAAGTAAATCCATGGCTAGTGGAAGACAGATAGAAAAACTCATAATTTGCAGTGGTAAGCTAATCCTTGCTAAAATAATGAAAAGCATACTGTTTGGGGGGATTTTTTTAGTACAAGGAGAAGTGATAAGGATTCCTGGCCTTGTCATTGCCTTTATATCAAATTGGTGAAGTCTGTGGGGAGGAGATCTCAATAACAGAGAAAGACTGAGGGAGAAGAGATGCTCTCAGGAGAGTGCAGGCTGGAATTGAAAGAGTCCGTCCACCTGCAATTCATATCCCTGTGAATGTTTCCCTCAGCAATCTCTAAGAGATGAGCTCAGAAAAGTTCTTGACATGGAAACTGCGCAGCTAGGAAGAGTACCAGTGACATGGGAACGCATGGTGAGCAATGGCAGTAAGCACTAATGCTTACAGGACTTAAATAAAATGTGCAAAGTGTTGCAGGCTCCACTGGAAAATCTCCTCTGGGCAGTTGTCATTACAGCGTGAGGACTCCGAGCTCCCTTATGCATGCAGGAGAATGTTGCTCATGTTACCTTCATGGGTGCTGCCATTCTCAGCGTGTCGGGTGGTTCATCCTCTTGCACTGGCAGCGACACTTCCAGGAGCCACCTTCTGCCCCCCGGCAATGGTCAGCTGAGACATCTGGATTAGAGGAAGGTATGACCAAAGGGGATGAACGGGAGGTTTTGCTTCTTTGCATGGTGCCAGAGTAACAAGGTGGGAATTTTTCACCTTTGTCGCTTTTAGTCTTATTTCAAACCGTAAGTATCTAAAATGTACATGTATGCTTCAGTACGTAAAAGGAAGGAAAAGCTCCGCTCGCCACTGTGGGAGAGAAGTGGAAACACGTGGCATAGGCCTGGCATATTTCTGTATTTCAGTATAGTTGTGTCAGCACTAGTCTAGCTGGTGCCCTGAGAACAGCAGAGTACGTGCCGTTCACATCCAGGACCCCTCCTTTGGGGGGATGCTGTTTCCTCAAGACTGCCAGTGGAGTTAGCTGTGTTTGGCGTTCATGTTCCTCTTTGGAAAATACAGCACGTATTAGATAGCAGAGAGAATATTTACTTTTACAAAGTTCATACTCAGATCCAGAGGAGAAAAAAAAAAGAAGAATACAATCAAGTCTCCAAGTGCTATTCCTTAAGTTGTTTCTGACTGCTCTGGCATCAAGGAGTATCAGTTATCTCATTAAAACCTTCAAACAAGCCTTTGGATGTACCCAAATTAGTCCAAATATTTGGTGGGGACCCTGTTACTTATTAGGCTGTGCGTACTAATTAGAAAATGTAACAGTGAGTATCTTTCATTCTTTTTATTTTATTAACGTTCTGTGATATTTCAGCTGTGTCCCATTAAGCAACGTAGGTATAGTGCCTGTGAGGCTATGGATGAGAAAGGAGGTAAAAAGCACACTAACTCTTTCTAATGAATTTGTCAAGCAAGATAAAGTGACAGAGCGAAGTTATTTGATGTTTTGCTAAACAAAACAAGCAAGATGTTTTGCAGAAAAGCTTTCTCTTTCTCTTTTACCTTCAGTAAGGCATCCAACCCAGAACTTAAGGAATTTGGTCCCTGGACAATTTGTCTCAGTCAATAAAAATAGCATCATGTATGGAGGGCCTGCCAACATGGAAAGTCCTGAGGTCTTAGAGGTAGAAACACTACACACAAAGAACACTTGTCACCTCTCTGCTATGACCTCAGCTGATGAACAAACCACTCTTCTCTCCCTGCTGTGGAATAAGATCTTTTTTGACACATTCTTAGGACAGGAAAAGAGTTGAAGTGGCCAGCTGTGTGTGAGCAGGATGGCTATTCTTGCTCTGAATCAAAAGAGGGGAAGAAAGTTTTGAAGACAATAGCTAAAAAGCCCCCCATCTGGTTGGACTGTGGACATTTTCCATAACCTTATTTGCCTTGACAAGTTGCCAACGAGAAAGAACACGAAGTAAAACGCTCTTTGTGCAAGAACAAAATACCCAGGACTTGCACAATGCTCCTTTTGTTAGGAAAGTATGCAGAGATATTAATATAAATAGATGCAACACCGAGGGTGTGCTCAGAGTGAATGAATTTTTAATGGCTCCTCACCGTAAAGATGGTTGCAGATATCAAGGTCAGATTTTAAGGAAGTCGCACATTTATCACATGCTGTACATTTCTCAAAGGCCCATGTGAGTGAGCTGTGAAGAACGAGGATGTGCTCTTCTAAAAGTAGTGTAGTGTCTAACAGGATAATCAATACTAATAAAGTATAGCTATTTGTAAAAATAAAGCAATCACTATTTTCTTGCTCTCTGTAACCAAGAAGGGATAACTTCATTCACTTGTGTTATTTATCTTACACAAAACACTTTTCACAGCATGCCTTTGACATTAATAGAAGCAATTTTAACCGTGCTTTCAAGCTTACTGCTGGCCTTTTTTGTGGGTAACTCATTCCAAGCAGTTAAACTCTTCCCGGATGCGAACATGATAACTGTGATTCTGCTTGTAGGCCTAAAGAGGCCTTGTTTGTTGTTGCAATTTGTGCTCCGTGGCAAACCTTTTTTTTTTTTCTCTGGGTGTACGTACTGTAGAGGAATTCAGAGCCCCAGCTTTGCTTTGCGTGAGCTTAGAGAAAGCGCCTGCTGAGACGGGGTTGCTTTGTGGTCTGCTTTATCTGCTGCACAGGTGCAGGATGCAAACTTTGCCCTTTGATTTGCAGCCACCCAGATCCACTGAAGGGACCAACGTCCTTGTGTCAGAAGGTGCTCTGCTGTGAGTCTGCTCAGGGCAGATGTCGTTTGTGTTTTTTACCTACCTTGTGCCTTTGCTGCTACTTGCACCTAAATCTTCAACGAAATTGTTTGTCAAAATCAGTTGGCATATGTGGGCAACTGTGCTGCATAGTCACAACTCTGGTCCTCTCCAGCTTTAACTCAGCACAAAGCAACCGAGCATAAGTACAGTGAAATAATTGCACTAAGAGTAGATCGTTAAACATCTCAGATTGAGTGAAATTCCTAGTGTAGCATCTGCTTTTCTGCTTGTGAATTTTGCAGTCTTATCTTTTTTTGTGTTTTGTTTTTCTCCATCTTCTGGGTTGTTTTTTTTTAATTCCCCATCTTCAGATTCATCCCACCCTATTCAAGCAGAGGTACTTAAAAGCATCTTGGAGCTTTGTTTTAAACTTCCTGCATGTGCGACCTCGGAAAGAAGTTATCTGCAGCGTCGGGGGCCGGGGGAGATGTGCGGTGTTACTGAGGACAGCGTACGCTTTGTCCAGCAATGAAAAGGGGTATCAGTGCTGAGACTAAACATACCACGGTTTTGGAAAACTAAAGCGAAGGGTGGAGGGAGTAAGCTTTACAAGTATGTTGCTTAACCACTTTTGCAGTTTTTTAGATGCTTTTTTTTTTTTCTTTTTTTTTTTTCTCACAACCATTTTCTGTCCTTCCTTATCTCTCCTTATCAGCTGTTAGCTGCTGAGGGGCACTGTGTGCAACTTATTAGCTGACCTAAGCAAGGTCTTGAGGGAAAAAAAAACAAATCCCGCAGCCGCTTTGCTGTGTGTCTGTGTAAGCAGCATCGCAGCTCTCCTGGGGAAACGGGCATTTTGTTATCCCCGTTACGGTATCGTGGGCACTCTACAAGTGAAATGCCAACAGGACATCAGCTGTGGGATCTGAAAAGGCTTCCCTTTAGCTTTTTGTGGCTGGCA